>NC_084637.1:4505272-4872772 GCF_033978795.1 Nerophis ophidion
TGCAGTTCTCTCCAAGGTTTTTCATTGTCCCATTGGGTTGAGTTTTTCCTTCCCCTGCTGTGGGATCTGAACAGAGAATGTCGTTGTGGCTTGTGCAGCCCTTTGAGACACTTGTGATTTAGGGCTATATAAATAAACATTGATTGATTGATTGATTGATTGATTGATTGATTGATCATGAGCCCTAAAGTTTGTCCGCCGGGCTTGCTGGCTGTCTTTAAATTGAACCGATCTTTATTATTTATTTCTTTGGTCAAATCCAACCACCCTGATGCACAACTTCCATCATTCCATGTTTCAAGACCTAAATTAAACTGCGAACAGGTGACCTTTCATGTCTTACTCGTTTATCGGGAACATTTAGGCAACCATTAGCTTTTCAAGAACCATAGACGCCCAATTCTGTTCTCCAAGAATGTGCCAGAGTTGGCCTCAGACTAAACGCAAAGAAGACTGAGGTAATCCCCGATAACCTACACATGGACCACCTGTCAATAACAACATCAGATGGCAACGCTCTGCGAGAGGTCAATGACTTCAAGTACTTGGGTTCCTGGATGAACTCCACAGAACAGGACCTTAAGGTCAGGAAGGCACTAGCGTGGAAATCCTGAATGGTTATCAAGAGTGTGATGCTCATATCTCCCCCTGAGTCTATTCCACGCCACTGTGGACTCTGTCCTCCTGAATGGCTGCGAAAGCTGGACCCTGACACCCACCCTGGGGAAGTCTCTAGATGGGTGCTACACCAGAATGATATGAGCTGTTCTGAATGTGGACCAGAACATCCACATCACCAACAAAGACCTGTGGGGGCAACTGCCGAGGCTCAGCAAGAAGGTAACAGCTAGGAGGATGAGGCTGGCCGGCCACTGCCAAAGACTTTGGGAGCTCCCGGCCAGCAGGCTGGTCCTAAGGGAACCAACGCACGGGCATCGATCGCGAGGAAGTCCTGCGCTCACGTACATGGACATCCTGAAGAAAGATGCGGGAGCAGAAAGCTCTACGAACCAGAATGATTGGAGACTCCGATGGAAGTTCGTCCGAGGACGACTGAGAGACAGTCAAGCACACTTTGTTTTAGAGACATTTGTCTGTCGGTCCATGTTAGATCAGCCCAAAAGTCAAAGCTGTTTCCTGTTTTTTTCTCTGAGAAGCAGGACTTCCTGTTTGGCAGTGAGGAAAAGCCTCAACAACTGAGTGGTTGTTGAGCTGTAAAAACAAAGAACATTAAATATAAAACCTGATTCTACATTCAAAGAGTCAGTCAATCTGTAGATCTTCTTACCTGGTCACTGAAATTCAGGTACTGTTGTTGCATGAGCGGGATGCCCAGGTCATTTGGCAAGGAAGCTTTGCCATGTCTGGACAGGACAAGGACTCGCCTTCACCCTGATTGAAGCAGGAGTTGCTGTCTGGGATGTGGTTGCTGACGTGTTTCAATTTTTGGTAAGCGAGCATCTCGCTGGCGTGTCCGCCATTGACAGGTAGAATGGGAGGATTGTTAATTAACATACAACTGCTTGGAACTGCAACAGGTGCCAGCCCCACCCCATGCTCAACAGTACTAAATGGATTCCTAAACGTTGGTCCGGGTAGGGCAGTGTTCTGGGTCACGGCAAACCCTGGATTTGTCTGAAATCCTGACAATTGGTCAAGGCTCATTTGTCCATTTGGAATATGCTGTGGTTCTAGTTGGTGCTGTTGCTGCCAAGAATGTCTCTGGTATTGTCCGCCATGAACTGGATGCTCGATGTGAGTTCGATGTGAGGATGCTTTGACTGGTCCACTAGAAACTTGTTGAGTTTGCCTTTCCAAAAAAGCGTCTGCATGGTTGGAGCTCCACTGGGTGTTCTGGAAGCTGAACGCAGGCTGTATTGGATCACAGGGGTCAGCAGGAAGGTTAGGCACCATCCGCCCATGGCAGTTCTGCATTGGTTGAGCAATTTGGTCGGTTAGATGATTGGGTTGTCTGAGCGACAATATGTTGCTGTCTTTGAAACTCGCCTTTATGGTCCTCAATGTCTTCGGTGTCTCGGCAAAAGAGGCTCCCAGAGACGGTAAAAAGCTCGGTGGGAGTCCACCTGTGGAATCTTGAAGGCAAGTAGGACGGGACGGTTCTTGCTTTGAGAGAATTTGGCCCATTACTGGACTATTGAGACCAGACAAACTTGTCCCCAAAACAGTACATGGCTGTTCAGGCATCATCTGTCCCCCACTAGATAACTGACTATGAGGGTCTAAAAGCCAGCTGAAGTTTTGTCCCGTGTTTGGGTCAGCAGGACCCTGGTTCTGGACGTTCAAGATTGGGGAAACATCATCGAGCTGGTCTGGCAACATCAGCCCACCTTCTTTTTGTAGCTGCTCCTCCACATACAAAAGGATGACCTCACTAATGAGTTCATTAAGGTTGGCACTCATTTCGCAGCTGTTATTCTTAACCTTAAGCACAGTGCTTTCCCAGCTTTTTAGCTCTTCAGGTTTCACGTTCACTGTATCTAAAAGGTTACCGTCACCCAAAATCTCCTGCAGAGTCTCCATCATGTCCTGGATGGTGCTCTCGGACTTCACCAGGCTTTCAATGGAAGGTTTGGCAGAAGTGGGCTGCCAGACGTCTCCAGCAACGCTGACTGTGGCATGTGTGTCTTGAAAGGCTATATCGTTTATGTAGTTGACATTCTTGGCAAAGTTGTGCTTGCAGTACATGGACTGGTCCTGGTCTAGCATGCAGCCAAGAATCGAAGTGGCCCTGACAGAGTGCTGGTCCACCTTCCTCTGCTTTGGGACGGGACAAGGGTCGGGCATGTCCAAGGTTGGCGCCAAATCGTACAACAGTGCCTCACCAGTGGCGAAACTGAACGACAGCTCCAGCCGACGGAGACGCAGGTTTTCCTCTCCTTCTTCGTTGCTGCAAAGAGGAAGGAAGTGCCAGTCTTGTCTGTGACTCTTCTTATTTCTCATTGATAAAACACGCAAGCGAAGGTCAAATAAATGGACTGAGAGAAGAGCCAAAAACTGTTCACAAACATCTACAGTCGTGGTTAAAAGTTGAACGTAATGTCATGGCTGTGTTGAGTTTCCAATCATTTCTACAACTCTTATTTTTTGTGATAGAGTGATTGGAGCGCGTACAAAAACATTCATGAATTTGGGTTCTTTTATGAATTTATTATGGGCAATGTTAATATTTGCTTACATGTCCCTTGGCAAGTTTTTTCTGCAATATGGCACTTTTTGGTCGCCATCCACAAGCTGCAGCCTGAATTTTTGAGCGCTCCTCTTGACACAATTGGTGCAGTTCAGCTAAATTTGTCGGGTTTTTTCACATGGACTTGTTTCTTCAGCATTGTCCACATGTTCTCAATGGGGTTTAAGTCAGGACCTTGGGAACGCCAGTCTAGCCTGATTTAGCCCAACCCTCTGGAACTCTCTTCTCAAACCGATCCGTGTTCTGTGTCTTGTAATGTCCCGTCTTGTAAATGTCCAGTGGTATTAGTATGGACTTGTTTCTTCAGCATTGTCCACATGTTCTCAATGGGGTTTAAGTCAGGACCTTGGGAATGCCATTCTAGCCTGATTTAGCTCAACCCTCTGGAACTCTCTTCTCAAACCGATCCGTGTTTTGTGTCTTGTAATGTCCCGTCTTGTAAATGTCCAGTGGTATTAGTATGGACTTGTTTCTTCAGCATTGTCCACATGTTCTCAATGGGGTTTAAGTCAGGACCTTGGGAATGCCATTCTAGCCTGATTTAGCTCAACCCTCTGGAACTCTCTTCTCAAACCGATCCTTGTTCTGTGTCTTGTAATGTCCCGTCTTGTAAATGTCCAGTGGTATTAGTATGGACTTGTTTCATCAGCATTGTCCACATGTTCTCAATGGGGTTTAAGTCAGGACCTTGGGAACGCCATTCTAGCCTGATTTAGCCCAACCCTCTGGAACTCTCTTCTCAAACCGATCCGTGTTCTGTGTCTTGTAATGTCCCGTCTTGTAAATGTCCAGTGGTATTAGTATGGACTTGTTTCTTCAGCATTGTCCACATGTTCTCAATGGGGTTTAAGTCAGGACCTTGGGAATGCCATTCTAGCCTGATTTAGCCCAAACCTCTGGAACTCTCTTCTCAAACCGATCCGTGTTCTGTGTCTTGTAATGTCCCGTCTTGTAAATGTCCAGTGGTATTAGTATGGACTTGTTTCTTCAGCATTGTCCACATGTTCTCAATGGGGTTTAAGTCAGGACCTTGGGAACGCCATTCTAGCCTGATTTAGCCCAAACCTCTGGAACTCTCTTCTCAAACCGATCCGTGTTCTGTGTCTTGTAATGTCCCGTCTTGTAAATGTCCAGTGGTATTAGTATGGACTTGTTTCTTCAGCATTGTCCACATGTTCTCAATGGGGTTTAAGTCAGGACCTTGGGAACGCCATTCTAGCCTGATTTAGCCCAACCCTCTGGAACTCTCTTCTCAAACCGATCCGTGTTCTGTGTCTTGTAATGTCCCGTCTTGTAAATGTCCAGTGGTATTAGTATGGACTTGTTTCTTCAGCATTGTCCACATGTTCTCAATGGGGTTTAAGTCAGGACCTTGGGAATGCCATTCTAGCCTGATTTAGCTCAACCCTCTGGAACTCTCTTCTCAAACCGATCCGTGTTCTGTGTCTTGTAATGTCCCGTCTTGTAAATGTCCAGTGGTATTAGTATGGACTTGTTTCTTCAGCATTGTCCACATGTTCTCAATGGGGTTTAAGTCAGGACCTTGGGAACGCCATTCTAGCCTGATTTAGCCCAACCCTCTGGAACTCTCTTCTCAAACCGATCCGTGTTCTGTGTCTTGTAATGTCCCGTCTTGTAAATGTCCAGTGGTATTAGTATGGACTTGTTTCTTCAGCATTGTCCACATGTTCTCAATGGGGTTTAAGTCAGGACCTTGGGAACACCATTCTAGCCTGATTTAGCCCAAACCTCTGGAACTCTCTTCTCAAACCGATCCGTGTTCTGTGTCTTGTAATGTCCCGTCTTGTAAATGTCCAGTGGTATTAGTATGGACTTGTTTCTTCAGCATTGTCCACATGTTCTCAATGGGGTTTAAGTCAGGACCTTGGGAACGCCATTCTAGCCTGATTTAGCTCAACCCTCTGGAACTCTCTTCTCAAACCGATCCGTGTTCTGTGTCTTGTAATGTCCCGTCTTGTAAATGTCCAGTGGTATTAGTATGGACTTGTTTCTTCAGCATTGTCCACATGTTCTCAATGGGGTTTAAGTCAGGACCTTGGGAACGCCATTCTAGCCTGATTTAGCCCAACCCTCTGGAACTCTCTTCTCAAACCGATCCGTGATTAGTGTTCTGTGTCTTGTAATGTCCCGTCTTGCAAATGTCCAGTGTTATTAGTATGGACTTGTTTCTTCAGCATTGTCCACATGTTCTCAATGGGGTTTAACTCAGGACCTTGGGAACGCCATTCTAGCCTGATTCAGCCCAACCCTCTGGAACTCTCTTCTCAAACCGATCCGTGTTCTGTGTCTTGTAATGTCCCGTCTTGTAAATGTCCAGTGGTATTAGTATGGACTTGTTTCTTCAGCATTGTCCACATGTTCTCAATGGGGTTTAAGTCAGGACCTTGGGAATGCCATTCTAGCCTGATTTAGCTCAACCCTCTGGAACTCTCTTCTCAAACCGATCCGTGTTCTGTGTCTTGTAATGTCCCGTCTTGTAAATGTCCAGTGGTATTAGTATGGACTTGTTTCTTCAGCATTGTCCACATGTTCTCAATGGGTTTCAAGTCAGGACCTTGGGAATGCCATTCTAACCTGATTTAGCCCAACCCTCTGGAACTTTCTTCTCAAACCGATCCGTGATTAGTGTTCTGTGTCTTGTAATGTCCCGTCTTGCAAATGTCCAGTGGTATTAGTATTTTACAATGTACTGCTTTTATCCATCCAGCCATCCATTTTCTACCGTTAATCCCTTTCGGGGTCGCTGGAGCCTATCTCAGCTACAATCAGGCAGAAGGCGGTGTACACCCTGGACAAATATTTTATATTATTACTTTGAACTGTTTTTTATTTAAAATTTTTATCCTGTAAAGCGTCTTTGAGTACACTGAAAAGCCCTATACCAAATAAAATGTATTATTATTATTATTATTGTTCCTTTACCACTTTTGACGTGTGTTTGGGGTCATTGTCCTGTTGGAACACCCAACTGCGCCCGAGATTTTAGGTTGCCCTGAAGAATTTAGAGGTAATCCTCCTTTTTCATTGTCCCATTTACTCTCTGTAAAGCAGCAGTTCCATTGGCAGCAAAACAGGCCCAGATCATAATACTACCACCACCATGCTCGACGGTAGACATGGTGTTCCTGGGATTAAATGGCTCACATTTTCTCCTCCAAACATATTTCTGGGTATTGTGGCCAAACAGCTCAATTTTTGTTTCATCTGACCACAGAACTTTCCTCCAGAATGTCTTATCTTTGTCCATGTGATCAGCAGAAGACTTTAGACGAGCCTTAAGGTCTCGCTTCTGGATCAAGGTCTTCCTTCTTGCATGGTAGCCTCTCAGTTCATGGCGATGCAAAAGACGCTTGACTGTGGACAATGACACCTGCGTTCCAGCAGCTTCCAATTCTTTGCAGACATGCTTTTTGGTGGTTCTCGGTTGACTCTTGATCATCCAGACCCATTTTCTCCTAGCAGCAGGTTGTACTCTGGAATGCCCTCCCGGTAAAAGTTTGAGATGCCACCTCAGTAGAAGCATTTAAGTCTCACCTTAAAACTCATTTGTATACTCTAGCCTTTAAATAGACTCCCTTTTTAGACCAGTTGATCTGCCGTTTCTTTTCTTTTTCTCCTATGTCCCACTCTCCCTTGTGGAGGGGGTCCGGTCCGATCCGGTGGCCATGTACTGCTTGCCTGTGTATCGGCTGGGAACATCTCTGCGCTGCTGATCCGCCTCCGCTTGGGATGGTTTCCTGCTGGCTCCGCTGTGAACTGGACTCTCGCTGCTGTGTTGGATCCGCTTTGGATTGGACTCTCGCGACTGTGTTGGATCCATTATGGATTGAACTTTCACAGTATCATGTTAGACCCGCTCGACATCCATTGCTTTCCTCCTCTCCAAGGTTCTCATAGTCATCATTGTCACCGATGTCCCACTGGGTGTGAGTTTTCCTTGCCCTTATGTGGGCCTACCGAGGATGCCGTAGTGGTTTGTGCAGCCCTTTGAGACACTAGTGATTTAGGGCTATATAAGTAAACATTGATTGATTGATTCTTCCTGATCGTGGCAGTGACAAAACTGTGCCATGCACTTTATATTTATACAATTGTCTGCACAGTTGCTGTTGGGACCTTAAGCTGCTTTGAAATGGCGCCAAGTGACTTTCCTGACTTGTTCAATGATTTGTTTTTTCAGATGTGCGCTAAGTACCTTTGACTTTCCCCATTGTCGTGTTCGTAACCGAGTATAATGACGGCATCACATGAGCCCTATTTAAATGGACTCAGAGAAGTCAACAAGGGTTGTCAATCATAATCACTCACATGAAGTTAAGAGGCCATGCCATGAACCTAATTTAAATTGGTTGTAACTTTTCTACATCACCAACACTGATTTATATATTTATCAAGTATGTTGCGGTGGCAGAGGGGTTAGTGCGTCTTCCTCACAATACGAAGGTCCTGCAGTCCTGGGTTCAATCCCAGGCTCGGGATTTTTCTGTGTGGAGTTTGCATGTTCTCCCCGTGAATGCGTGGGTTCCCTCCGGGTACTCCGGCTTCCTCCCACTTTCAAAAACATGCACCTGGGGATAGGCCCCTCCCACTTCCAAAGACATGCACCTGGGGATAGGTTGATTGGCAACACTAAATGGTCCCTAGTGTGTGAATGTGAGTGTGAATGTTGTCTGTCTATCTGTGTTGGCCCTGCGATGAAGTGGCGACTTGTCCAGGGTGTACCCCGCCTTCCGCCCGATTGTAGCTGGGATGGATGGATGTTGCTGTATGTATACTTTTGCCGCAGCAGATTTGCTCACATTTTCAGTAGAGCCATAATAAATTCATAAAAGAATTGAACTTAATGATTGTTTTTTTTTGTGACCAACAAGTATTTGCCCCAATCACTTTATCACAAAAAAATAAGAGTTGTAGAAATGATTGGAAACTCACGACAGGAATGACATGTTGTTGTTTACAAGTGTATGTCAACATTTGACTCGGACTAAGACATCTACTAAGACATCTGCCAATTCTAGCAGTTGGAAGACTTAAAGAAAGTGTAGAAAAGCACACAATCCTTGAAGATATGACAGTCAGGCAGAACAGTGGCTGTTGTCTCAATCACATCAAAAGTGTCTTTGACAAGCATCACAAAAAAAAACTACAATCATTCATTGCAACTTACGATAAAGGTCTCTGCTGGACCACAATAAAATCTGGCTTGCCTTCCTTCAGGACAAGCCTGGCATTGGCTTCGACCCAAACCCACTTTCTCTTTTTAGTCAGCAGTCGGAAGACGGACTTCACCTGTCCGGTTTTCATCACTGGGCAAAGAGAGAGATGAATGAAGTTCAAGGTGTGGGTCAATGGTGTCAAACTTGTTTGTATTGAGAGGATGTCGTGGTGGTTTGTACAGCCCTTTGAGACACTAGTGATTTAGGGCTATATAAGTAAACATTGATTGATTGATTGATATTGAGGCTCACGTTGCAGTTACAGCTGACCTCAGAGGGTTGGTTGTAACTGAATGATTTATTGCTTTATTATGTTGTTGCCTATGTATTGTATTATTATATATTTTTGTTCTCAAATCCCTTCACTGGCTTCCTGTTCCACTCAGGATTGAATACAAAGTCTCCCTACTAACCCACCAGTGCCTCCGTGGAAATGCCCCCCTCTACCCCAAATCCTCCACACGACACTTCCGCTCCAAACAGGCTAACCTCCTCCAACCTCCAAGGACAAAGTTACAAAGTATGGGAGACCGGGCTTTCTGCTCCGCCGCTCCCAGTCCGTGGAACCCTCTCCCGGACCACCTGAGGGCACCACAGACTGTGGATGCTTTCAAAAAAGGCTTAAAAACCCCTCTTTTTAAAAATGCCTTTGTATAAATATATGCATACTAGTTCTAGCTATTAGGCTGTTCTGTTTTTTATTTGTATTATCTTTTTATTATTATTATTATTTTAATACACTGTAGCACTTTGTGGTTTTTTGTTCAATGTAAAGTGCTTTTTACAAATAAAGTGTAATATTATTATTATTATTTTGTTTGCACAAACTTTATAAAAAAATACATACGTATATTTTGCAATTAAAAAATTGGCAGCTCAGGCACCACAATTTCACCTCAAGTTGCAGGCACGGCCACTCTACCGACCGAGCTATATATTCTTGTTTGGTGTGGGTTCACAGAGTGGCGCATATTTGTAACATTGTTAAAGTTTTTTATAAGGCCACCCTCAGTGTGACCTGTATGGCTGTTGACCAAGTATGCGTTGCATTCACTTGTGTGTGTAAAAAGCCCTAGATAATATGTGATTGGGCCGGCACGCAAAGGCAGTGCCTTTGAGGTTTATTGGACCCCCCAGTAGGAGCTGGACGAAGTGGTTGGTGAGAGGAAAGTCTGGGCTTCCCTGCTTAGGCTGCTGCCCCCGCGACCCGACCTCGGATACCGTATTTCCTTGAATTCCCGACAGGGCGCTAATTAATTTAAAATCTCTTCTCACTCTGGCGCTTACCAAAGGCATGCGGTAAATTTAAGCCTCCGCTTATAAATTTGAGTGTGATGTAAGGATACCGTCATGAAAAGCACATTTAATAAAAAAAAAACGTTATTATGGTCTTACCTTTACTTATAAATGAAGTCCATGCGGAGCTCCTTCTGATGAAAAGCATCGATAACTTGTTTATAGAAGTCTTCCTTATCTTTCTTCAGTTTTAAAAGTCTCTCTGTCTCGATGGAGATCTTCCTTTATTACCTCCTGCTTCGATTGAAAGTCCAGTTTAGAAAACTGTTTATTTTAGATATGTAATCCTCCATGTTAAAAGTGCAAGCGAGAGGAAAATATAAACGATCGCTGCTCACTCTTGCTGCTTGTTGTCACTTCTTCTGCAGCTGAGTAGTCGCAAGAAGGATCACTAGCGCCCTCTACCACCAGGAAGCGGGAGTCATTTAATGACTCATATTTGACACACGCAGCTACGGTATATCGATAAAACTTTGCTCCTCACTGTTTTTTTTAGCATATTCAATAACTTGGACCTTAAATCCTACTGAATAGCTCTTAATCTTCTTCCCTTTATGCGATTTCAAATGATTGAAATCAGCTTCCTCCATTTTGAAAATGATGACAGGTGAAGTGTCACTCGTGACGTGACGAGTTTGACCCGGTGGAAATTCTAGGCATATGCTAATTATTTTGCGAAACGAGTTTGACCGGGCGTTAATCCTGAGCCGGCGGTAATGCTAAGCATGCGCTAATTATTTTGCGAAACGAGTTTGACCCGGCAGTAATTCTAGTCAGGTGCATACTAGATACCCGGCGGCAATTCAAGGAAATACGGTATGTGTGCCATGAATATTGCGCTGAAAAGGGACACACTTTGCCACGTATTACCGTGTGAATCAGTTCAAATCAATACATTTGAGGGCGGCGTGGCTCAGATGGTAGAACAGCTAAATTGAAATTTGTGGTTCCCGGTTCGAATGATGACAGGTGAAGTGTCACTTGTGACGTGACGAGTTTGACCCGGCGGAAATTCTAGGCATATGCTAATTATTTTGCAAAACGAGTTTGACCCGGCGGAAATTCTAGACACGCGTTAATAAAAATAATATTTTGCGAAACGAGTTCGACCCGGCGGTAATGCTAAGCATGCGCTAATTATTTTGCAGTAATTCTAGGCAGGCGCATACTATATACCCGGCAGCAATTCAAGGAAATACAGTAAGCGGGAAAAGATGGAATGATGGCATTAAAAAGCATTTATCGGCCGATAACATCGGCAGTCCAATATTATCGGACATCTCTAATATAAAGTCGACATATTTTTCCACCCTCCTGCTACTTGAAGCATGTGTATGACTCACTGGTGAAGTGGTTGTCGGCACAGTACATCATGTCTGCAGCGTGGATGAAGCTGTAGCCTGAAACCTTCCTGCGGAGCTCTGCATCACTGTAACCCAGAACCACCGTTCCTCTGAAAAGATTTAATTCCGATCAGTTTGTCTTTTCCTGGCCAACAGTCTGCAAAACCGAGCAATGACTGAATTCAATCCTAAATTTCCGATGCAAACGGTTACCTGGTGTCGATGCCGATCGGCGAGAAGTCCAGCTTGTGCTTGCTCTGGAAAATGAGCGTCTTGGAGCGGATCTCCAAAATAGTCGGCGGCTGCAGGGGCGTAGCGATGGCAAACAGAGCAAGCTGTGGAGGAACCTGAGTGCCATTGTTGGACGTAACCTTGTGGTTCTGACCATGGAGGAGTTTCAGGCGGCCATGGAAGTTTAGGACCTGAAGACAAACACACAAAACAAAGCAACAATGGACCGGGTGTCATAAGTTATTATCTTGTTATTAGGTAATACCAGGAAGTAGGGCTGGGCGATATGGCCTTTTATTAATATCTCGATATTTTGAGGCCACGTCTCGATACACCATATATATCTCCATATTTTGTCTTAGCCTTGAATGAACACTTGATGCATATAATCACAGTAGTATAATGATTCTATTTGTCTACATTAAAACATTCTTCTTCATACTGCATTAATATATGCTACTTTTAAACTTTTATGCAGAAAAGGAAATCACAACTAAAAATGTATTTATTCAACAGTTATTAAGCACAAACATTCATGTCATTTCCGAAACAGAAAGTGCAAGATTGTCAGAGACATTTTAAAACGAGCTATGAGTGCACTTTTGTGCATGATGTCACTAAGATGACATATCAAAACAACACTAAAGTGCACTTTTTGTACAGAATGCCGCGACAATAGTTTAAAACAAATAAAGTGCACTTTTGTGCATGATGTCACACAAGATAGTTCAATAAGTGTCAAATAAAAATGAGCTGCATAATAGGAAATCAAATAGTGTACTTCCTTCGCTATGTGGTAGGTCCCTGCGGATGTTATCTCCTTCTGTTTGTTGACTTTTTTTTTTTTCATACGGTGTTGATGTGGAAATGGTTTCTTGGGCGATTTGTGGGTGTGGCACCGAACAGAGATGTTGACATGCGGAGTTTCAAGCACTCTTCATTCTCTAGCGCATGGGTGTTGAACTCAAATACAGAGCGGGCCAAAATTTAAAACTGAACAAAGCCGCGGGCCGAGGTTGAACAAATGAACCCTTTAATAGGGACCCAAACAAGTTTTGCATTGAATATTGACCAAGCAAGGCTTATAACTTTATAGTGACATGCAAAATCCAGTTTCAAATAATAATAATTAAAAAATATCAATGGCAAATCAAATTAAATAAAAACACGAATTTAATGCCTTTTTTCGGCGGTGGGTTTGAGTTGGGGCGGGGTTTGGTGGTAGCGGGGGTGTATATTGTAGCGTCCCAGAAGAGCTAGTGATGCAAGGGGTTCTGGGTATTTGTCCGGTTGTGTTTATGTTGTGTTACGGTGCGGATGTTCACCCGAAATGTGTTTGTCATTCTTGTTTGCTGTGCGTTCACAGTGTGGCGCATATTTGTAACAGTGTTAACCTTGTTTATACGGCCACCCTCAGTGTGACCTGTATGGCTGTTGACCAAGTATGCCTTGCATACACTTGTGTGTGTGTATAAAAAGCGGACGTGGCGACATGTAGAGAACGCCAAAAGCAGTGCTTTTACGGCCCGCCCAAAATATCATTGTCCGGGTGGAAATCGGGAGAAATTCGGGAGGGGCACTGAACTTCGGGAGTCTCCCGGAAAAATCGGAAGGGTTGACGAGTATGAGTATTAGTGGTGAATGTGGTGTTACAGCGGCGGGCCAGCTTTAATGTTAATTTGATATTGCCTCAAGGGCCATGTGAAATTACACGGGCCAGAGTTTGACACCCATGCTCTAGCAGGTGACTATTCAAATGATGCGACTAATTAGCAGTAATGCTACTTTTTGTCGCAACGCTTTTGTCGCATAATTGTTCGACATCTTCCCGCTTGAAGCCAAACCACTGCCAGACGATGCACCCCGTGCTGTTTTTCTTGGGAATTAATTCTTCCTTAATGTGGTACCAGATTCGCACCTTCTCTCTCTTGTATTACCACTCGCAACGCACCGTTAGCAGTTTCAAGTACTCTTCATTATCTAGCGCAGGGGTGCCCATTACGTCGATCGCGAGCTACCAGTCGACCGCGGGGGGTGTGTCAGTCGATCTCCAGCCAGGCTTTTAAAAAAAATAGACCTAAAAATTAGTGATCATCAATCTTCACCAAGACGTCACTTAAATGACATTCACGGTACCGGAGGGTCTTGTGAGATGACGCTGGCTGCTGCAAGATCATTATTATTGAAATATGACCGAGAGGAAGGCGAGAAACACTTTTTATTTCAACAGACTCCCGCGCCGTCCCTTCCGTCAAAACTCTAAAGGCCGACTGCACATTTCCTATCTTCACAATAAAAGCCCTGCTTCATGCTGCCTGCGCTAACTAAATACAGAGTCTCGGAAAACTGGCGTGCACAAGCGATCCCTCAGAAAGCTGGCGTGCACATCACTTGTGCACGCCAGCTTTCCGAGACTCTTATTTTGTTAGCGCAGGCAGCATGAAGCAGGGCTTTTATTGTGAAGATAGGAAATGTGCTGTCGGCCTTTAGAGTTTTGACGGAAGGGACGGCGCGAAAGTCTGTTGAAATAAAAAGTGTTTCTCGCCTTCCTCTCTGTCATTTTTTCATAATAATGAACTGGCAGCAGCCAGCGTCATCTCACAAGACCCTCGGGTGCCGTGAATGTCAATCAAGCAAGCTACGGAATTTGCCGCCAATGTTTTTCTTGTAAAGTGTATGGAAGCTGGATGAATTAGATGCCAAAAACCAACCACTTTCATGTGGTATTGTACAGAAAGGACAACTTTTTTTCTCCTCCATTTGAAAATGTGGGCGTTATCATCATTACTGTCTGATTCCAATCAATGCAAGTCATCAGAATCAGGTAATACACCAACTTATATTCTTGTCTTCGTGAAAGAAAGACATCTATATGTGTTACACATGCTTGTATTATCACTAAACACATTTAACTTGTTTACAAAAATGTCTCTTTCATAAATAAATAAATATAAATGATATATATAAATGAGGTAGATCCCCTCGAGTTGGTCAATTGAAAAGTAGCTCGCCTGCAGAAAAAGTGTGGGCACCCCTGCTCTAGCGGGTGACTTTTCAAGTCATGCTACAAATTAGCAGTGGTGCTACTTTTTGTAGCAACGCTTTTGCCGCATACTTGTTCGACATCTTCCCGCTTGAAGCCAATCCACCGCCAGATGATGGACCCTGTGCTGCTTTTCTTGGGAGTTAATCCAATGCATCCATCCATTTTCTACCATTAGTCCCATTCGGGGTCGCGGGGAGTGCTGGAGCCTATCTCAGCTGCATTCTGGCGGAAGGCGGGGTAACGTGGACCCAGACTTAAACAAGTTGAAAAACGGATTCGGGTGTTACCATTTAGTGGTCAATTGTGCGGAATATGTACTGAACAATCTACTAATAAAAGTTTCAATCAATTAAAAGTCACCACCTCATCAAAGGGCAGGAACTAATTCTTCATCCATTTTGTCATGTCTTTTGATCATGTCTTGTTTGGCTATGTTCTGTTGACCTTTGGACTCATTAAGTTCCTGTTTTTTTTCACTCCCTTGTTTTGTTGCCATGGTTGCAAATTACGCTCACCTGTCTCTGATTAGTGTTCGGCCGCTCACCTGCAACCCCAGCACTAATCAGAGGCATTATTTAAGCCTGCCATTGCCGGTCAGTCGGCCTGGCGTCAGTGTGTTCGTTCCATGCTGTGTTCTTGCCACAATCGTTTTTTCATGCCAAAGTTCATGCTGTTCTTTTCAAGTCACAGTAAGTGTTGTTTGCGTTATGTTCATAGTTTATGTTAAAGTTTAAGTTTTGTTTCTTTAGCAAAGTTGTGCCTCCGCAGTGTGCGCTTTTTGTTTGTACCTTTTTTAGTCACAATTAAATCATGTTTTTACCTGAACGCCATGTCCTGAGTAGTCTGTCTGGCTTCCTGGGAGAACGACCCCGCAGCAAGATGCGACCCCCCCAATTATGACAAAATTAAAAAACAGGAACTTAAAGGCCTACTGGAACCCACTACTACCGACCACGCAGTCTGATAGTTTATATATCAATGATGAAATACTAACATTGCAACACATGCCAATACGGCCTTTTTAGTTTACTAAATTGCAATTTTAAATTTCGCCCAGAAGTGTCATGCTAAAACGTCACGTATGATGACGCGGGCGCGTCACGTCACGTATTGTAGAGGACATTTTGTTCCAGCACCGTTCACAGCTATAATTTGTCTATTTTTATCGCATAATTCCACAGTATGATGGACATCTGTGTTGCTGAATCTTTTGCAATTTGTTCAATTAATAATGGAGACGTCAAAGAAGAAAGCTGTAGGTGGGAAGCGGTGTAATGCGGCCGCCTTTAGCAACACAAACACAGCCGGTGTTTCCTTGTTTACATTCCCGAAAGATGACGGTGAATGTCAAGTGAACATGGTTCCCTACCACATGTCAACTGGCAGGTTTCGGTGAGAAAATGGTGGCAATAAGTCGGCTCTTACCGTAGACATGAGCAGAGAGCTTCAGTCGTTCCTCATGCGCCTGTCAAAGAGGCAGCTGCGGACTCTCTTGCCTCCTCCCACCGGTCGCCCCCGACCGTCAGATGCTTCCACCGTGGAGGAGGGAAAAAAAAAAAATCTCATCCCGGCCCCCACCAGCCGCCTTCGGCCACACCACTCCAACTTTCAGGTTGTACAGGTACGACCATATACTCTCACTAAAACACTAGTAACACAATAAGCAGATAAGGGCTTTTCCAGAATTATCCTAGTAAATTTGTTTAATAACATATGAATCGCTCTGCCGTCTAGTTTTTTTTTTGTTTTTTTTTCCTAGTCCTTCACTCTCACTTTCCTCATCCACGAATCTTTCATCCTCGCTCAAATTAATGGGGAAATCGCCGCTTTCTCGGTCCGAATCGCTCTCGCTGCTGGTGGCCATGATTGTAAACAATGTTCAGATGTGAGGAGCTCCACAACCTGTGATGTCACGCGCACATCGTCTGCTACTTCCGGTACAGGCAAGGCTTTTTTATTAGTGACCAAAAGTTGCGAACTTTATTGTCGATGTTCTCTACTAAACCCTTTCAGCAAAAATATGGTAATATCGCGAAATGATCAAGTATGACACATAGAATGGGCCTGCTATCCCCGTTTATTTAGGAAAATCTCATATCAGTATGCTTTTAAAGAGTCCAAAGGTCAACAGAACATAGCCAAACAAGACATAATCAAAAGACATGACACATTTGTTATTTCTCTCGTATTACCACTCGCACCACTCCGCTAGCATCACAGCTAACGTCACCATGCCGCTACCTCTCTGCTCGGTGAGGGCCTTTCACGTTGCACGCGCGACAGTACGTGACGTACGTAAGAAAGTGCGCTCGTTTTACGTGTCTGTGAGAAGGAGGGACAAGAAAGAGTGAGAAGGGCCTGTAGTGCACATCAGTGAAGACCTGTCATGGACCACCAACACCGCATCACCGGTGAAGAAGGCCCAACAGCGCCTTTACTTCCTGCGAAAACTAAAGCGGGCAAGTGCTCCACCACCCATCCTGACCACTTTTTACAGAGGCACCATTGAAAGCATCCTTTCTAGCTGCATCACTGTGTGGGGCGGGAGCTACACTCAACACAACAGAAGAGACCTGCAGCGAATCGTGAAAACAGCTGGGAAAATCACTGGTGCACCACTCCCATCTCTTCAGGACTTATACACCACCCGCCTCACCCGCAAAGCACTCACAATTGTGAGTGACGCAAGCCACCCCGCCCGCACACAACCTGTTCAGCCTCCGTCCCTCTGGAAGAAGATACAAGAGCCTCCGCTCTCGCACCACCAGACTCACCCCCGCGCCACCCCCTCAATCCTCAGCCCGATCCAACCAACAGGCTGTCAGGACTTTGAAATCCCCCTCCCCGGAACAACCTGAACTCTAAACCCCATGACCCACAGAAAAATGACTATGCAAAATTGCACACATCTGCTGCTAAGTATATCATAAGTATTTGCACTACTGATGAAACACTCATTGTTTACAGCCATATCCTATTTAAAAGTAGGCAGTACATGATCCAGTAGCCATGTACTGCTTGCCTGTGTATCGGCTGCTGATCCGCCTCCGCTTGGGATGGTTTCCTGCTGGCTCCGCTGTGAACGGGACTCTCGCTGCTGTGTTGGATCCGCTTTGGACTGGACTCTCGCGACTGTGTTGGATCCATTATGGATTGAACTTTCACAGTATCATGTTAGACCCGCTCGACATCCATTGCTTTCCTCCTCTCCAAGGTTCTCATAGTCATCATTGTCACCGACGTCCCACTGGGTGTGAGTTTTCCTTGCCCTTATGTGGGCCTACCGAGGATGTGGTAGTGGTTTGTGCAGCCCTTTGAGACACTAGTGATTTAGGGCTATATAAGTAAACATTGATTGATTGATTGATTGATTGATTGAAAAACAACAGGAACTATATATATTGTCACTTTAGTACAATGGTTCCCAAACTTTTGCAGGCTGGCGCCCCCCTGGCTCCCCAGTGAGTTCCTAGCGCCCCCCACAACCCCCCACAGACGCATATGGAAACAAACACCTCTTTCTTGATATTTTATCTTATTTCATAAATAGGCCTACTTAAAGACAAAAATGACAACATTGAAGGTATGAAAAGCAATTTACCCTCTCACATATTCATTTTCTTCCATTTACTCACAGAAAATGGTGGCGGACGTGATCTAAGGCACGCCAACCTCGCCACCCACACAATGACACACGCGCGAGCACGCATATATGCACGCACAGACACACACACGCACACACACACACACACACACATGCACACACAGGTACAAAGTCATATACATTCGTAACAATATATATCAGTGAATGCACCACCCTAACCAGCTCAACACAACACGTTCTGGCGAGTTCCCCAATTTCATGTTGACTTGAACTCAAGATGATGTTGACCGCCAGAAAGCGGTTTTTATTAGAAGATAAAATTCTGAACATTACAAGCTTGAAATTACAAACCTGAGCTTTTGCTTTTGTACTCTATGCTGTGGGATCTGACTGGGCCAGAGCGGCGTGTGGTAACCGGACCCTGATGCGTCGTCCACTGACTCGTCCTGCTGCACGTGTTGTGTACAAATCGTCAAACAAACGTTCGAACTTCTGACTTCGACTTCGGACTGCCGCCCACCTACCGCCCCCCCAGATCTTTCCACCGCCCACTTTGGGAACCACTGCTTTAGTAGATAGACATATTCACGTTGCCCTTTACTGTTGTGTTTTCTTTTCTTTTTGTCCACGTATGAGAGAGTGAGAAACAAAATTTCAATTCCTTTGTATGTTTTAGACACCGAACTCTATTTAATAATACAACTCTAACATTTGACAACCAAACAATTAAACAAGGCGACACGGTAAAGAATCTGGGTATTATCTTCGACCCAACTCTCTCCTTTGAGGCACACATTAAAAGCGTTACTAAAACAGCCTTCTTTCATCTCCGTAATATCGCTAAAATTCGCTCCATTCTGTCCACTAAAGACGCTGAGATCATTATCCATGCGTTTGTTACGTCTCGCCTCGACTACTGTAACGTATTATTTTCGGGTCCCCCCATGTCTAGCATTAAAAGATTACAGTTGGTACAAAATGTGGCTGCTAGACTTTTGACAAGAACAAGAAAGTTTGATCACATTACGCCTGTACTGTATATACCTTTATATACATATATACATACATATATACCTATACTGTATATACCTTTATATACATATATACATACATATATACCTATACTGTATATACCTTTATATACATATATACATACATATATACCTATACTGTATATACCTTTATATACATATATACATACATATATACCTATACTGTATATACCTTTATATACATATATACATACATATATACCTATACTGGCTCACCTGCACTGGCTTCCTGTGCACTTAAGATGTGACTTTAAGGTTTTACTACTTAGGTATAAAATACTACACGGTCTAGCTCCATCCTATCTTGCCGATTGTATTGTACCATATGTCCCGGCAAGAAATCTGCGTTCAAAGGACTCCGGCTTGTTAGTGATTCCCAAAGCCCAAAAAAAGTCTGCGGGCTATAGAGCGTTTTCCGTTCGGGCTCCAGTACTCTGGAATGCCCTCCCGGTAACAGTTCGAGATGCTACCTCAGTAGAAGCATTTAAGTCTCACCTTAAAACTCATTTGTATACTCTAGCCTTTAAATAGACTCCCTTTTTAGACCAGTTGATCTGCCGTTTCTTTTCTTTTTCTTCTATGTCCCACTAAAGAAATTGACAAATAAAGCTGACTTGACTTGACTAGTGTAATGCCCGCAGCTAAAAGCAACTGCGTGAGAACGTATACTCGAATATCACGATATAATCATTTTCTATAACCGCACAGAGACAAACCCGATGTATCGCCCAGCCCTACCAAGAAGCCAGATGAGTTGTCCAGCAGGCATCGGAACCGGCAGCAGAAGTTTCTTTCTAGGAAAGACGAGTTTTCTGGAGGAATAGCCTGAGGGTCGTAGGTCATCAGGTTGGCGGTGACTTGGCTGCTGCTCTGTTCACCTGCAGCCACAATGACAACAGAAGGTCTGCAAGCGGGCAACACGTGGGTTTTCACGTAAAAAACAGACTTGGATGACGCAGAGGCGACTTACTGCTGGCCTCCGTGGTGCCATCTGGCTGGCTGGAATGAGGGTTGAAAGCGAAGTGAAGTTCCTGCCTGAAAAGTGCTCGATCGTCCGCGTGTATCAACTCGAATACACTCTGATGGATGACATCAGACTGTAACACAAAAATACCCCAAAAAATATTTATATACATTGAGCTTTTTCTTTAGCCACATCTGTCATTCCATGAATTGATTAACGTGGACCCCGACTTAAACAAGTTGAAAAACGTACTGGGGTGCTTGCTACCTTTTAGTGGTCAATTGTACGGAATATGTACTGTACTGTGCAATCTAATAATAAAAGTTTCAATCAATGAAATTCTTTTTTCTTTCTTCTTTCTGGTTTATTTGTAATAGGGACAGATAGAGAAACATAGATATCTGAAACCGTCGTCCAATGTATGCATCGTAGTGTTTGTAGCTAAAGGTCATTTACAACACTTGTCCCCAACAACAACAATAGATCTAACACCATTAAAATAGGAAAATAAAAAGAATCAGGCAAAGAGAACTCGATCATAATGATAACAGTAATAATAGAGACAAAGTGCAAAGTACATAAAAGCCAATACTAATATAATAATAATAATAATAACAATTAGAGATGTCCGTTAATATCGGACTGCCGATATTATCGGCCGATAAATGCTTTAAAATGTAATATCGGTAATTATTGGTTTCGGTTTCAAAAAGTACTATTCATGACTTTTTAAAACGCCGCTGTACGGAGTGGTACACGGACGTAGAAAGAAGTACAGAGCGCCAATAAACCTTACCGGCCCAGTCACATAATATCTACGGCTTTTCACACACACACAAGTGAATGCAAGTCATACTTGGTCAACAGCCATACAGGTCACACTGAGGGTGGCCGTATAAACAACTTTAACACTGTTACAAATTTGCGCCACACTGTGAACCCACACCAAACAAGAATGACAAACACATTTTGGGAGAACATCCGCACCGTCACACAACATAAACGCATCACAACAAATACCCAGAAACGCTTGCAGCACTAACTCTTCCGGGACTCTACAATATACACCCCCTCCTACCCCCTCTCAGGGAGAGCATGTCCCAAATTCCAAACTGCAGTTTTGAGGCATGTTAAAAAAAAAAGCACTTTGTGACTTCAATACATAGACATGGCAGTGCCATGTTAGCATTTTTTTCCATAACTTGAGTTGATTTATTTTGGGAAACCTTTTTACATTTTTTAATGCATCCAGCGAGGCATCACAGCAAAATTAGGCATAATAATGTGTTCATTCCACGACTGTATGTATCGGTATCGGTTGATATCAGAATCGGCAATTAAGAGTTGGACAATATCGAATATCGGCAAATAAGCCATTGTCGGACATCTCAGACTTTTATTTACATTTATATATGTGGGGGGAGGTGTAGCCAGCCCTGCCTGTTGGAGCAAAAGTCGCCGCCGCTGTCCATGGTGCTGAGGGAGAGCACCATCAGGCAGTGGAGGGACACAGCTGGCAGGTGATTAGATTTCACAGGTGGTAAGTGTTAATCTAATCATCTGTTGTCTTTAACAGTCAGCGGACGGGTGCAGGAGGAGGATTGGAGCGACTGAAATGTCTGAACGAACGTAGCTATTGGAGAGCTTTAAAAAAAAAAACATTAAACCTTGTTAACTCTGCCTTACAGCGTGTGGATCTGTGAGACCGCAAGTACACAACGCTTACAATATACGAGTTAGAATGCATTAAAAAAAATAGATCTGTCTTCTTGTCTTTCATAACGATTGTGAATGATGGGCAACATTCCAAAAAAGCGCAGTTCCCCTTTGATGTTAACTTACAGAAAGTACCCAACCTGAGTAGAAATATGTAGAGTGGTGCTCATAACTCAAAATACTCAAATAAATCTTACCTCTTTGAAATTAATTACAATTTAATTATTCCACTCTGGGCCCCCTCAAACACCATATTTTTTATCATGTAACATGCTTTTAAATAGGTCAAAATAATTTTTAGATACCGACTATTCTATCAAACAATACAATAACATGTACTACAACCAAATACAGTACTTTTATGAAGTAATGTGATAAAAATGTACAGCATTTACCCCTACGCCTCGGTACCTTCTGCAAGGTGCTTTTCCGTAAAAAACAATCTGCAGCTTCTCCATATTTTCATGGATAAAGGCGTCTCTTTTCATCGCATAATTCCACAGTATTATGGACATCTGTGTTGCTGAATCTTTTGCAATTTGTTCAATGAATAATGGAGACGTCAAAGAAGAAAGCTGTAGGTAGGAAGCGGTGTATTGCGGCCGCCTCTAGCAACACAAACACAGCCGGTGTTTCCTTGTTTACATTCCCCAAAGATGACGGTGAAGTTTTACTATGGAACAGAGCGGTCAAGCGAACATGGTTCCCTACCACATGTCAACCGGCAGGTTTCGGTGAGAAAATGGTGGTAATTTAAATATTCCACTCTGGGCCCACTCAAACACCATATTTTTATCATGTAACATGCTTTTAAATAGGTAAAAATAATTTTTCGATACCGACTATTCTATCAAACAATACAATAACATGTACTACAACCAAATACAGTACTTTTATAAAGTAATGTGATAAAAATGTACAGCATTTACCCCTACGCCTCGGTGTCTTCTGCAAGGTGCTTCCCCGTAAAAAACACAATCTGCAGCTTCTCCCATATTTTCATGGATAAATGTCACAGCTACAAGGCGTCTCTTTTCATCGCATAATTCCACAGTATTCTGGACATCTGTGTTGCTGAATCTTTTGCAATTTGTTCAATTAATAATGGAGACGTCAAAGAAGAAAGCTGTAGGTAGGAAGCGGTGTATTGCGGCCGCCTTTAGCAACACAAACACAGCCGGTATTTCCTTGTTTACATTCCCCAAAGATGACGGTGAAGTTTTACTATGGAACAGAGCGGTCAAGCGAACATGGTTCCCTACCACATGTCAACTGGCAGGTTTCGGTGAGAAAATGGTGGTAATTTAAATATTCCACTCTGGGCCCACTCAAACACCATAATTTTAACATGTAACATGCTTTTAAATAGGTAAAAAGAATTTTCGATACCGACTATTCTATCAAACAATACAATAACATGTACTACAACCAAATACAGTACTTTTATGAAGTAATGTGATAAAAATGTACAGCATTTACCCCTACGCCTCGGTATCTTCTCCAAGGTGCTTCTCCGTAAAAAACACAATCTGCAGCTTCTCCATATTTTCATGGATAAATGTCACAGCTACAAGGAGTCTCTTTTCATCGCATAATTCCACAGTATTATGGACATCTGTGTTGCTGAATCTTTTGCAATTTGTTCAATTAATAATGGAGACGTCAAAGAAGAAAGCTGTAGGTAGGAAGCGGTGTATTGCGGCCGCCTTTAGCAACACAAATACAGCCGGTGTTTCCTTGTTTACATTCCCCAAAGATGACGGTGAAGTTTTACTATGGAACAGAGCGGTCAAGTGTACATGGTTCCCTACCACATGTCAACCGGCAGGTTTCAGTGAGAAAATGGTGGTAATTTAATTATTCCACTCTGGGCCCACTCAAACACCATATTTTTAACATGTAACATGCTTTTAAATAGGTGAAAAGAATTTTTCGATACCGACTATTCTATCAAACAATAAAATAACATGTACTACAACCAAATACAGTACTTTTATGAATTAATGTGATAAAAATGTACAGCATTTACCCCTGCGCCTCGGTGTCTTCTGCAAGGTGCTTCTCCGTAAAAAACACAATCTGCAGCTTCTCCATATTTTCATAGATAAATGTCCAACTAGCCGGCATTACTATAGCCTTTGTCCACTCTTTCTGGTTCAGTATAGTGCAGATTCTAGAAGCGGTATGCTAGTACTGCTTCACCAATGATGATTTAGTCTCACCTTAAAACTCATCTGTATACTCTAGCCTTTAAATAGACCTCCTTTTTAGACCAGTTGATCTGCCGCTTCTTTTCTTTTTTTCTCCTACGTCCTCCCCTCCCTTGTGGAGGGGGTCCGGTCCGATGACCATGGATGAAGTACTGGCTGTCCAGAGTCGAGACCCAGGATGGACCGCTCGTCGGGACACAGGATGGACCGCTCGCCTGTGTATCGGTTGGGGACATCTCTACGCTGCTGATCCGCCTCCGCTTGAGATGGTTTCCTGTGGACGGGACTCTCGCTGCTGTCTTGGATTCGCTTTGAACTGAACTCTCGCGGCTGTGTTGGAGCCACTATGGATTGAACTTTCACAGTATCATGTTAGACCCGCTCGACATCCATTGCTTTCGGTCCCCTAGAGGGGGGGGGTTGCCCACATCTGAGGTCCTCTCCAAGGTTTCTCATAGTCAGCATTGTCACTGGCGTCCCACTGGATGTGAATTCTCCCTGCCCACTGGGTGTGAGTTTTCCTTGCCCTTTTGTGGGTTCTTCCGAGGATGTTGTAGTCGTAATGATTTGTGCATTCCTTTGAGACATTTGTGATTTGGGGCTATATAAATAAACATTGATTGATGATTGATTGATGTGTTTCCTTAATTACGCGTTTCTCAATTATTTGCTTTTTTTTGCGCCCTTTACTCTCCACCACAACTACCATTTGTCTATAAAATTGTTATAACTACACCTCTGCATAATGTTGTATCTAAATATGTCTGATAATGGCTTTTTACTGATATCCGATATTCCGATATTGTCCAACTCTTAATTACCGATTCTGATATCAACCGATACCGATATATACAGACGTGGAATTAACACAATTTAATGCCTAATTTTGTTGTGATGCCCAGCTGGATGCATTAAACCAGTGGTTCTCAACTTTTTTTCAGTGATGTACCCCCCTGTGGGTGGCGTAGCTCGGTTGGTAGAGTGGCCGTGCCAGCAACTTGAGGGTTGCATGTTCGATTCCCGCTTCCGCCATCCTAGTCACTGCCGTTGTGTCCTTGGGCAAGACACTTTACCCACCTGCTCCCAGTGCCACCCACACTGGTTTAAATGTAACTCAGATATTGGGTTTTTCACTATGTAAAGCGCTTTGAGTCACTCGAGAAAAGCGCTATATAAATATAATTCACTTCACTTCACCCCCTAATCAGAGCAAAGCATTTTTGGTTGAAAAAAAGAGATAAAGAAGTAAAATACAGCACTATGTCATCAGTTTCTGATTTATTAAATTGTATAACAGTGCAAAATATCGCTCATTTGTAGTGGTCTTTCTTGAACTATTTGGAAAAAAAAAGATAAAAATAACTAAAAACTTGTTGGAAAATAAACAAGTGATTCAATTATAAATAAATATTTCTACACATAGAAGTAATCATCAACTTAAAGTGCCCTCTTTGGGGATTGTAATAGAGATCCATCTGGATTCATCAACTTCATTCTAAACATTTCTTCACAAAAAAAGAAATCTTTAACATCAATATTTCTGGAACATGTCCACAAAAAAATCTATCTGTCAACACTGAATATTGCATTGTTGTATTTCTTTTCACAGTTTATGAACTTACATTCATATTTTGTTTAAGTATTATCCAATAAATATATTTTTAAAGGATTTTTGAATTGTTGCTATTTTAATAATATATTTTTTTAAATCTCACGTACCTCTTAGCATACCTTCAAGTACCCCCAGGGGTACGCGTACCCCCATTTGAGAACCACTGCTTTAAACAATGTAACAAGGTTTTCCAAAATAAATCAACTCAAGTTATGGAAAAAAATGCCAACATGGCACTGCCATATTTATTGTTGAAGTCACAAAGTGCTTTTTTTTTTTTTAACATTTCTCAAAACAGCAGCTTGAATGTGGGACATGCTCTCCCTGAGACCCACTACAACAGGGGTGTCAAACCCAAATACAGAGTGGGCCGAAATCTAAAACTGAACAAAGCCGCGGGCCGAGGTTGAACAAATTAACCTTTTAATAGGGACCCAAACAAGTTTTTCATTGAATATTGAACAAGCAAAGCTTATATAACTTTATAGTGACATGCAAAATTGAGTTTCAAATAATAATAACAATAATTAAAAAATATCAATGGCATATCAAATCAAATTTAAATAAAAAATGAATGCCTCTTTTGTATTTACAGCCTTCTGAGGTAAATATCAACTTTTTCCACAGGCTAATACATTTGAAAATAAAATAATGAATAAATCAAGCATTTATGCCTTTTTACTGCTCAGTTAATGTCGGGGCTCAGGTGGGCGGGCGGGGTTTGTTGGTAGGGGGGGGGGGGTGTATATTGTAGCGGTCTGGAAGAGTTAGTGCTGCAAGGGGTTCTGGGTATTTGTTCTGTTGTGTTACGGTGTGGATGTTCTCCCAAAATGTGTTTGTTATTTTTGTTTGGTGTGGGTTCACAGTGTGATACATATTTGTAACAGTGTTGAAGTTGTTTAAATGGGCACCCTCAGTGTGACCTGTATGCTGTTGATCAAGCATGCCTTGCATTTACTTACATGTGTGTAAAAGCCACTGCTTGTGAGGAGGAAAAACAGACTTGATGACAGGTTGTAGAGGACGCTAAAGGCAGGGCCTTTAAGGCACACCCCCAATATTGTTGTCCGGGTGGAATTCGGGAGAATGGTTGCACCGGGAGATTTTCGGGAGGGGCACTGAAATTCGAGAGTCTCCCGGGAAATTGGTGAATGCGGTGTTAGAGAGGCATCGCCGCTGTATAGCACCGGCGGGCCAGCTCTAATGTTAATTTGATATAGCCCAAATTTGGCCCGCGGGCCAGAGTTTGACACCTATGCACTACAACTATGGGAAGTACTATATTTTTTGACCTTCACAAAGTGCATTATTTTTAAAAAAAATTTTTTAAACATGCCTCAAAACGACAGATACGAAAACAACAAAGGCACACAACAGCAGGTACAGTATGTGAAACTGGCTTGGAACTCCACATTTTGCTCACAACTTCAAAAGACTTTGTGGTGATCACAATAGGTATAAAGAGCTATTCACCAAGAGAGGAGTATTTCCGGTTCTGGGTAAAAGGGGACAACTATTTTGGTGAATAGCTCTCTCTCTATATCCCTATTGTGATCACCACACAGTTGCTCGTATGCTGCAAAAGTGTGTGCACCCCAGATGTCGACCTTTAAAGGGGAACATTATCACCAAACCTATGTAAGCGTCAATATATACCTTGATGTTGCAGAAAAAAGACCATCTATTTTTTTAACCGATTTCCGAACTCTAAATGGGTGAATTTTGGCAAATTAAACGCCTTTCTGTTTATCGGTCTTTTAGCGATGACGTCAGAACGTGACGTCACCGAGGTAACACACCCGCCATTTTCATTTTCACATTACAAACACCGGGTCTCAGCTCTGTTATTTTCCGTTTTTTCGACTATTTTTTGGAACCTTGGAGACATCATGCCTCGTGGGTGTGTTGTCGGAGGGTGTAACAACACTAACAGGGAGGGATTCAAGTTGCACCACTGGCAAGAAATCTTCCGCCAGACCCCCATTGAATGTACCAAAGTGTCTTCACAATTGACCGGCGATGCTAAAACAGACATGGCACAGAAAAGTATGGATAACCTGCAGATGCATTTGCAACGATTAAGTCAACGAAATCACAAAGGTGAGTTTTGTTGATGTTGTTGACTTATGTGCTAATCAGACATATTTGGTCACGGCATGACTGCCAGCTAATCGATGCTAACATGCTACGCTAATCGATGCTAACATGCTATTTACGCTAGCTGTATGTACATTTGAAACTAGATACCCACATTTAATGCGAAACAAACACTTACCAATCGACGGATTTAAGTTGCTCCAGTGTCACAAGATGCGAAAGTCCTGATCGTTTGGTCCACACATTTTACCGGCGATGCTAATAAGGCAGCCATGCTATGGGCCACTTCATTAGGTACACCCGCGCTATGGCCGAATAGCGTCAATAGCTATTCGCTCAATAGCTTCAATTTCTTCTTCAATTTCGTTTTCGCTATCTGCCTCCATACTCCAACCATCTGTTTCAATACATGCGTAATCTGTTGAATCGCTTAAGCCGCTGAAATCCGAGTCTGAATCCGAGCTAATGTCGCTATATCTTGCTGTGGTAACCGCCATGTTGTTTGTATTGGCAGCCCAGTATGACGTCACAGGGAAATGGACAGTCACATCGCAAATAGCGAAAATCAAGAACTTCAAAGCTTTTTTTAGGGATATTCCGGAACAGATAAAATTTTGAAAAAAACTTCAAAAAATACAAGCCACTGGGAACTGATTTTTATTGTTTTCAACCCTTTTGAAATTGTGATAATGTTCCCCTTTAAATGTAGTGAAAAACATTGAGTGTTAGGATATTCTGTTCCATGAGGTTGTTCTTACCTGGTGGAAACCCAGAAAGTCCTGGATTGTGGGCGATGTGTAGAAGACGTAACCTTCAGAGGTCACCACCAACACAAAGCTATTCAGCGCCTGTACACCAAACAATTGATTAGACCACCATGTCATTTAACATGGCCCGCAAAACCTGGAAATAATATGCATTATTAAAGTGCTTCATCTTTTCTTACTCAATGTACAGTATTCAGTCTTTCTATTTGGACAGAAAAAAATACATGTACTTCAGGCGATTGCATATATTTTTAAGCTTCATTATTATCCAATAATGTGACAAATATATTATCATACATTTCTAACATTTATTGTTGAAATTATTATAATAATTGTACTTTCCGGACAATAGAGGGCACCAATATACAAGCCGCAAATCACAAAAATTTAGAAAAAAATAAGATTTCGTATATATATACATATATATATATATATATATATATATATACATATATATATATATATATATATATATATATATATATATATACACATATACATATACATATATATATATATATATAAAAAAAATCTCCTGATGATTGAGGGAACCCCTCATGAAACAGATCTGTAGAGATGAAGTAGTCTTGTGATTTTTTCCCACACCTACATACATATATATATATATATATATATATATATATATATATATATATATATATATATATATATATACATACATATATATATAATTTATTTTTTATTTTTCCCAAGATGGGCTTCACGGTGGCAGAGGGGTTAGTGCGTCTGCCTCACAATACGAAGGTCCTGCAGTCCTGGGTTCAAATCCAGGCTCAGGATCTTTCTGTGTGGAGTTTGCATGTTCTCCCCGTGAATGCGTGGGTTCCCTCCGGGTACTCCGGCTTCCTCCCACTTCCAAAAACATGCACCTGGGGATAGGTTGATTGGCAACACTAAATGGTCCCTAGTGTGTGAATGTGAGTGTGAATGTTGTCTGTCTATCTGTGTTGGCCCTGCGATGAGGTGGCGACTTGTCCAGGGTGTACCCAGCCTTCCGCCCGATTGTAGCTGAGATAGGCGCGACCCCGAAAGGGAATAAGCGGTAGAAAATGGATGGATGGATGGCGCTGCTGTTGGCAGGAGCTCTGTGCTCTTGTGTCATCCTTTTGTGTTTCCCTCTTGTTTTCATGTGTTATTATATTTTTTTGCCTTTTGGTCCAGGACCCTTTGGGACTGTGTGACAAGGGGTGGCACTTTCGTGACCTCTGTGGTGCTTTTTTGTGGACTTTTGGATCTGCCTCCCTGGAGCCTTTTTGGCCATGGAGACCAGCTGCAGGGTCTCTGCCACGCCGGAGTCGGTTTGGAGGGACTGGAGGAGATGCAGATGAGGGGACAGGGCTGCGGAGCTGGCACAGAGCGCTGGGACAGAGAGGCCTCGTGGTGTCTTGGCTGGGTGGACGTATCCTCGCTCATCCATGCGGACTGGACACTGGCCGAGAGTGGAGTCGGCTGTCTTGGTTGCTTTGTTGGGTCTGCTCCCTCCACCCCAGCGGACGATGGCGTGGAACACCGCAGAGGCCACAACAGTGTATGTTTCTTTTAGTTTTTATTCATAGCTGTATGTAGAAGTGTCTGGTTGTATCTGCTGCTTTAATGTCTTTAATGTACTCTGTGTCCTTTGATGTTTGATGTTTCCCTCTTACATGTGTACTATGGCTATGAGTTGTTTTTTTCCCCTTGGCCTCAGCCTGCACCCCCTATCCAGGGGCCAGGGCTTAGACTGATTTTTTTATTTTATTTTAATCTTCTATTTTCTCCCATCCCCCCCCTCCCCCGTTTACCTGTATCTCACCTTTTTTGTAAGGGGCGCTGGAAGCCGGCAGACCCGTCAGCGATCCTGTTCTGTCTCCCTGTAATGTTTGTCTGATCTTGAATGGGGTTGTGCTGAAAATTTTAATTTTCCTGAAGGAACTCTCCTGGGGCTTCACGGTGGCAGAGGGGTTAGTGCGTCTGCCTCACAATACGAAGTTCCTGCAGTCCTGGGTTCAAATCCAGGCTCGGGATCTTTCTGTGTGGAGTTTGCATGTTCTCCCCGTGAATGCGTGGGTTCCCTCCGGGTACTCCGGCTTCCTCCCACTTCCAAAGACATGCACCTGGGGATAGGTTGATTGGCAACACTAAATTGGCCCTAGTGTGTGAATGTGAGTGTGAATGTTGTCTGTCTATCTGTGTTGGCCCTGCGATGAGGTGGCGACTTGTCCAGGGTGTACCCCGCCTTCCGCCCGATTGTAGCTGAGATAGGCGCCAGCGCCCCCCGCGACCCCAAAAGGGAATAAGCGGTAGTAAATGGATGGATGGAACTCTCCTGACGGAATAAATAAAGTACTATTTAATCTAATCTAATCTAATAGTCCGCAGAATATGGATGCTGTTAAATGAGTTATTTACATAGAAATATCTTGTAAATGTTTATTTACATACAATACAGGCCAAAAATTTGGACATGCCTTCCAATTCAATTTTCATGACTATTTACATTGTATATTATCACATCAAAACTATAAATCAACATGTGGAGTTATGTACTTAACAAAAAAAGGTGAAATAATTTAAAACATGTTTTGTATTCTACTTTTTTTAATATAGCCACCCTTTGCTCTGATTAATTTTTCGCACACTCTTGGCATTCTTTGAATGAGCTTCAACAGGTAGTCACCTGAAATGGTTTTCACTTCACAGGTGTGCTTGAAGCTCATGGGGAGAATGCCAAGAGTGTGCAAAGCTCATTTCACAACGTATTCATCTGTGGCCATATATAATAATTATTACCATGAATTGATTAACGTGGACCCCGACCTAAACTAGTTGGGTGTTACCATTCAGTGGTCAGTTGTACGGAATATGTACTGTTCTGTGCAATCTACTAATGAAAGTTTCAATCAATCAATCAATCAATGGAATAATATTTTTTTTAATTTAGTGGGTGCGGCTCTGAAAAATACAGTAATAAGCTGTAAAAAACACTGTACATTTTATTGTATGATTCTGACTGAGCTTCAAATTTATCGTAAAATGTAGATATATATATATATCATTTTTTTATAATGTATGTAAAAAAATACATATAATAATCAAATATGTAGGCCAGGGGTGCCCACACTTTTTCTGCAGGCGAGCTACTTTTCAATTGACCAACTCGAGGGGATCTACCTCATTTATATATATCATTTATATTTATTTATTTATGAAAGAGACATTTTTGTAAACAAGTTAAATGTGTTCAATGATAATACAAGCATGTGTAACACATATAGATGTCTTTCTTTCACGAAGACAAGAATATAAGTTGGTGTATTACCTGATTCTGATGACTTGCATTGATTGGAATCAGACAGTAATGATGATAACTGTCACGTGGGGGTCGCATTTTAATGCGGGATCGTTCCTCCAACGCAAACATAGACACTCCGGACAACAACTAAAAGGTAAGAATGATTTAATAACAAAACACTGGTACAAAAACAGACGAAAAGAAACGCGTGGCGAAAGCACAGAAGCTAATGCTAACACTAGCACAGGATCAGGTAACAAGAAATCTAGAATTACCAACGAAAGAGTTGCATACCGCAAACAAGGGACCAAGACCGACTGACGGGACAAGGCAGGCTTGAATAAGGAAGTAATTAACAAAAACAGGTGTGCGTCTGGAACCCTCAGCAGGTGAAATTAATATGTTGCCATGGTGACCAAACTGACTCACAAAAAGGCAAAAAGGTACACAAACAACAAAGGGAATCCAAACTAACAGAAAATAACTACACTAAACATGATCCAGAATACGGATCATGACAGATAACGCCCACATTTTCAAATGGAGGAGAAAAAAAGTTGTCCTTTCTGTACAATACCACATGAAAGTGGTTGGTTTTTGGCATCTAATTCATCCAGCTTCCATACACTTTACAAGAAAAACATTGACGGCAAATTCCGTAGCTTGCTTGATTGACATTCACGGCACCCGAGGGTCTTGTGAGATGACGCCGGCTGCTGCCAGTTCATTATTATGAAAAAATGACAGAGAGGAAGGCGAGAAACACTTTTTATTTCAACAGACTTTCGCGCCGTCCCTTCCGTCAAAACTCTAAAGGCCGACTGCACATTTCCCATCTTCACAATAAAAGCCCTGCTTCATGCTGCCTGCGCTAACTAAATAAGAGTCTCGGAAAGCTGGCGTGCACAAGTGATGTGCACGCCAGCTTTCTGAGGGATCGCTTGTGCATGCCAGTTTTCCGAGACTCTGTATTTAGTTAGCGCAGGCAGCATGAAGCAGGGCTTTTATTGTGAAGATAGGAAATGTGCAGTCGGCCTTTAGAGTTTTGACGGAAGGTACGGCGTGAGAGTCTGTTGAAATAAAAAGTGTTTCTCGCCTTCCTCTCGGTCATATTTTCATAATAATGATCTTTCAGCAGCCAGCGTCATCTCACAAGACCCTCCGGTACCGTGAATGTCATTTAAGTGACGTCTTGGTGAAGATTGATGATCACTAATTTTTAGGTCTATTTTTTTTTTAAAAGCCTGGCTCGAGATCGACTGACACACCCCCCGCGGTCGACTGGTAGCTCGCGATCGACGTAATGGGCACCCCTGGTATGGGCCATTAGGTAATATCATGAGGCAAATCTTTCGTATTCATCTATATTTACTCTTACAAAAGGCCCTTTTAGGGCTGCCATAATTGCGACGTGGCCCTCAATGGAAACAAGTTCGACGTAGAGGATCCATCAGACCTCACCTGGAGGAGCAGGTCTCCCTCTGAGAAGCGAATCCCATCAATGGAGGTCACCAGGGCGGTGGTCGGCGTGGACGTGCTCTGGACTTCTTCCTCCCCCATGAGGCTGTGATGGCTGAGCAGGCTTGACCTATTCGGTCCATTCTTGAGGGTGGCTGTCATGTGACCAGATAAAGAATGGTCTTAGGTTAGTTTCACTGTGCAGAGCAGGGCTCTCCAACCCAATACTCGAAAGATACTATTACTTTGCTACGCATTTCTGAGTAACAGGTAGGATAAGATAGTAACTGCTCATAGGTTCTTAAAGTTCACTTAATATAGACGGCAAAAAGCTATGCTTTCATGAACGTCAAATCTCTAACCGGGGTGATCTATAGACTTAAAACTGGCTTTTTCAGGATTGAAGTACTGGCATTATTTCAATGTCTTTGTAGGGCTGGGTAGAATAATCCGTTTAATCAATTACCGTATTTTGTGCGTGTGTATGTATGTTCGAATTATGAATTATATATTTATATAGCGCTTTTCTCTAGTGACTCAAAGCGCTTTACATAGTGAAACCCAATATCTAAGTTACATTTAAACCAGTGTGGGTGGCACTGGGAGCACGCGGGTAAAGTGTCTTGCCCAAGGACACAACGGCAGTGACTAGGATGGCGGAAGCGGGAATCGAACCTGCAACCCTCAAGTTGCTGGCACGGCCACTCTACCAACCGAGCTTAATTGGAATGTATCCATACATATATATATATATATACACATACATACATACATACATATATACATACATATACATATATATATATATATATATATGTATATATATATATATATATATATATATATATATATATATATATGTAGGTGTGGGAAAAATCACAAGACTACTTCATCTCTACAGAACTGTTTCATGAGGGGTTCCCTCAATCATCAGGAGATTTGAGGGAACCCCTCATGAAACAGTTCTGTAGAGATGAAGTAGTCTTGTGATTTTTCCCACACCTGCATATTGCGCTCTACCACTGTATCGAGCACTTTTCTTTGGATAATAATAATAATAATAATATATATATATATATATATATATTTATATGTAGGTGTGGGAAAAATCACAAGACTACTTCATCTCTACAGAACTGTTTCATGAGGGGTTCCCCCAATCATCAGGAGATTTGAGGGAACCCCTCATGAAACAGTTCTGTAGAGATGAAGTAGTCTTGTGATTTTTCTCACACATACATATTGCGCTCTACCACGGTATCGAGCACTTTTCTCTGGATATATATATATATATATATATATATATATATATATATATATGTAGGTGTGGGAAAAATCACAAGACTACTTCATCTCTACAGAACTGTTTCATGAGGGGTTCCCTCAATCATCAGGAGATTTGAGGGAACCCCTCATGAAACAGTTCTGTAGAGATGAAGTAGTCTTGTGATTTTTCTCACACATACATATTGCGCTCTACCACGGTATCGAGCACTTTTCTCTGGATAATATATATATATATATATATATATATATATATATATATATAAAGCCCGGCCCCCACCCAAATTTTTTGTTATTGTAATTTTAAAGAATTTACCTGAATGTGCGTGAACTATTTCTGTTCAAAATAGTTTGAAATGTGACATGTTAAATGTTTAAAATATTAACTGTCCGTTTACTGCACTGTGCCAACTGTACTACTATATGAGTGCATCTTTTCTCTTGTTTCATTGAAAATAAAACAGCAAAGTCCATTTGGCTGTCATCTATTTTCATTATGAGACACAATTGGGTCAAAGTCATGATTTTTTTGTTCATGCTTGAAATAAGAAATGATTACTTTGAAAAAGCAGTTTTATACTTGTGAGTGTTGATGACACAGCTTTGCAACACTTGATATTCTAGTTTCAAGCAGGTTTTACTCAATATAGGTCATCACATATCTGCAACAAGATGTAATATCTTACTCAGATCATTTAGGACCAAAACCCTTAAAACAAGTAAAACACTAACATAAAATCTGCTTAGTGAGAAGAATTATATTATCGGACAGAAAATAAGCAAATATCACCCTTATTTGAGATATTTAATCTTCTTAGATTCATACTTGCCAACGCTCACGGATTTTCTGGGAGACTCCCGAAATTCAGCGCCTCACCTCTCAGTTTTTGCAGTGTGAGCACTTGACCAGTCTGGCACAGTCAGGATTCCCGCAGGTTGGAAGTGTATCAAATGTTTATTTCACGCTATCACTACCATTTTGCATACTTTTATTTAAGATGTTTATTGGACTTTTTTTATGTTGATATTCTGACTAACTAAACCTACCACTGAAACTAAGGATATTTAAGCCATTTTAAGGGAGTACACTTACTAAATCAACAAATCCAGTAATTGTTTCCCTCAGTGTATATCAGATGTGTTCCTGCTATCCTATTACAGTGTGTGTGTGTGTGTGTGTGTGTGTGTGTGTGTGTGTGTGTGTGTGTGTGTGTGTGTGTGTGTGTGTGTGTGAGTGTGTGTGTGTGTAAACTGCTGAACAGTTTATATCTTTTCCTCCAGCGGCCTCCTTCCTTACTCAGGATGCTGGGGGTTGAAAGTTCGCACGCGAGGCTTTGTTGGTGTATGTGTGTGCGTGTTTGTCTTTAGGAAAGAGGAGAAGTAAACAGCAACTTTATCACAAATACTGTGAGCCTCATTTTCATCAATCTTTTCAAAATAATTAGAGCACATTTTTGATCTTCAGTGTTTTGTAAAAAAAATGTGTGTGTGTGTGTGTGTTTGTGTGTGTATATGTATTTATGTATGTATGTATATGTGTATTTAAATATATATATATATATGTATATAAATATATAATATGTATATATGTAGGTATGTGTATTTATTTATGTGTATATGTATGTATATATATGTATATATGTGTGTATACATGTATTTATATGTGTGTATATGTGTATAAATGTGTATATGTATATAAATGTATATGTGTATATCCATCCATCCCTCCATCCATTTTCTACCACTTATTCCCTTTTGGGGTCGCTGGCGCCTATCTCAGCTACAATCGGGCGGAAGGCGGGGTACACCCTGGACAAGTCGCCACCTCATCGCAGGGCCAACACAGATAGACAGACAACATTCACAAACTAGGGCCAATTTAGTGTTGCCAATCAACCTATCCCCAGGTGCATGTCTTTGGAAGTGGGAGGAAGCCGGAGTACCCGGAGGGAACCCACGCATTCACGGGGAGAACATGCAAACTCCACACAGGAAGATCCCGAGCCTGGATTTGAACCCGGGACTGCAGGACCTTCGTATTGTGAGGCAGACGCACTAACCCCTCTCCCACCGTGAAGCCATATGTGTATATGTATATTTATATATGTGTATACGAGTATATATGTATGGGTATATAAATATACACATATATATATATACATATTTACACACGTACGCGTGTACATATTTGTGTATATATGTATATAAATGTGTATGTGTACGTGTGTATATATATATATATATATATATATATATATATATATATATAAGGGCTGTGAATCTTTGGTTGTCCCACGATTCGATTCAATATCGATTCTTGGGGTCACGATTCGATAATATATCGATTTTTTCAATTCGATTCGATTCTCGATTCAAAAACAATATTTTTCCGATTCAAAACGATTCTGTATTCATTCAATACATAGGATTTCAGCAGGATCTACCCCAGTCTGCTCACATGCTAGCAGAGTAGTAGATTTTTATTTTTTTACTTTTATAATTGTAAAGGACAATGTTTTATCAACTGATTGCAATAATGTAAATTTGTTTTAACTATTAAACGAATCAAAAATACGACTTACTTTATCTTTGTGAAAACATTGGACACAGTGTGTTGTCAAGTTTATGAGATGCGATGCAAGTGTAAGCCACTGTGACACTATTGTTCTTTTTTATTGTTTTTATAAATGTCTAATGATAATGTCAATGAGGGATTTTTAATCACTGCTATGCTGAAATTATAACTAATATTGATACTGTTGTTGATAATATTAATTTTTATTTCACTACTTTTGGTTTGCTGGGTCAGGTTTGCTTTTGGAATTGGAATGCATTGTTATGGTATTGCTGTGTATTGTTTTGTTGGATTGATTAAAAAAAGTAATAATAAAATTAAAAAAAAATTTTTTTTTAAATCCATCCATCCATCCATCATCTTCCGCTTATCCGAGGTCGGGTCGCGGGGGCAACAGCCTGAGCAGGGAAACCCAGACTTCCCTCTCCCCAGCCACTTCGTCTAGCTCTTCCCGGGGGATCCCGAGGCGTTCGTTTAAAAATCGATTTTTTAAAAATGAGAATAGTTTCCGAATCGCACAACGTATTCGATTCGTATTCGAATCGATTTTTTCCAACACCCCTAATATATATATATATATATATATATATATATATACATATATATATATATATATATACACATATATATACATATACACATACATATATATATACATATACACATACATATACATACATATATACACATATACATACATATATATACATATATACATATATATATACATGTATATGTATATATACATGTATATGTATATATACATGTATATATACATATACATATATATATATATATATACATATATATATATATATACATATATGTATATATACATATACATATATATATATATATACATATATATATATATACACATATATACATATACATATATATACATATACATATATATACATATACATATATATATATATATATATATATATATATATATATATATATATATATATATATATATATATATATATATGTATGATTTAGGGCTATATATTTTTTATCCAACCATCCATCCATTTTCTACCGCTTATTCCCTTTATTATGGACCTGAATCACAAGTGTCTCAAAGGGCTGCACAAGCCACAACGACATCCGCGGATCAGCGCCAACATAGGGGCAAGGAAAAAAACACGACCCAGTGGGAGGTCGATGAGAATGACTTTGAGAAACCGGTTTCCCTCTCTGCAAAAGACGTCGAGAGGGTCTGACATAATATTGTGAAAGTCCAGTCCATGGTGGATCTAACATAATAGTGAGAGTCCAGTCCATACATATCTATATATATGTGTATATATATATATATATGTATATATACATATGTAGATGTATATATGTATATTTACATATTTATGTATGTATGTGTATATGTGTATATATATATATATATATATATACATACATACATACATACACATATAGTTCATAGTACATGTATTGATTCAGTGATACAATCAACTTCCAAATACATACATGGCATGTCATTTCCAAAACAGAAAGTGCAAGCTATAAGTGCACTTTTGTGCATGATGTCACACAAGATATTTCAAAAACCGTCAAATAAAAATGAGCTGCAAAGTAGGAAATCAAATAGTGTATGTCCTTCACTATGTGGTAGGTTCCTGCAGACGTTGTCTCCTTCTGTTATTGACTTTATTCTTCCTATGGTGTTATACCAATTCACCAGACCACTTGGACCACAGTGTCATGGACACCAGTCTTACTATCAGGACGGCAATGAGAGTAGAAATAGATGACAAGAATTTTCTGTTGTCGCCCTTCATGCCCAAACTTGCCCAGTGAGGATCAGAGAAAGAGAGATCTCACAGCCAAGAATGAAAGGGAGAAAAAAATAGTGTTGTTGATGTCGATCTTACACACTCCTTGCTGCAATACTCCAAAGTGGTCGAAGTACAATCAAGGCATTCAGCTCTTGGGTTTCAGATAAAGAAAGCGCAATATGTTGGGAAATGCCCAGATACAGTGAGGGCTGACACTGTCAGCTGACATGTATTGTAATGTTTCCCATACTTGCATTTATTTGCAGTGGGCCACATTTGAACTCTGCTTCTTAACATACAGTATATTGCCACAAGTATTTGGCCACCTGGCTTTACTCACAAATGAACTTGAAGTGCCATCCCATGGAATTGTCCAAAATGTTTTGGTATCATGGATTTTCAAAGTTCCTTTCACTGTAACCAAGGGGCCAAGTCCAACTCCTGGAAAACAACCCCACGCCATAATTCCTCCTCCACCAAATTTCACACTCGGCATAATGCATTCCGAAATGTACCCCTCTACTGGCAACCTCCAAACCCAGACTGGTCCATCAGATTGCCAGATGGAAAAGTGTGACCCATCGGTTCAGAGAAGGCGTCTTCCACTGCTCTAGAGTCCAGTGACCACGTGCTTTACACCACGCTTTGCATTGGACTTGGTGATGTATGGCTTAGATGCAGCTGATCGGCCATGAAAACCCATTCCATGAAGCTCTCTGCGAACTGTATGTGGGCTAATTGGAAGGTCACATGAAGTTTGGAGGTCTGTAGCAACTGACTGTGCAGAAAGTCTTTGCACTATGAGCTTCAACATCCGGTGACCCCTCTCTATTCGTTTACGTGGCCTACCACTTGGTGGCTGGGTTGCTGTTGTTCCCAAACTCTTAAATTTTCTTATAATAAAGTTGACTTTGGAATATTTAGGAGCGAGGAAATTTCACGGCTGGATTTGTTGCACGGTTAGCATCCTGTGACAGTTCCACGCTGGACATCACTGAGAGCGGCCCAAAAAAAGTCTGCAGGCTTTAGAGCGTTTTCCGTTCGGGCTCCAGTACTCTGGAATGCCCTCCCGGTAACAGTTCGAGATGCTACCTCAGTAGGAGCATTTAAGTCTCACCTTAAAACTCATCTGTATACTATAGCCATTAAATAGACCTCCTTTTTAGACCAGTTGATCTGCTGCTTCTTTTCTTTTTTCTCCTATGTCCCCCCCCTCCCTTGTGGAGGGGTTCCGGTCCGATGACCATGGATGAAGTACTGGCTGTCCAGAGTCGAGACCCAGGATGGACCGCTCGCCTGTGTATCGGTTGGGGACATCTCTACGCTGCTGATCCGCCTCCGCTTGGGATGGTTTCCTGTGGACGGGACTCTCGTTGCTGTCTTGGATCCGCTTGAACTGAACTCTCGCGGCTGTCTTGGAGCCACTATGGATTGAACTTTCACAGTATCATGTTAGACCTGCTCGACATCCATTGCTTTCGGTCCCCTAGAGGGGGGGGGTTGCCCACATCTGAGGTCCTCTCCAAGGTTTCTCATAGTCAGCATTGTCACTGGCGTCCCACTGGATGTGAATTCTCCCTGCCCACTGGGTGTGAGTTTTCCTTGCCCTTTTGTGGGTTCTTCCGAGGATGTTGTAGTCGTAATGATTTGTGCAGTCCTTTGAGACATTTGTGATTTGGGGCTATATAAATAAACATTGATTTATTGATTGATTCTTTCACAAATGTTTGTAGAAACAGTCTCCATGCCTGATTGATTTTATACACCGGGCCAAGTGATTAGGACACCTGATTCTCATCATTTGGATGGGTGGCCAAATACTTTTGACACTGTAGTTAGCTCATATGTACCTGGTCTGACAGAGAATAAGAAGACCTAGCAGGAGGGATCAGTGTTGCTAACTTAGTGAATATTTAGATTGTATTAATAAAGTGGTTACAGTGTCCACCTTGAGATGGGTAGGTTTTGAGTTCAAACCCCGGTCATACCAGAGACTATAAAAACGGGACCCATTACCTCGTTGCTTGGCACTCAGCATCGAGGGTTGGAATTGGGGGCTTAATCACCAAAAATTATTCCTGGACGTGGCCCCTGCTGCTGCTCACTGCTCCCTTCACCCTCCAGGGGGCGATCAAGGGTGATGGGTCAAATGCACAGAACAATTTCGCCTCACCTAGTGTGTGTGTGACTATTATTGGTACTTTAACTTGAACTTTAAAATTGCTTCAAGGTCGGTAAGCACAAACAGAATTATTCTGTACATTAGGCGCACCGGGCACTGTCAATTTTTGAGAAAATTAAAGGATTTCAAGTGCGCCTTATAGTTCATTCCAGTTAAACTAATAGTAATGAATAATTATAAATAAGTTTCTTAAGTAAACCGTCAAAAAAATGTACCGTATTTTTCAGAGTATAAGTCGCTCCTGCCTAAAATGCGTAATAAAGAAGGAAAAAAAACATATAAGTCGCACTGGAGTATAAGTCGCATTTTGGGGGTAAATTGATTTGATAAAACCCAACACCACGAATAGACATTTGAAAGGCAATTTAAAACAAATAAAGAATAGTAAACAACAGGCTGAGTAAGTGTACGTTATATGAGGCATAAATAACCAACTGAGAAGGTGCCTGCTATGTTAACCTAACATGTTATGGTAAGAGTAGGGGTGTAACGGTACGTGTATTTGTATTGAACCGTTTCGGTACGAGGGTGTATCGAACGAGTTTGTAACCTAAAGTCTTAACAAGCTGCTCTGCAGCTGCCTCTGTCTGAGCAGTGAGCACCCAGCATTGTCCCGCCCACATAACCATCTGATTGATTACATACAAAGCCAATGTAACAGCCAATCAGCAGTGCGGATTCAGAAAGCATGGAGTCAGTGCTCCGGCGTCGAGATGAGCAGATTTGTGTTTAGCAGGTGCGCAGCGGACATCGTACACTCCCCAAATTATAAAAAAAACACTTCCCAGTCACAACTATTACAAACATCACTATGAGCCCGTTGACATTTTAGAAACTTAAAATGTAGCTCAGCTCGCTCATAGTTGAGGTGAAGGCTAATTAGCTTTTAGCGTTATGTTAGCTCATTTTGCTGTGTGTGTGTGTGTGTGTGTGTGTGTGTGTATGTGTGTGTGCATGTGTGTATAATAAAAGTAAACAACAGGCTTCCCAAATGCTGTAATAAATTAAGCATGATGAGTTGACTTGAAATTGTTTAATGTTGCACTTTTTATACGTAGAAGAAAGGTTTTGTCATTTTATTTAATCAAATCAACAACTTGAGGCAGTTTAATGTGGATTAACGTGGATAGAATTATTATAACGTTCCCAATGTTAAAAGGATCAAGCCATTGTTTACAAATTTGGTAAATAACCCAAAAAATTATATTTTGTTGTTTTCTTACTGTACTGAAAAGGAACCGAACCGTGACTTCTAAACCGAGGTACGTACCAAACCGAAATTTTTGTGTACCGTTACACCCCTAGGTAAGAGTCATTCAAATAACTATATCATAAAGAACATGCTACACGTTTACCAAACAATCTGTCACTCCTAATTGCTAAATCCCATGAAATCTTATACATCTAGTCTCTTCCGTGAATTAGCTAAATAATAATATTTGATATTTTACGGAAATGTGTTAATAATTCCACACATAAGTCGCTCCTGAGAATAAGTCGCACCCCCGGCCAAACTATGAAAAAAACTGCGACTTATAGTCTGAAAAATACGATAAATGCAAATAAAAATACTGCTTCACCACTTTTAACATTTTTACAATTACCGCCCCGAGTGCTGGAAGTGTGTATTACCACTTTTTGGCAGCACTCTAGGGCAGTGGTCCCCAACCTTTTTTGCACCACGGACCGGTTAAATGTAGGCGTTATTTTCAGGGACCGGCGTACCACCTGTGCCAGGTAAATACGGCAAAAAGAAGTGCATGAAAAATGCAAGTCACTATCACGCTGAATTAGTGTGAGCTTGTTTCTTTGCGATGAGATGCAGATGGAAATCAGCCTTCGGCTACAATCCGTCACATTTGTATTTGATATGTTCATGAATGATCCGCTTGAGATGGTTTCCTGTGGACGGGACTCTCGCTGCTGTCTTGGAGCCACTATGGATTGAACTTTCACAGTATCATGTTAGACCCGCTCGACATCCATTGCTTTCGGGTTGCCCACATCTGAGGTCCTCTCCAAGGTTTCTCATAGTCAGCATTGTCACTGGCGTCCCACTGGATGTGAATTCTCCCTGCCCACTGGGTGTGAGTTTTCCTTGCCCTTTTGTGGGTTCTTCCGAGGATGTTGTAGTCGTAATGATTTGTGCAGTCCTTTGAGACATTTGTGATTTGGGGCTATATAGATAAACATTGATTGATTGATGAATGTGCATTGAATCATGTTACGCAGTTTCTTGTACATCTATAAATAAACTCATTGGTGTGTTTAGTGGGGCAGGCCAAAGTTAAGTCACAGAAAATGCAGTCCTCAATAAATTATTTCATGTTTCTCTGCAGCTTGGTAGCAAATGCGTCACGGACCGGTACCAGTCCCAGGACCGGTGGTTGGGGACCACTGCTCTATGGTTAAGAAGCACTGCATGACAAAGACGGGGGAGGAAGTCCAGAGAAGGTGGGGTGGTGAGGAAACTGTGAAAGAATGGTGTAGTATAACAGTGTATTTCAACCAATGTAGTGTGGCGTGAGATACAGTCTGGTGTGCCTTGGTAGATTATGTCATTTCACATATTTGGGTTAAAAATATTTTGGGGAAACCAGTAATTAAAGTCTGCCAGTGATGTGTTGTTGTTGAGTGTCGGTGCTGTCTAGAGTTCGGCAGCGTAACCGTGTAATACTCTTCCATATCAGTAGGTGGCAGCCGGTAGCTAATTGATTTGTCGATGTCGGAAACAGCGGGAGGCAGGGTGCAGGTAAAAAGGTGTCTAATGCTGAAGCCAAAAATAAACAAAAGGTGAGTGTCCCTAAGAAAAGGCATTGAAGCTTAGAAAAGGCTTTGCAGAACGAAACTAAAACTGAACTCGCTACAAAGTAAACAAAAACAGAATGCTGGACGACAGCAAAGACTTACTGTGGAGCAAAGACGGCGTCCACAAAGTAGATCCGAACATGACATGACAATCAACAATGTCTCCACTTAGAAGTTTAAAAACAACTGAAATATTCTTGATTTCTATAACAAATTGGATTCAGGAAATATCGCTCAAAGGTAGACATTTTTTTTTTTTTTTTTTTTCCCTTGGCTTCAGTATGCACCCCCACTCCAGGGCCTAGGCTAAGACCGATTTTTTAATTTTATTTTAATTTTCTATTCCCCCCCCCCAGGAGTCGGACACCTCAGTCACCTTGGACGTATCCTCGCTCATCCATGCGGACTGGACACTGGCCGAGAGTGGAGTCGGCTGTCTTGGTTGCTTTGTTGGGTCTGCTCCCTCCACCCCAGCGGACGATGGCGTGGAACACCGCAGAGGCCACCACAGTGGATATGTTTCTTTTAGTTTTTATTCATAGCTGTATGTAGAAGTGTCTGGTTGTATCTGCTGCCTTAATGTCTTTAATGTCCTCTGTGTCCTTTGATGTTTGATGTTTCCCTCTTACACACATGTAAGAGGGATGTGTACTATGGCTATGAGTTGTTTTTTTCCCCTTGGCCTCAGTCTGCACCCCCTCTCCAGGGGCTCAGGCTTAGACTGATTTTTTGTTTACCTGTATCTCACCTTTTTTGTAAGGGCCGCTGGAAGCCGGCAGACCCGTCAGTGATCCTGTTCTGTCTCCCTGTAATGTTTGTCTGATCTTGAATGGGATTGTGCTGAAAATTTAAATTTTCCTGAAGGAACTCTCCTGACGGATCCGAACATGACATGACAATCAACAATGTCCCCACTTAAAAGTTTAAAAACAACTGAAATATTCTTGATTTCTATAACAAATTGGATTCAGGAAATATCGCTCAAAAGGTAGACATTTTTTTTTTTTTTCCCCCTTGGCCTCAGTCTGCACCCCCTATCCAGGGGCCCAGGCTTAGACCGATTTTTAAATTTTATTTTAATCTTCTATTTTTTCCCATTCCGCCCGCCCCCCCTTGTTTACCTGTATGTCATCTTTTTTGTAAGGGGTGCTGGAAGCCGGCAGACCCGTCAGCGATCCTGTTCTGTCTCCCTGTAATGTTTGTCTGATCTTGAATGGGATTGTGCTGAAAATCGTAATTTTCCTGAAGGAACTCTCCTGATGGAATAAATAAAGTACTATCTAATCTAATCTAAAATGTAACTGCTACAGGAAAATAACCAAAAAAAAAAAGAAATAGGACTGCAAGACAAGAACTAAAACACTACACACAGGGAAACAGCAAAAAAAGTCCAAATAAGTCAGGGTGTGATGTGACAGGTGGTGACTGTACACCTACTTTGAGACAAGAGCTATAGTGATGCATGCTTTAAAGTCATGTCCAACAATCGCGACAACGACTTTTTACTGTCAACTGAGTTTCGATTTTTTTTTATGATTTTTTACTGGTGGTGTGCCTCTGGATTTTTTCAATGCCAAAAATGTACCTTGGCTCAAAAAAGGTTGAAAAACACTGGTATAACTAGCAGCTGTCTAAAATAAAGGTTGGAACCTACCTAACGGACTGTGGCCTTGGCTTTTTCTGCTATCGTGCCTGGGAGTCACTAAAGATCGGAAGCACGCACACACAAACACAAGACACACACACACACTCAAACACAAGACACACACACGCAGAAAGACACACTAAGTTAGTTCATGAGTCAATCAGTGTGTCCGTTACTGAGTCAGTAATGGATCCTGACAGTACCTGGCAGGGTACCGGGCTGCTGACTGACAGGTGCTGTGAGCTGCAGACATGTTGGGCAGGCAGCCAGCAGAGTTGCGTGTAAAGAGTTTATTTGGACAAGAGAGTGAATGCATGTGTGTGTGTGTGTGTGTGTGTGTGTGTGTGTGTGTTAGTGGTGGTGGGCGTCTGTTCAAAGTTGTTTTGTTGAGCCCAGAGGGATCATTTGTGCCGCAGAGAGGGAAGAAGTCTCACTCATGTTGGAATTCAGGGGGGAAAAAAAGTGTCTGCATGTGAGAGTGCTCTTTTGTGTAGCCGGGACACATTTACAGTTTGGACAAAAGTTGATACTATACACTCAACATGGGATTCATTGTCATTACAATTTGGAATCCATCCATCCATCCATCCATTTTCTACCGCTTATTCCCTTTTTGGGGTGACGGGGGGCGCTGGCGCCTATCTCAGCTACAATCGGGCGGAAGGCGGGGTACACCCTGGACAAGTCGCCACCTCATCGCAGGGCCAACACAGATAGACAGACAACATTCACACTCACATTCACACACTAGCGCCAATTTAGTGTTGCCAATCAACCTATCCCCTGGTGCATGTTTTTGGAAGTGGGAGGAAGCCGGAGTACTCGGAGGGAACCCACGCATTCACGGGGAGAACATGCAAACTCCACACAGAAAGATCCCGAGCCTGGATTTGAACCCAGGACTGCAGGACCTTCGGTATTGTGAGGCAGACGCACTAACCCCTCTGCCACCGTGAAGCCCAATTTGGAATCCAGGGTAGTTTATTTTAGTGTTTTTTTAAGTACCGTACTTTCCAGACCATAGGGTGCACCGCAAACTTCACATTCTGTGTGTGGAGTTTGCATGTTCTCCCCGTGACTGCGTGGGTTCCCTTTGGGTAGTCCAGCTTCCTCCCACCTCCAAAGACATGCACCTGGGGATAGGTTGATTGGTCCCTAGTGTGTGAATGTGAGTGTTAATATTGTCTATCTGTGTTGGCCTTGTGATGAGGTGGCAACTTGTCCAGGGTGTACCCCGTCTTCTGCTGGAATACAGCCAAGATAGGCTCCAGCACCCCCCGCGATCCCGAAAGGGACAATCGGTAGAAAATGGAAGGATGGATGGAAAGGGTTCACCGGATTAAAAGGTGCACTGGCAGTGAGCAGGTCTAGTCGGGTCTATTTTCATACAAAATGCAAACCGGATTCTAGGGCGCATTAAGAGTCATATTATTATCTTTTTTTTCTAAATGTAAAAGACTTCCTTGTGGTCTACACCCAGTGTTTTTCAACCTTTTTTGAGCCAAGGCACAATTTTTGCGTTGAAAAAATCCAGAGACACACCATTAAATCATTAAAAAAACAAAACTCAGTTGACGGTAAAAAGTTGTTGCAATTGTCCATTAAAGCATAACCAAGCATGCAACAATATAGCTCTTGTCTCAAAGTAGGTGTACTGTCACCACCTGTCACATCTCATCCTAAATTATTTGGACTTTTTTTGCTGTTTTCTTTTGTGTAGTGTTTTACTTCTTGTCTTGCGCTCCTATTTTGGTGGCTTTTTCTCTTTTTCTTGGTATTTTCCTTCAGCAGTTTCATGTCAACCGCCATACAGGTCACACTGAGGGTAGCCATATAAACAACTTTAACATTGTTACAAATATGTGCCACACTGTGAACCCACACCAAACAAGAATGACAAACACATATCGGGAGAACATCCGCACCGTAACACAACATAAACGCAACAGAACAAATACCCAGAACCCCTTGCTGAACTAACTGGTCCGGGACGCTACAATATACAACCCCCGCTACTCCCCACCTCAACCTCCTCATGCTCTTTCAGGGAGAGCATGTCCCAAATTCCAAGCTGCTGTTTTGAGGCATGTTAAAAAAAAATAATGCACTTTGTGACTTCAATAATAAATATGGCAGTGCCATGTTGGCCTTTGTTTTCCATAACTTGAGTGGATTTATTTTGGAAAACCTTGTTACATTGTTTAATGCATCCAGCGGGGCATCACAACAAAATTAGGCATAATAATGTGTTCATTCCATGACCGTTTATATCGGTATCGGTTGATATCGGAATCGGTAATAAAGAGTTGGACAATATCGGAATATCTGATATCATCAAAAAAGCCATTAATGGACATCTCTTTGTCTAATAATGGCAAGACATCTGCCTTCAAAAGACTCCGGCTTATTAGTGATTCCTAGAGCCCAAAAAAAGTCTGCGGGCTATAGAGCATTTTCCGTTCGGGCTCCAGTACTCTGGAATGCCCTCCCGGTAACAGTTCGAGATGCTACCTCAGTAGAAGCATTTAAGTCTCACCTTAAAACTCATCTGTATACTCTAGCCTTTAAATAGTTGATCTGCCGCTTCTTTTCTTTCTCCTATGTCCCCCCCTCCCTTGTGGAGGGGGTCCGATCCGATGACCATGAATGAAGTACTAGCTGTCCAGAGTCGAGACCCAGGATGGACCGCTCGTCGGGACCCAGGATGGACCGCTCGCCTGTATCGGTTGGGGACATCTCTACACTGCTGATCCGCCTCCGCTTGAGATGGTTTCCTGTGGACGGGACTCCCGCTGCTGTCTTGGATCCGCTTTGAACTGAACTCTCGCGGCTGTGTTGGAGCCACTATGGATTGAACTTTCACAGTATCATGTTAGACCCGCTCGACATCCATTGCTTTCGGTCCCCTAGAGGGGGGGGGGTTGCCCACATCTGAGGTCCTCTCCAAGGTTTCTCATAGTCAGCATTGTCACTGGCGTCCCACTGGATGTGAATTCTCCCTGCCCACTGGGTGTGAGTTTTCCTTGCCCTTTTGTGGGTTCTTCCGAGGATGTCGTAGTCGTAATGATTTGTGCAGTCCTTTGAGACATTTGTGATTTGGGGCTATATAAATAAACATTGATTGATTAATTGATTGATTGAATCATGTGTGAGTGCCCGCTCTCACTCTATCTTCAATTTTCCTTGGCTTAAACAGCGTTTCTCAAAGTGTGGGGCGGGCCCCACTGGTGGGGAATAGAGACATGACAGGTGGGGCGCGAGGAACGGGAGGAAATTTCACTTTAATTTATTCTTTTTTTAAATTATATTCTTGGATTTTTTTTTTTTTTACTATGCTTTCATTTTCCATACACACTGTAAATAACTGTGATTCTGTCTGTGAAATCCGCTATATAAATAAATGTAAATTACTTGTTTTTCCTCTAGGCTTTAAATTTCTAGGTAGGAGCGAAAGTTTGACAGACATAGCAACAGTAACTAATGGGGGCGGGGCTAAGCGGAACAATCTTTATTACACAAAATGGATACATTTTTTAATCGCACCTCAAAGGTCGTCGAGCCAGAGCCAGAGCCAGCGCCTGCAGAGAAACAAAAATCTGACGGGCTTAATCAACCAAAAAGCCAACCGAAAAGAAAATATGATGAAGGGTATCTTGCTCTTAGATTCATGGCAACAGTGGTGGGGGCAGAGGAGAGACCCCTGTGTGTTCTGTGTCTAAAACAGCTAGCAGCAGACAGCATGAGACCCAACAAATTAAAGAGACATTTTGAGACCACACACCCCAATCACGTCAATAAGCCACTTGATTTCTTTCAAAGAAAACTGGCAGAGTAGTTATTTTATTTATTATTGAACTTTATCAACAACATCCAGAAACCCTGATCTGTAATTTGACCCCCTTAACATGCTTCAAAACTCACCAAATTTTACACACGCATCAGGACTGGCAAAAATTGCCATCTAATAAAAAACCAAACCCCAAAAGTCAAAATTGCGCTATAGCGCCCCCTAGGAAATAACCCAGACAAAACTGCTTGTAACTTCTGTTGGGAATGTCGTAGAGACATGAAACCAAGACCTCTATGTAGGTCTGACTTAAACCAGGGCTCGGCAGCGGCCGAAGGCGGACCCGACCAACTCTGCTTGCACCTTTAATTTATTATTGAACTTGATGCAAGTTATACCACAGCTGCACAGTTATTTTATTTATTATTGAACTTGATGTTATTTTATGTTATTGAGTTTGAATGTATACAACTTGAATGTTACCTGATGTACAATAAATTTGAAAATGTTAAGCTTGGCATCAGCGTTCTGTAGGGGCGATGGGGGCAGGTGGGGCTTGAAAACTCCCCCTTGTCCAAAGTGGGGGATGACAAAAAAAGTTTGAGAACCACTGGCTTAATGTAAGTAGTAAAAACACTTTTTTCTCTCTCTTTTTTAGCAGTAACGCATTAAAAAAAAACATAAAATAATACTTGTCTCTGTAAGGGGCTAAAATGACAGAATTAACACAAGTATCACAAAATCATGTGCATCCGCACTGAACTGCACTCATGACAGAATACATTATTGATTTAGAAAATCCACATTTGGTTAAAACTATTCACCATGGCTGAGTTAAGTTAAAATGTCTAATGAATGCTCAGAGACTTTGCAACTGGGGACGGCGTGGCGAAGTTGGGAGAGTAGCCGTGCCAGCAATCTGAGGGTTACTGGTTCAATCCCCACCTTCTACCATCCTAGTCATGTCCGTTGTGTCTTTGGGCAAGACACTTCAACCCTTGCTCCTGATGGGTCCTGGTTAGCGCCTTGCATGGCAGCTCCTACCATCAGTGTGTGAATGTGTGTGTGAATGGGCGAATGTGGAAATACTGTCAAAGCGCTTTGGGCTACTTAAAAAGGGGTAGAAAAGCGCTATACAAGTACAACAGTTTACCATTTTAACCGCTGACTAAGCATCGAAAGATCCAAAATGCAAACAAAGGTTGAGCAAACGAAAGAGAAAGTATCATCGATCAGATGGGAAACAGGTCAGACAGGCTTAATGGGTTTGTTGACGCGCACGTATGCCACTTGCTTTTGCGACTGCTGACATAACTTTTCAAATAAAAGTTAAAAAAAATTTAATAAAAATGCAAAAAACACCCCTCCAAGCACCTTTGGAAAGTCAAAAGCGTACAAGCAACATAACGGGCATCATTTAGACACAAACATCAATCAGATAACTAACTGGTACTTAATTATCTCAATGTTTTTACACTTTAATTTGAAGTCCCATTTTACATGCGCTGGATATAATTTGATCAAAACATTCAAACAATCCTCCACAATGCTCGGCTGTAGAGACGTGACAATGTCAAAATCTCCCGGTACGACATGGTCATGGTTTTGAAGGCCACGGTACGATGTTATTGTGGTATAATAAATAAAATGAGGACTTGGTAAATATAGCAAAGTGTTTAAAAGAAAGTGGCAGGAATGTTAAGGATAGACACACACTGCAAAAAGTCAGTGTTCAAAAACAAGAAAAAAAAATACAAAAATGAAGGGTATTTTATTTGAACTATAAGCAAAATGGTCTGCCAATAGAACAAGAAAATTCGGCTTGTCAAGACTTTCCAAAACAAGTAAAATTAGCTAACCTTAATGAACCCAAAAATACCTTAAAATAAGTATATTCTCACTAACAAAGTGTCTGGCGGCAGACACTTTCGCATCTTCGGGCCAGTGGTGCAACTTGAATCCCTCCCTGTTAGTGTTGTTACACCCTCTGACAACACATTGACGAGGCATGATGTCTCCAAGGTTCCAAAAAATAGTCAAAAAAACGGAAAATAACAGAGCTGAGACCCAATGTTTAGAATGGGTTGAAAATGAAAATGGCGGCTGTGTTACCTCGGCGACGTCACATTCTGACGTCATCCCCTCCAGCGCGATAAACAGAAAGGCGTTTAATTCGCCAAAATTCACCCATTTAAAGTTCGGAAATCGGTTAAAAAACTATATGGTCTTTTTTCTGCACCGTCAAGGTATATATTGACGCTTACATAGGTCTGCTGATAATGTTCCCCTTTAATTAAAGGCCATATCGCCCAGCCCCAGTTTAAATATGAATAAAAATGTGAATGCCTCATACTTAAATGTGTAATGTTGTTATTATCAGCCATGGAAGTATTAATTGCAGTAGTACAAACTGCAATGCCACTCAAACTTGCTCTGCTGCTAGATCTAAAGGGCAGAGCCATTACGCAACTATATTTGGACGGTTTTGTTGCGGGCAGTTGGCAAGATGGCCTGTTTGCCAACATGTCTGGACCAGCTGGAAAGAGACGCAGGCTCCCCTTTCATCTGCCTGGGCCAAAGTATGTAAACAAGACAAATAGCTAGGGGTGTAACGGTACACAGAGGATGTACTTCCTGTGGCAGCTGAAGAAAAACTGAAGGTGCCGACTGAGATGCTGGTGCAGTTCTACTCAGCCATCACTGAGTCCATCCTCACCTCCGCCATCACTGTGTGGTTCCCCCGCGCCACAGTCCTGCAGCGCATTGTAGGTGCTGCTGAGAAGGTGGTTGGCTGCAAACTCCCATCTTCTAGAACAGGGGTAGGGAACCTATGGCTCTAGAGCCAGATGTGGCTCTTTTGATGACTGCACCTGGCTCTCAGATAAATCTTAGCTGACATTGCTTAACGTGATAATTATGAATAATTTCGCTGGTAATCACAGTGCTAAAAATAACGTGCAAAATATAAAACATTCTCATGCATTTAAATCCATCCATCCGTATTCTACCGCACCTGTTCAAGAAGTCGCATTAATGGTAAGAAGTATTTTATGTCACGATGGGGGGGGTCGCAGCTCGCTGCAGGGTCGTTCCCCCAGGAAGGCAGACGGACTACTCGGGACATGGCATTTAGATAAAAACATGATTTAATTTAAACTATAAAAAGATACAAACAAAAATCGCTCACAGTGGAGGCACAACATGGGCTAAGGAACAAAGCTAACGCATAAACAGACTATGAACATAAATCAAACAAAACTTACGTGGCATGGCATGAAGCACGAAACTATGGCAAGGCATGAAACAAGTCAGCACAGGGCGACTGACTGGCAAAGACGAGCTTAAATACTGCCTCTGATTAGTGCTCGGGAAGCAGGTGAGCAGGCATTTTGTCCACCAGAGACAGGTGGACAAAATGAGTAACCAAGGAAACCAGACTAAGAAGTGGAAAAAAACAGGAACTTAAAGAGTCCAAAGGACAAACAGCACATGATCAACATTATTGGTTAGCTTCAGAATAATAATGTTATTAAAAAGAATAAGAGACTATACTCTAAAAATGTTGGTGTTACTTAAAAATTCATGCATTAATTGTATTCAGTGTTAAAAAATATGATATGGCTCTCACGGAAATATATTTTGAAATATTTGGCTTTCATGGCTCTCTCAGCCAAAAATGTTCCCGACGCCTACTCTAGGACCTGTTCTCCTCCAGGACCAGGAGGCGTGTGGGTCGGATCACAGCAGGAGACGACAATCCATCCAGACCCACACCTCCCGCCACTTGAACAGTTTTTTTATAGCTCAGTTACAGCTCATATTCTGTGTTTTATGTTGCTCGATTGCGCCAAGTAAAATTCCTAGTTTGTGAACCCGTTCTCAAACAATGGCAATAAAAAGTCTTCTGATTGTGAAGACTCTTCTTCGGCATGGTAATGCCGGTGTTGTTTTCCCGTGGATGCGTCGAAGCAGAACACAGCAAAGGTAAGATATAAGGTATTTATTTAATAACAAAAGGCTATGAACAAAAACACTGGTGTAAAGAGAAAATGTAAACAAAAGACGCTAGCGTGAAAGCTAGGATAAAACACAAGGAAAACTAAAACTTGGTACGAGGACACAAAAGAGTAAACAAAAACATTCAGCATGAAAGCTGGAATATAAAGTGGCTTAGCGTGAGAGCTAACGAGAAAATACATACGAAGGATGAGTCGTCGTCACTGATGCGCGTGGGCAAATTAGGATCCGAGAATGAGTAAACAGAAAAGGTGAGCTTAAATAGGAGGGTGAAAATTAGTAGCAGGTGTGCGGGGCGAAACTAACAGGTGGACTGATGTGTAACCATAGTGATGGACAAAAACAGGAAATAAACGGGTCAGACTGAGAATGAAAAAACAAACACGTGAAGATCTGAGCAGCAGATCGCAACACTGATTCTGATTCTAAAACCATGCAAGCATCTGGCATTTCAAAAGGCAAAATGCTACGACAGAAGGCTATGGCCACAGACGTGACGTCGGGTAAACACAACCTATATGAGGTCCCGTTGGCCACGCTCCCACCACACGCTAGCTACCGCCCCCACCGCCACATGTATATTGGCAACCTGGGGAGAACCCTGAACATCGGAACATATGTAATGTTATGTATTTTAAAGTGCGAGTATGAGTTTTTTTGCATGGAGACATCATCGGGTGTCGCTGAATTCCGTGACTGGAATTGGAAAACAGGCTAGCTCTACGGGTGGTCGAAAGGGTGCGTATAAATATGAAATTTTCTTACGCACTTTTAACCCCGTGTACACAACTTTTTTGCAACCCTTACAAATGAGGCCCCAAGTCTTACAAGACAAAAAAAAAACATTCAAAACATAAAAGTCTTAGCACTCAGTCCCAGGCGACAAGAGAGCATAAAAAAGACAGTGTTTCGTTACATTGTTTGCCAGCTGAAGGAAAAAGAAAGCTGAGAATTTTCACAGCACTAAAACAAAGTGTTCTGGGTGGGCTGATGGGATGTTCTGATGATAACAAATGTGGGACGGATTAGGGACTGGGAAGTCTAGAGGGGTCTGGAGGAAACTGTTCACAGATATGAAGTAATGCAGTATATCATTCATTCATTTTCTCTTTTATGTCATTTCACATTAAAACTTGTAGTTCTAAGTGCAAGCGCTCACTGTGCAATCCGCCTGTCACTTTAAGAATTTGATTGAAACTTTTATTAGTAGATTGCACAGCACAGTACATAGTCCGTAAAATTGACCACTAAATGGTAACACCCGAATAAGTTTTTCAACTTGTTTTAGTCGGGATCCACGTTAATCAATTCATGTTACAAATATATACTAAGTGCACAGGCGAGCGGTCCACCCCGGGACACGATTCTAGACAGCCAGCACTTCATCCATGGCCACCGGACTTGTACCCTTCTTCCACAAGGGAGAGGGGAGCAGAGTAGAAAAGAAAAGAAACGGCAGATCAACTGGTCTAAAAAGGGGATCTTTTTAAAGGCTAGAGTATACAAATGAGTTTTAAGATGGGACTTAAATGCTTCTACTGAGGTAGCATCTCTAATTGTTACCGGGAGGGCATTCCAGAGTACTGGAGCCCGAATAGAAAATGCTCTATAGCCCGCACACTTTTTTTGGGCTCTGGGAATCACTAATAAGCCGGAGTTCTTTGAATGCAGATTTCTTGCCGGGACATATGGTACAATACAACCTGCAAGATAGGATGGAGCTAGACCGTGTAGTATTTTATACCTAAGTAGTAAAACCTTAAAGTCACATCTTAAGTGCACAGGAAGCCAGTGCAGTCGAGCCAGTAGAGATACACATAAACATATATATATATATATATATATATATATATATATATATATATATTAGGGGTGTAACGGTACGTGTGTTTGTATCGAACCGTTTCGGTACGGGGGTTTCGGTTCGGCACGCAGGCATACCGAACGAGTTCGGAAGCAGAAGTCTTCACAAGCTGCACTGCTTTCTGCCTCTGTCTCTGCCACATTGTACCGCCCACACAACCATCTGATTGGTCACATACAAAGCCAATCAGCAGTGCGTATTCAGAGCGATGTAACAGCCAATCAGACTTCAGACCGATGTAGTCAATGCTTCAGCATCGAGCAGAGATATTCGTTTAGCAGGGGAGGAGCGGACTCTACCCAAATTATACTAAACACTTCCCAGTCACAACTATTACAAACATCCCTATGAGCCCGTTGACCTTCTAGAAACTTAAACTGCAGCTCAGCTAGCTCACAGTATAGGCTTGAGATGAAGGCTAATTAGCTTTTAGCGTAGTTAGCTCATTTTGTTGTGTGTGTGTGTGTTAGGGGCAGCAAAGCCCTGTCTGTCTGTTATTTCATTGAATTCTATTGTGTTTAGGGATGAATAGTCTCTCCTATTGCAATTGTACTATTTTTCAGCTATAGTTACATGAATCATTAGTAATGTAGCAGCCTAGTTTTGAATAGCAGGGTCCCTGCTATCACATGTTGATAAAAACACAACATTTACATAATAAAAGTCAACTACAGGCTTCCCAAATGCTGTAATAAATTAAGCATGATGAGTTGACATTAAACAGTTTCAATGGAAACTGTTTAATGTTGCACATTTTACATGTAGAAGAAACGTTTTGTCATTTTATTTAATCAAAGCAACAACTTGAGGTAGTTTAATGTGGATTAATGTGGGTAGAATTATTATAGTGTTCCCAATGTTAAAAGGATAAAGCCATTGTTTACAAATTTGGTAAGTAAATAACCAAAAAATGTATATTTTGTTGTTTTCTTACTGTACCGAAAATGAACCGAACCGTGACCTCTAAACCGAGGTACGTACCAAACCGAAATTTTTGTGTACCGTTACACCCCTAATATATATATATATATATATATATATATATATATAGTCTATATATATATATAGACTATATATATATAGTCTATATAAAGTCTAGCAGCCGCATTTTGTATCAACTGTAATCTTTTAATTCTAAACATAGGGAGACCCGTAAATAATAGGTTACAGTAATGGAGACGAAACGTAACGAACGCATTAATAATGATCTCAGCGTCACTAGTGGACAAAATGGAACAAATTTTAGTAGTATTACGGAGATGAAAGAACGCCGTTTTAGTAACACTCCTGTGTTACTAAAAGTGTTTGGACTTTCGGTGGAAAAAGGGCTTGAGCAGGAGGAAGCAGCAGCTATAGTACACTGTGGAACCTTCCAGCGCTGTGGATGGATGTGATTGCCGTACACCTTGAATGCATAAAGCCTGAGTTGTCCCAGTAGACGGCTGCTGTGCTGCCAAGCTGATATAAAGCAACAACATTGAGTCCTAAAGAGTTTGTTGAGGTAGTTGGGTGGAGTTTGTTTGCAAAGAGGGATTGGGTGTAGATTATTGGTAAAGGTTGAAGGCAATCTGGGGAAGGGGGTTGACACCGAAGCAGGTCTGTTGGGATTAAATTGATTAACTCTCCCAATTAAATTGATGCAAAATTCAACACGCATGACACATAATGGTCATTTCAGTTTTCTACTGAAGACACTGAAGGTTGTTAGTTCTCTTAAACCATGCACACAACAACATGCTCGCCTATAACTTCCAAAGCTTCATTGGTCCAAATTTCAGTTCCGAATGGTTTGCCAGGAGGGACAGCAACACACTGATTTAGTAACAAAGAGCAACTCCACCCACAACGCCTTGTCTAGAAATAAGGATTATGTCTTTCAGGAAGTCTGCATTTGATGGCTTACAGTTTGCAAAAAAGCCGTGAAACAATAAGAGGAAGTTGGAAGTTGAAAAACAAAATCCCAGCTGTCCTGGCCTTGTTGAAAGAACAGGACCAAATTCACTTTTGACAATGAGTACCAGTGGAGACATTTGTCATTTTCATAGAGATGAAGTCAAAGATCATGAAACGATAAACGGTTGTCTGTCTCCTTCCTGATATTTCCGGAGCGTTATTAAGCCTTTAAGAGTACGTACTACCGTTTGAATGATTATGTATGGGGCGGTATAGCTCTGTTGGTAGAGTGTCCGTGCCAGCAACTTGAGGGTTCCAGGTTCGATCTCGCCATCCTAGTCACTGCCGTTGTGTCTTTGGGCAAGACACTTTACCCACCTGCTCCCAGTGCCACCCACACTGGTTTAAATGTAACTTAGATATTGGGTTTCACTTTGCAAAAATCGCTTTGAGTCACTAGAGAAAAGCGCTATATAAATATACTTCACTTCACTTCTCACATGTAGTCAAATCCAGAGTTCTATATATCAATTTTATCGATAAATTTTAGTTTTTGGTTGCATTTTTTTTTTTATCTTGCTCTGGTATGTTTTTGGCCCCTATGAGCTTCCGTGGCCCTCGTCCACACCCTTACTTCCTCAGCGGATATTAAAACATGGCTAATGCTAATGCTAACGAGAGCGAGACATTTGCACCAAACTGAAGAAAAGTGCCAGAGCTTGGTCCGCATTGCCGGCAGTAAGTCGAACACATTTCCAGTGAGGGTCGGACTCCGCCAAGGCTGTCCTTTGTCACCGATTCTGTTCATAACTTTTATGGACAGAATTTCTAGGCGCAGTCAAGGCGTTGAGGGGTTCCGGTTTGGTGACCGCAGGATTAGGTCTCTGCTTTTTGCAGATGATGTGGTCCTGATGGCTTCATCTGACCGGGATCTTCAGCTCTCGCTGGATCGGTTCGCAGCCGAGTGTGAAGCGACCGGAATGAGAATCAGCACCTCCAAGTCCGAGTCCATGGTTCACGCCCGGAAACGGGTGGAATGCCATCTCCGGGTTGGGGAGGAGACCCTGCCCCAAGTGGAGGAGTTCAAGTACCTAGGAGTCTTGTTCACGAGTGAGGGAAGAGTGGATCGTGAGATCGACAGGCGGATCGGTGCGGTGTCTTCAGTAATGCGGACGTTATACCAATCCGTTGTGGTAAAGAAGGAGCTGAGCCGGAAGGCAAAGCTCTCAATTTACCGGTCGATCTACGTTCCCATCCTCACCTATGGTCATGAGCTTTGGGTCATGACCGAAAGGATAAGATCACGGGTACAAGCGGCCGAAATGAGTTTCCTCCGCCGGGTGGCGGGTCTCTCCCTTAGAGATAGGGTGAGAAGCTCTGCCATCCGGGAGGAACTCAAAGTAAAGCTGCTGCTCCTCCACATGGAGAGGAGCCAGATGAGGTGGTCCGGGCATCTGGTCAGGATGCCACCCGAACGCCTCCCTAGGGAGGTGTTTAGGGCACGTCCAACCGGTAGGAGGCCACGGGGAAGACCCAGGAAACGTTGGGAAGACTATGTCTCCCGGCTGGCCTGGGAGCACCTCAGAATTCCCCGGGAAGAGCTAGACGAAGTCGCTGGGGAGGGGGAAGTCTGGGTTTCCCTGCTTAGGCTGTTGCCCCCGCGACCCGACCTCAGATAAGCGGAAGATGATGGATGGATGGATGGATGAAGAAAAGTGTTGTCAGTACTTTGATGTTGCTTCAACACGCATTGAACAAATGACTGCATAAATGTAACTCTGCAGGCCAATTGTAGCTGAGATAGGATCCAGCACCCCACAAGGGATAAGCGGTAAGAAATGGATGGATGGTTGGATGTTATATATTGTTTTTTACAAATTTTAAGTGCACCTAATAGGGCAGTCACCTGTAATGTTGTCATGCTCTCAAGTTTGATGACAATAAAGTGTTCTATTCTTTTCTATTTTTAGTGGTTATGGGTTGAAGGGGCGATCATCATAACGTAACTGTCGTATTTGCCTCGTGGCCACGGCATATTTGCAAAAAGTGAGTAAAAAAACATGGAAAGCAAAACTAATACCGTATTTTTCAGACTATAAGTCGCAATTTTTTTCATATTTTGGCTGGACTTATACTCAGGAGCGACTTATGTGTGAAATTATTAACACATTACCGTAAAATATCAAATAATATTATTTAGCTCATTCACGGAAGAGACTAGACGTATAAGATTTCATGGGATTTAGCAATTAGGAGTGACAGATTGTTTGGTAAACGTATAGAATGTTTTAAATTTTAGAAGTATTTGAATGACTTACCATAATAAAGGGTCAAGTATAAGCAGAAAAGCTTACAGAAGCTGAAGGTTGCTTATAATGATCATATGAGGCTCCTCCTGGGAATTCCAAAAAGCGGCAGTGCAAGCCAGATGTTTGTTAGAGTTGGGGTGCCCAGTTTCTCAGCGTTGCTATGCAACCTTATGTATAAGTTTATGTGTAGGGCATCCTAGTCTGAAAATGACATAATCACTGTGTTAACGAACCCTGGCTGCAGTTCTGTTAGGTACTCATCTGGACTGTGGAAACATTGGCACAAATGTTTGTATGTTAGAAACTGACATTTGGACTTTATATATTTTTTTTATGTTTTAGTAGGGGTGTAACGGTACATGTATTTGTATCGAACCGTTTCGGTACGGGGGTTTCGGTTCGGTACGAGAGTGTATCGAACGAGTTTGTAATGTAAAGTCTTAACAAGCTGCTCTGCAGCTGCCTCTGTCTGAGCAGTGAGCACCCAGCATTGTCCCGCCCACACAACCATCTGATTGGTTACTAACAAAGCCAATCAGCAGTGCGTATTCAGAGCGATTTAACAGCCAATCAGCAGTGCGTACTCCGAACGCATGTTGTAAATGCTTCATTGTCGAAGCAGATATGTGCATTGAGCAGCGGACATAGTACACTCCCCAAATTATAAAAACACACTTTCCAGTCACAACTATTACAAACATGACTATGAGCCCGTTGACATTCTAGAAACTTAAACTGCAGCTCAGCTCGCTCACAGTTCTGGCTTGAGGTGATGTGAAGGTTAATTATCTTTTAGCGTTACGTTAGCTCATTTTGCTGCGTGTGTGTGTGTGTGTGTGTGTGTGTGTGTGTGTGTGTGTGTGTGTGTGTGTGTGTGTGTGTGTGTTAGGGGCAGCAAAGCCCTGTCTGTCTGTTATTTCACATGAACTAACATGAACTATATTCTATATTCCTTCAAAAGCGCTCTAAAACAACACCTCCAGGCAACTTCCAACACTTTACTAATACCCTCCTCCATTCACATCCCATCTCCCCGGATTATAAACAACTCAAATGTACTTCTAATGTATATACTTGTTCTTATGCTATCTGAACTCACTATGTTCTCTGCTGGCTGTACATATCCTACTAAATAAGACCTACACTGTTTCGAAGTCCACATTTCTCTGTTGATGCAATTGTTGATGACTGAAGTACTGATATCAACCAAAGCTCCCCACCCACCCCCCGGATTGTAAATAATGTAAATAATTCAATGTACATACTATGATGATTAACTTGTGTGATGACTGTATTATGTTGATAGTATATATTTGTACCATGAATTGATTAACGTGGACCCCGATTTAAACAAGTTGAAAAACTTATTCGGGTGTTACCATTTAGTGGTCAATTGTACGGAATATGTACTGTACTGTGCAATCTACTAATAAAAGTATCAATCAATCAATCAAAAAGAACTCCATAGATTTCAGGGATGAGTACTCTCTCCTATTGCTATTGTACTATTTTTCAGCTATAGTTACATGAATCATTAGTAATGTAGCAGCCTAGTTTTGAATGGCAGGGTCCCTGCAATCACATTTTGACAAAAATATAACATTTACATAATAAAAGTCAACTACATGCTTCCCAAATGCTGTAAGTTGACTTGAAACTGTTTAATGTTGCACTTTTTATATGTAGAAGAAAGGTTTTGTCATTTTATTTAATCAAAGCAACTACTTGAGGCAGTTTAATGTGGATTAACGTGGGCAGAATTATTATAGCGTTCCATATGTTAAAAGGATCAAGCCATTGTTTACAAATTTGGTAAATAAATAACCAAAAAATTTATATTTGGTTGTTTTCTTACTGTACCGAAAATGAACCGAACCGTGACCTCTAAACCGAGGTACGTACCGAACCGAAATTTTTGTGTACCGTTACACCCCCTATGTTTTAGTGTTTTGTTTTTAATATTTTGTATTGTGTTTTTTATATGTTTAATGGATCTTAAGGTCTGCAATAACGATTGATGATGATGATGAATATGTTAGGTTAACATAGCAGGCACCTTCTCAGTTGGTTATTTATGCCTCATATAACGTACACTTATTCAGCCTGTTGTTCACTAGTCTTTATTCATTTTAAATTGTCTTTCAAATGTCTATACTTGGTGTTGGATTTTATGAAATAAATTTCCCCCCAAAATGCGACTTACATATGTTTTTTTCCTTCTTTATTATTGCATTCTCGGCAAGTGCGACTTATACTCCGGAGCGACTTATACTCCAAAAAATACGGTATGTTTAAAACTACAAACAAACTTTATTTGCTCATTTCTTTAAATGTCACAAGACGGCACACTTTGCAATTGTCACCAGACCAATTTGAATAAATCACTCAGAACATTGAGGTGTGTTGAAATGCAAACCCTGCAGACTATCAACATGTATGTCATCCTGGTATTAGGAGTTATTTCTGCAATTGTTGGGGGAAATTGGAAAGAGGGCTATTTCATCACGTATTTGATGCGTCACACTCACCATTAAAGAAGCTCTTGACCTTCAGGTAAGCCACGCTGAGCCGGAGCACTGACAACTTGTCCAGACGAGCCCGGACTTCCTTGGTGAAGGGCAGCAGACTAGTCAACTTTTCCAACTCGTCATTAAGACGGTCACGGTGTCGTTTAGATGGGTTGGACTTGGCACCCAGGGCTGGTGGAAGTTTGGGTCTGCAAGATAAATTATTTCCTAACATGAGCAAAACAAACACAAATCTGCACACAAGCAGGAGCGTAAGGGGAAGATTGTATTGTTGTCTTTTGCGTGGAGACAAATTGAGCTGGCTTGTTTCTCCACAAGCAAACTCATTAGCTGCAGACACAACAATCTATCAATCAATGTTTATTTACATAGCCCTAAATCACGAGTGTCTCAAAGGGCTGCGCAAGCCACAACGACATCCTCGGTACAGATCCTGCATCAGGGCAAGGAAAAACTCAACCCAATGGGCACTTGAATATGAGGTAAAAGACACTTTTGCCAAAACACAAACTTTGTGTAACTAGATATGTTCCATAGTTGCAACAGTATGAAAAAAACAGTCTTAAAAAGTTGCCAGAAACAATTAACTAGTTATATGAGTTTCCCAGTCACAACTACTTCTGATCCTGATCTGATCCTGCAGTTGACAGTTTGGTGTTCCTGGCTTAAATTCTTAAAGGGAACAAGAGTTTTCTAAAAATGTTAAGCTAAAAAACAGTATCGTTCAAGGTAAATTCATTTTAAATTAATATTGATGTTTAAAATGTCCTCTTAAACCAGAGACTTTATTTTGTACTTTATTATTTTGTGTTTTTTGTTATTACTTGAGGATTTGTGCATAGGTTTGTTTTAATAGGGATTATAATTTGCTATTTTTACAGCATTTACCGCATTTTTTGGATTATAAATCGCTCCGGTAGTCGTGAGGCATAGGAAATTTCAGTCATTTATCCCATTTTCTATATCTGACTATGCACATGGTAGGCTTCAGAATACATTTATTTCTACAAAATAAGAATAAAAGTCTGTGTTTCAGCATTTTCAGGCTGCATACGAATGGAAACCTACAAAACCCAAATCCAGTGAAGTTGGCACGTTCTGTAAATGTTAAATAAAGACAGAATACAATGATTTGCAAATTCTTTTCAACTTATATTCAATTGAATAGACTGCAAAGACAAAATATTTATTGTCCGAACTGAGAAATATATATATTTTTTGGGAAATAATCATTAACTTAGATAGCAACTCATTCCAAAAAAGTTGGCACAGGGGCATTTTTACCACTGTGTTACATGGCCTTTCCTTTTAACAACACTCAGTTAACGTTTGGGAACTGAGGAAACACATTTTTGAAGTGGAATTATTTTCCATTCTTGCTTGATTTACAGCTTAAGTTATTCAACAGTCCGGGGTCTCTGTTGTCGTATTTTAGGCTTCATAATGCACCACACATTTTCAATGGGAGACAGGTCTGGACTACAGGCAGGCCAGTCTAGTACCCGCACTCTTTTACTATGAAGCCCCGGTGTTGTAACACGTGGCTTGGCATTGTCTTGGTGAAATAAGCAGGGGCGTCCATGAAAAAGATCTTGCTTGGGTGGTAACATGTTGCTCCAAAACCTGTATGTACCTTTCAGCATTAATGGTGCCTTCACAGATGTGTAAGTTACCCATCCCTTGGGCACAAATGCACCCCCATACCATCACAGATGCTGGCTTTTCAACTTTGCACCAATAACAGTAGGGATATTTCTTTTTTTCTTTGGTCCGGAGGACACAACGTCCACAGTTTCCAAAAACAATTTGAAATTTGGACTCGTGAGACCACAGAACACCTTTCCACTTTGCATCAGTCCATCTTAGATGAGCTCGGGCCCTGCGAAGCCGGCGGTGTTTCTGGGTGTGGTTGATAAACGGCTTTCACTTTGCATAGTAGAGTTTTAACTTGCACTTACAGATGTAGCGAACAAGTGTAGTTATTGACAGTGGTTTTCTGAAGTGTTCCTGAGCCCATGTGGTGATATCCTTTACACACTGGTGTCACTCTTTGATGCAGTACCGCCTGAGGGATCGAAAGTCACAGGCATTGGCGCTTACGTGCAGTGATTTATCCAGATTCTCTGAACCGTTTGATGGTACGGACCGTAGAAGGTAAAATCCCAAAATTCCTTGCAATAGCTCGTTGAGAAATGTTGTTCTAAAAATGTTCGACAATTTGCTTATCCATTCGTTGACAAAGTGGTGACCCGAGCCCCATCCTTGTTTGTGAATGACTAAACATTTCATGGAAGCTGCTTTCATACCCAATCATGGCACCCACTTGGTACCAATTAGCCCGTTCAGCAGTGGGATTTTCCAAAATAAGTGTTTGATGAGCATATCTCAACTTTCTCCTTTTTTTTTGCCACTTGTGCCAGCATTTTTGAAACGTGTTGCAGGCAGCAAATTCCAAATAAGAATGTTTGTAAAAAAATAAAGTTTTCCAGTTCGAACATGTGATATCTTGTCTTTGCAGTTTATTCAATTGAATAAGTTGAAAAGGATTTGCAAACCATTGTATTCTGTTTTTATTTACGATTTTTAAACAATGTGTCAACGTCACTGGTTTTGGGTTTTGTAATTGCAAACACGAGATGAATACAAGCACCTTTTTAACAGCCAGAGAACGCGCTTCTGGGCCTCTTTTGTAACTCACTGAAAATGAGAAGGAGGAGAAGGATGAGAGTAACTTTTACTAAACAGGCTGATGGATCACGGCCGACTTACATAAGCATTTGCGTGACAAAGAGCTATGATCGTTTGGATTTAGGGAGGAAGGAAAACAGAGCAAGACAGAAGGGAAGAAAGAAAGAAAGTATGCCGAGGCCCTTCTGAGAAAAACCTAGAACGTGTCTCGTGTTACTCTGCCCTCCTCCCTGGTGGAAACATGCCTGGTTGTGATGGATGCAGGTAGAACTTCACACACAATCACCCACTACAGTTCCACCAAGGTTCTGTACTGACTGTTATCAGGCCAGGATTAACATCTCAAACTGATAACATCAAAGAGAGGAATACATTCTTTAAAGACCTTACTTTGGAACCAAGGGACATAATTCACCACTTTAAAGGCCTACTGAAAGCCACTACTAGCGACCACGCAGTCTGATAGTTTATACATCAATGATGAAATATTAACATTGCAACTCATGCCAATACGGCCGCTTTAGTTTACTAAATTGCAATTTTAAATTTCCTGCGAGGTATCCTGTTGAAAACGTCGCGGAATGATGACGCGTGCTTGTGACGTTATTGGTTGGAGCCGACATTTTAGCCCAGCACCCCTCACGGCTAAAAGTCGTCTCTTTTCATCGCATAATTACACAGTATTTTGGACATCTGTGTTGCTGAATCTTTTGCAATTTGTTCAATTAATAATGGAGACGTCAAAGAAGAAAGCTGTTGGTGGAAAGCGGTGGATTGCAGCTGCCATTAGCAAAACAAACATAGCTGGTGTTTCCTTATTGTTGTGAAGCTTTACTATGGAACAGAGCGGTTAAGCGAACATGTTTCTCTACCACATGTCAACCGGCAAGTTTTTGGATGAGAAAATTGTGATATTAAGTGTGGAGTTTGCATGTTCTCCCCGGGAATGCGTGGGTTCCCTCCGGGTACTCCGGCTTCCTCCCACTTCCAAAGACATGCACCTGGGGATAGGTTGATTGGCAACACTAGATTGGCCCTAGTGTGTGAATGTGAGTGTGAATGTTGTCTGTCTATCTGTGTTGGCCCTGCAATGAAGTGGCGACTTGTCCAGGGTGTACCCCGCCTTCCGCCCGATTGTAGCTGAGATAGGCGCCAGCGCCCCCCGCAACCCCAAAAGGGAATAAGCGGTAGAAAATGGATGGATGGGATGGAAGTCGGCTCTTACCGGAGACTTGAGCGGAGTTTGCGTCCTCCTGCAGCAGCTGTCAAAAAGGCAGCTGTGACTTACTTGGCTCCTCCGCATGGCTTCCCTCAGAGACACTGGCGGTCACCACAGCCCTCCGACTTTCAGGTATGACTTTATAATCTCACTAAAACACTAGTAACACAATAAGCAGATAAGGGATTTTCCAGAAGTATCCTAGTAAATGTGTCTAATAACATCTGAATCGCTCCCACTGCCGTCGCCTTTTTTTTCTTTCTAGTGCTACACTCTAATTTTCCTCATCCACGAATCTTTCATCCTTGCTCAAATTAATGGGGAAATCGTCGCTTTCTCTGTCTGAATCGCTCTTGCTGCTGGTGGCTATGATTATAAACAATGTGAGGATGTGAGGAGCTCCACAACCCGTGACATCACGCGCACATCGTCTGCTACTTCCGGTACAGGCAAGGCTTTTTTTTAGCAACCAAAAGTTGCAAACTTTATCGTCGATGTTCTCTACTAAATCCTTTCAGCAAAAATATGGCAATATCGCGAAATGATCAAGTATGACACATAGAATGGACCTGCTATCCCCGTTTAAATAAGAAAATCTCATTTCAGTAGGCCTTTAATGGCCCCCGGCCCATTCTAAAAAATACCATAATAAAAATGTAAAACATAAAAGAGTGTAATAAAAGAGTGAACAGTGACATGTAACGAGAAAAAGTTGCAATGTTGACACTAATAACAAAAAGCTGCCATGCGGACTGTTGTTGGCCTGCTGAAGGCTCAAATTACTTCACTAGAACAAATTCACTTTCTAATATTTTGGGGGGATAATATTGCATATTTTGTGCCAAACAAAGTTTTCTTTCACAAAAAGGGCATCAAACAAAAAAGTATGAAAAAAATTATAAAATCTTATAATCAAGAGATCTACAGACTTATGCGTTAAAAGTAAAAAAAATATAAATATACATTTGGCTTATTTTCAACACTTATTCTTTTTTTATCGTTATGAATTATTGACCTATTCTGGGTTCCAATTACTTCACGTCAAATATTCCACTTTGAAATGTTTTGGGGGAAAATGTTGCATAGTTTGTGTGTTTGCCATATAAATAAGGGTTTGGACATAACTGCCATAAACATTAAAAAATACATTTAAAAAAACGACAGACAGACCTGAAGTTGATCTCGAGATTCAAGCGTTAAATGAAAAAAATAATAATTTATGACTTATTTCTAACATTTTTATGACTGAGACCCTCCCGGAGACCGGGGACCAAACTTGAGGAAAGCCATAAAGGTAAAAAAAACAACAATTATTGTATTGCTTTTGTGGATGAGGATAGAGAGAGTGAAGGACTAGAAGAAAAGAAAAAAAAAAGGCGAGGGCAGTGGGAGCGATTCAGATGTTATTAGACACATTTACTAGGATAATTCCGGAAAATCCCTTATCTGCTTATTGTGTTACTAGTGTTTTAGTGAGATTATATGGTACCTGAAAGTTGGAGGGGTGTGGTGACCGCCAGTGTCTCCGGTGGGAGGAAGTAAGAGAGTCCGCAGCTGCAGGAGGACGCAAGCTCCGCTGATGTCTCCGGTAAGAGCCGACTTATTACCACAATTTTCTTACCGAAACCTGCCGGTTGACATGTGGTCTAGAACCATGTTCGCTTGACCCCTCTGTTCCATAGTAAAGCCTCACCTTCCGGAATGTAAACAAGGAAACAAGAACACCGGCTGTGTTTGTGTTGCTAAAGGCGGGCGCAATACACTGCTTCCCACCTACATCTTTCTTCTTTGACGTCTCCATTATTAATTAAACAAATTGCAAGATTCAGCGATAAAGATATCCAGAATACTGAGTAATTATGCGATTAAAGCAGACGACTTTTAGCCGTGAGTGGTGCTGGGAGAACATGTCCGCTACAACCGGTGACGTCACGCGCACGCGTCATCATAATACGATGTTTTCAACGGCATATTTTGAGCGAAATTTAAAATTGCAATTTATTAAACTAAAAAGGCCGTATTGGCATGTGTTGCAATGTTATTATTTCATCATTGATATATAAACTATCAGACTGCGAGGTGCAAGGGTCACCAACGCGGTGCCCGCGGGCACCAGGTCGCCCGTAAGGACCAGATGAGTTGCCCGCTGGTCTGTTCTAAAAAATAGCTCAAATAGCAGCACTTACCAGTGAGCTGCCTCTATTTTTTTAATTGTATTTATTTACTAGCAAGCTGGTCTCGCTTTGCTTGACATTTTTTATTCTAAGAGAGACAAAACTCAAATAGAATTTGAAAATCCAAGAAAATACTTTAAATACTTCACTTGTTTGAATAAATTCATTCATTGTTTTTACTTTGCTTCTTATAAAATTCAGAAAAAATTTTTAGAGAAAAAATACAACCTTAAAAATGATTTTAGGGTTTTTAAACACATATACCTTTTTGCCTTTTAAATTCCTTCCTGACAATTTAAAATTTAAAGCGCACCAGGCTGCACCAAACTTTTGATGCCTTGTTGACACAGAAGTGAAGTGAATTATATTTATATAGCGCTTTTCTCAAGTGACTCAAAGCGCTTTACATAGTGACACCCAATATCTAAGTTACATTTAAACCAGTGTGGGTGGCCCTGGGAGCAGGTGGGTAAAGTGTCTTGCCCAAGGACACAACGGCAGTAACTAGGATGGCACAAGCGGGAATCGAACCTGCAACCCTCAAGTGGGCTGGCACGGCCACTCTACCAACCGAGCTATGTCGCCCCAGAAACGTAGAGTGGTGTATGTGCAGCAGCTAAGAAGGTTGCAAGCCTGTTTGGTTCAACTTATCTTTATGAATCAGCCTTTTCTGACATGAACTTCATCAAGAACAAACACAGAATACGCCTCACTGATGCACATCTGCAGAGTTGCAGTGTCAAGTTACGCACCAGAGTACAACACGCTAGTTAACAGCATGCAATGCCAGGCTTCCCTCTAACTGGGGCGGCATAGCTCGGTTGGTATAGTGAGGGTTGCAGGTTCGATTCCCGCTTGTGCCATCCTAGTTACTGCCGTTGTGTCCTTGGGCAAGACACTTTACCCACCTGCTCCCAGTGCCACCCACACTGCTTTAAATCTAACTTAGATATTGGGTGTCACTATGTAAAGCGCTTTGAGTCTCTTGAGAAAAGCGCTATATAAATATAATTCACTTCACTTCAACTGACAAAGAAACATATAACAGATATGGTGTCTACTTCAAAGTGTGACAGGATTTATTTAAAAAATTGAGAGTTGAATTTTGTATTTTACATGAGTTATTTGTACAAACATGGTGCAAAGTAATTCATGATTTGTTAAAAAATGTTAGTGGCTAGCTAGTTAAAATGGGATACTGTGATCTCACAAGACCGTCTTAGAAGTGATCATTGGAAAATGTTCAATTTGAAAAATGTGCACTTAGAGAAAATATAAAAAATAAAGTGTTGCATACTGATATTTATCTGTTTCTATATATATTTATTAGGGATGCACCGATTAATCGGTAACTGAATATATTCGGCCGAATATGGCAAAAAAAAAGCCACATTCGGCCTTCGGTGGAATGAGTTAAAAACAAGGCCGAATAGTGGCGTGTGACGCAAGTTTTTGACGCGGTGACGCAATCAACCAACGTGCAGTGACGTTGGGATATGTTGTGTACCTGTATAAGTGTATGAGGTTACAATGTTGTGTACCTGTATAAGTGTATGAGGTTACAAGCACACACTTATTGAGATTTAGTGGGGCCTCTGTTTACATTATTAGCCTGTTGTGTAGGCTACCTGTATAAGTGTATGAGGTTACAAGCACACACTTAATTGAGATTTACTTGAGCCTTCTGTTTACATTATTAGCATATCTACTGTGGCTAAGCAGACTTTTGCCAAAAGGACAATAATTCATTTGTTGTGGGTTTATCCACTTTAATGCACTTTATTTTTTTTTTTGGAATGCATGTTTTGTTTGAAGGCCTAATATAAATGAAAAACTTTGTGCTTTTTTTGAAAAGCAAAGGCTACTGGAATATTATAAAAATGTCAATATTCAATAAAAAATTACTTTATTTGAAAAACATGTCTAAATATTTATTCTAGGCTATTTATGCAATATTTAAAAAATTGTGAAAAACTGCATTCATTATTCGGCATTCGGCCAAGCATTTAAATTTTATTCGGCTTCAGCTTCGGCCACAAATTTTCATTTCGGTGCATCCCTAGTTACAAGTACACACTTAATTGAAATTTACTTAAGCCTTCTGTTTACATTATTAGCATATCTACTGTGGCTAAGCAGACTTTTACTAAAAGGGACAATAATTCATTTGTTGTGGGTTTATCCACTTTAATGCACTTTATTTTTTTTTGGGGAATGCATGTTTTGTTTGAAGGCCTAATATAAATGAAAAACTTTGTGCTTTTTTTGAAAAGGAAAGACTACTGGAATATTAAAAAAATGTCAATATTCAATAAAAAATTACTTTATTTGAAAAACATGTCTAAATATTTATTCTAGGCTATTTATTATTTATTCTAGGCTATTTAGGGACAGCGCAGTGGAAGAGTGGACGTGCGCAACCCAAGGGTCCTTGGTTCAATTCCCACCTAGTACCAACCTCGTCACGTCCGTTGCGTCCTGAGCAAGACACTTCACCCTTGCTCCTGATGGGTGCTGGTTAGCGCCTTGCATGGCAGCTCCCCCATCAGTGTGTGAATGTGTGTGTGAATGAGTAAATGTGGAAGTAGTGTCAAAGCGCTTTGAGGACCATTAAGGTAGAAAAGCGCTATACAAGTACAACCCATTTATTTATTTATTTATGCAATATTTAAAAAATTGTGAAAAACTGCTGTTGTATCGATCTGTTGTGGTGAAGAAGGAGCTGAGCCGGAAGGCAAAGCTCTCAATTTACCGGTCGATCTACGTTCCCATCCTCACCTATGGTCATGAGCTTTGGGTCATGACCGAAAGGATAAGATCACGGGTACAAGCGGCCGAAATTAGTTTCCTCCGCCGGGTGGCGGGTCTCTCCCTTAGAGATAGGGTGAGAAGCTCTGCCATCCGGGAGGAACTCAAAGTAAAGCCGCTGCTCCTCCACATGGAGAGGAGCCAGATGAGGTGGTTCGGGCATCTGGTCAGGATGCCACCCGAACGCCTCCCTAGGGAGGTGTTTAGGGCACGTCCGGTCGGCAGGAGGCCACGGGGAAGACCCAGGACACGTTGCGAAGACTATGTCTCCCGGCTGGCCTGGGAACGCCTCGGGATCCCCCGGGAAGAGCTGGACGAAGTGGCTGGGGAGAGGGAAGTCTGGGCTTCCCTGCTAAGGCTGCTGCCCCCGCGACCCGACCTCGGATAAGTGGAAGATGATGGATGGTGAAAAACTGCATTCATTATTCGGTATTCGGCCAAGCGTTTCAATTTTATTCGGCTTCGGCCACAAATGTTCATTTCGGTGCATCCCTAATATTTATTGTGTGAAATCATTAAGATGATCAGTGTTTCCACAAAGACAAATATCCATCCATCCATCCATTTTCTACCGCTTATTCCCTTTTGGGGTTGCGGGGGGCGCTGGCGCCTATCTCAGCTACAATCGGGCGGAAGGCGGGGTACACCCTGGACAAGTCGCCACCTCATCGCAGGGCCAACACAGATAGACAGACAACATTCACACTCACATTCACACACTAGGGCCAATTTAGTGTTGCCAATCAACCTATTCCCAGGTGCATGTCTTTGGAGGTGGGAGGATCATTACCGATAATTATTAATAATAACATGGAGTTAAAGGTAAAGTGAGCAAATTGGCTATTTCTGGCAATTGATATGAGTGTGTATCAAACTGGTAGCCCTTCGCATTAATCAGTACCCAAAAAGTAGCGTTTGGTTTCAAAAAGGTGGGGTAGTGGTGGGTAGTAGTGGCTTTTAGTAGTCCTTTAACAAATTAGCTGGGGGCCACAAATGGCCCTCAAGCCGCACTTTGGACACACCTGGTTTAAATGCAGATCATTTCGCCACACCTGGTGTGTATGTGGCAATCATTGGCATATTAACTTTAAAAAAAAACATTAGTGTAATTATAATAATTATAACAACCGCCAGATGATTTATGACTTACATTTTTTGCTGCGGCTTCTTCCGTTTCTTGACGGCGTAAAGTGTTGTGCTCGCCAGCATGTTGAAAAATCCCGAGTTTGCAAAAGTGGACAAACGTAATCCTGCCTTTGACTCACACACACAAAAAAAAAAAAAATACAAAGAAGGAGAATCACATCAGCGGACAAAAAAGAAAGAAGAAAGTTGCCAGTGAAAATGCAACAAATCACGAGGAGGGGCAGTCGGTGAACAACATGAACTTTGTTTTTTCCAGTCGAAACGCCCATCAGAAGTAAAAATTAAAAACAACAACCATGACAGCCGCTTCGGGGTAATTCCACCAAAAGTTAGGAAGCCATGAAGAGTTAAAGGAAAACAAGTCTACGAGACGTCAGCCTGTTTGCAGCCTCTTCTTTCCTTCCCCCTAAAGGCGTGTGTAATATTTAAGGTGGACTAACTCAGTTCCGGCTTGGACTCACCGCTCAAATGTCTGGTGACCTTCCGGACGACCTTAAAAAGACATTGTTTTTCACAACTACAGTAAGAGTGAGTGTGCACAATAAGTGTGGGAAATGCAGCTCATTTCCGTATCGACCTGATACCAGCTAAAGGACGCGGCTTTTGATTGATTGATTGATACTTGTATTAGTAGATTGCACAGTACAGTACATATTCCGTACAATTGACCACTAAATGGTAACACCCCAATAAGTTTTTCAACTTGTTTAAGTCGGGGTCCACGTTAATCAATTCTTGGCTGTATCGCCAATACCAGACCTCGAAGATTGGATGAAGAAATTAAATACAAATTAAAGCTGAAAGCATTGCTGATTCTGTGGGGTCTTGTGCGTATTTAGTAGGGGTGTGGGAAAAAATCGATTCAAATTCGAATCGCGATTTTCACATTGTGCGATATCAGAATTGCTTCTCATTTTTAAAAAATCAATTGGTTTTTTTTTTAATCAATCCAACAAACCAATACACAGCAATACCATAACAATGCAATCCAATTCCAAAACCGAACCTGACCCAGCAACACTCAGAACTGCAATAAACAGAGCAATTGGGAGAAGACGACACAGAACAAACCATCCATCCATTTTCTACCGCTTAGTCCCTTTTTGGGGTCACGGGGGGCGCTGGCGCCTATGTCAGCTACAATCGGGCGGAAGGCAGGGTACACCCTGGACAAGTCGCCACCTCATCACAGGGCCAACACAGATAGACAGACAACATCCATCCATTTCCTACCGCTTATTCCCTTTTGGGGTCGCGGGGGGTGCTGGCGCCTATCTCAGCTACAATCGGGCGGAAGGCGGGGTACACCCTGGACAAGTCGCCACCTCATCGCAGGGCCAACACAGATAGACAGACAACATTCACACTCACATTCACACACTAGGGACCATTTAGTGTTGCCAATCAACCTATCCCCAGGTGCATGTCTTTGGAGGTGGGAGGAAGCCGGAGTACCCGGAGGGACGGCGTGGCGCAGTGGGAGAGTGGCCGTGCGCAACCCAAGGGTCACTGGTTCAAATCCCACCTAGAACCAACCTCGTCACGTCCGTTGTGTCCTGAGCAAGACACTTCACCCTTGCTCCTGATGGGTGCTGGTTGGCGCCTTGCATGGCAGCTCCCTCCATCAGTGTGTGAATGTGTGTGTGAATGGGTAAATGTGGAAGTAGTGTCAAAGCGCTTTGAGTACCTTGAAGGTAGAAAAGCGCTATACAAGTACAACCCATTTATCATTTATTTAACCCACGCATTCACGGGGAGAACATGCAAACTCCACACAGAAAGATCCCGAGCCTGGATTTGAACCAGGACTGCAGGAACTTCGTACTGTGAGGCAGATGCACTAACCCCCTCTGCCACCGTGAAGCCCCGATATTATCAACAACAGTATCAATATTAGTTATAATTTCAGCATAGCAGTGATTAAAAATCCCTCATTGACATTATCATTAGACATTTAAAAAAGAACAATAGTGTCACAGTGGCTTACACTTACATGGCATCTCATAAGCTTGACAACACACTGTGTCCAATGTTTTCACAAAGATAAAATAAGTCATATTTTTGGTTCGTTTAATAGTTAAAACATATTTAAAGTATTGCAATCAGTTGATAAAACATTGTCCTTTACAATTATAAAAGCTTATTTTTAAAATCTACTACTCTGCTAGCATGTCAGCAGACTGGGGTAGATCCTGCTGAAATCCTATGTATTGAATGAATACAGAATCCTTTTGAATCGAAAAAATATCGTTTTTGAATCGAGAATCGCGTTGAACCGAAAAAATGGATATATAATCGAATCGCGACCCCAAGAATCAATATTGAATCGAAAGATTTGCAGCCCTTATATATATACACATCCGACACGTACGTAGGATTAACCGAAGGAGCGTTCAAAACAAGATGGAATAATCACAACGCCTCCTTTAGAAACCAGACTTTGCGGAATTCTACAGAACTCAGCAAACACATTTGGAACCTCAAAGACAATAATGTTGAATATTCAATAACATGGCAAATTCTTGCATCCAGCACACCTTACAACAGTGGTAATAAAAGATGCAACCTATGCTTAAAAGAGAAACTGTTTATTATATATCATCCAGATCTATCATCCCTCAACAAGCGCAGTGAAATCATTTCAACATGCCACCACAGACGGAAACACCTCCTAGGTAACACATGAGCCAATCACCACACCCCTACGCCTGCCTGTACCCACCTACTCTGTGCCCAATATAAACCATTGTATGTGAATGCTTCCATTAAAATCTCCTGATGATTGAGGGAACCCCTCATGAAACAGTTCTGTAGAGATGAAGTAGTCTTGTGATTTTTCCCCCACCTACATATTGCGCTCTACCACGGTATCGAGCACTATTCTCTGGATAATCCAATCAAGACATATATATATATATATATATATATATATATATATATATATATATATATATATATATATATATATATATATATATATATATATGTAGGTGTGGGAAAAATCACAAGACGACTTCATCTCTACAGAACTGTTTCATGAGGGGTTCCCTCAATCATCAGGAGATTTCCTGATGATTTTCAAAGTGTGACATGATTTCCTGATGATTGAGGAACCCCTCATGAAACAGTTCTGTATAGATGTAGTCGTCTTGTGATTTTTCCCACACCTACATATTGCGCTCTACCACGGTATTGAGCACTATTCTCTGGATAATCCAATCAAAACATATATATATATATTTATATGGAGGGGTGTCCATCCTCTCCGGTGGGCCAGCAGACGGCGCCATTCAGCAGACGTCGTCATCCACTCTGGTGGGTCTGCAGATGGCGCCATCCACTCCGGTGGGCCTGCACACGCCACCATCCACTCCGGCAGATGAACCGCCTGCTCCTTCGACTCCGCCCACGCCAGCTCCTGTGACTCCAACGACAATGTCGTCTTTCTCGTCTCTGCTTCTGCCCACGCCGACAACGTCGTCTCCAGCATCGCCGCCTACGCGACCACCAGCTATATGTCCTGATGTGCTGGCAGCCAGTAGGCACCAGCATGCGGACTTTTCGTCGGCCACGGATGTGGTTGTTCCATGGGCGACCGCCTCGCCAATTGCGGCGGCATTCAACTCGCCGTCGCCGCCTGACTCTTCCCTGCTGGTTGCGGGGACGCTTGGCCTGGCGGCCCAGTAGACTAGAACGTCTGGTATCCGTTATCGGAAGGGGGGGCTACTGTCAGGTTTGTCACTGACAGTTTAGTTGTGTTTTGGTTTTTCCTCTGTTTGTTTTCATTTCCTGTCAGCGCTCATATTTTGGTTCAGTTTCTCGCTTGTCTCCCTCAGCACTGTTTCCCTTCAGATGCAGCTGATTGGCACCTAGCCACACCTGCTGTCAATCAGCCAGCTGCTATTTAAACCTGCTGCGCCCTCCAGTCAGTGCTGAAGTATTGTCGTTGTAGCTGTATGCTGTTTCCTGTCCCCTATCTCCAGTTTGCCTGTTCCTGGTTTGTGTTTTGTCTTAATGTTTAAACATTAACACATGTTCTCCTGCACCAAACCTGCCATTTTTGCATCTTGGAGTTCGTCACCAACACCTTGTGACAGAGGGGTCACAGGGTCCGATTGGAGGATGAAAGCTGCTGGGAAAATCACAGACAGGGAAAATAACATTTGTGAAGAACAATGAACTGGCAACTAGCTCTAACCACGGCTGAGTTAAACTGTACCAAAATTGTTCTTTAGCTCCAGATGACACACACACACACACACGCACACACACACAAGCACACACACAAGTTTGAATGAGGACTACATCATTTTTCCATTTGGCCAAACGACATTAAAATGGCCCTGACAACAATAACTGAACCACACACAATGCCTGCTCATCTGTGCTTGATTAGCACACACACACACACACACACACACACACACACACACACACACACACACACACACACACACACACACACACACACACACACACACACACACACACACGAGTAATGTGACAACAGCCTCCAATGAACTCAGTCACCTCATCAAAATAAAAGCGGGGGATTAAATGATTTCCTGTTTACATTTAAGTGACTACTCATAAGTAGGCCTATTTGATCTTTTCTCAGAATAATTCTGACTATGAAGCAGATACACGATGATCCCATTTGACAGTTTTCGACTTCGTCACATTGCATCACATTTTGTTTTATTTCCTCCTTTGTGTTCACTTCCTTGTTCTGATCAGACACAGGTGAGAGGCAGGCTGCAGTGCTCCATGTTGACCAGAGGGCGGTGCTGTTTATATTACCGTGTTTCCTTGAATTGCCGCCGGGGCGCTAATTAATTTAAAACCTCTTCTCACTCCGGCACATACCAAAGGCATGTGATAAATTTAGGCCTGCGCTTATAAATTTGAGTGTGATGTAAGGATACCATCATGAAAAGCACATTTAATTAAAAAAACGTTATAATGGTCTTACCTTTACTTATAAATTAAATCCATGCGGAGCTCCGTCTGATCAAAAGCATCGATAACTTGTTTATAGAAGTCTTCCTTATCTTTCTTCAGTTTTAAAAGTCTCTCTGTCTCGATGGAGATCTTCCTTTATTACCTCCTGCTTCGATTGAAAGTCCAGTTTAGAAAACTGTTTTATCTTAGCTATGTAATCCTCCATGTTAAAAGTGCAAGCGAGAGGAAAAAAATAAACAATCGCTGCTCACTCTTGCTGCTTGTTGTCACTTCTTCTGCAGCCGAGTAGTCGCAAGAAGGATCACTAGCGCCCTCTACCACCAGGAGGCGGGAGTCATATAATGGCTCATATTTGACACACGCGGCTACGGTATATTAATAAAACATAGCTGCTTACTGTTCTTTTTAGCATATTCAATAGCTTGGACCTTAAATCCTACTGAATCTTCGTCCCTTTATGCGATTTCAAATTATTGAAGTCAGCTTCCTCCATTTTGAAAATGATGACAGGTGAAGTGTCACTCGTGACGTGACGAGTTTGACCCAGCGGAAATTCTAGGCATTTGCTAAATATTTTGCTAAACGAGTTTGACCCGGCGGAAATTCTAGACGTGCTAATAAAAATAATATTTTGCGAAACGAGTTTGACCTGAGTTAATCCTGACCCGGCGGTAATGCTAAGCATGCGCTAATTATTTTGCGAAACGAGTTCGACCCAGCAGTAATTCTAGCCAGGTGCATACTATATACCCGCCGGCAATTCAAGGAAATACGGTAAGTTTGAAAACCTTCAGTTCACAATGTCCAAAAGGAAGAGAGCTCTTAAAGTTGACTGCCATGAGAAAACATTTAATCACGAAAGGTAATTATTTTTGCCAATAGTGAAGATTTCTGCTGTGAGATCTTGCATTCATCAAATTGGCAGATTTGGGAATTTCGGAGGTAACTTTTGGAGACTGATGACGTCATAAAAAAAAACAGTCACCGACTTTCCGTCCAAAGTTCACATTGTAGTCCTCTACTCGTCCTCTTCCACCTCTAAAGTCTCATTGTGTTTGAGTGCAGTTTCAGAGCCAACGGACTCTTCATCATCGTCATTATCTCCATTGTCCTTATCCACCATCTCGTTGGTGGTGTAGGAGCCTTTCTGTCCAGGCCGACACCACCACAGGAAGGCCATCACGCTGACGAAGATTAGCAGCGTTGCCGCTACGACACCTACACAAGGAAGGGTAAAAACGTTCGTCACAAAATGTAAATCATTCTTCTGTTTTATGTGTCTACTTCCTGACTTTTATTTTCTATTCATTGCCTTGACAGCCTGATTTTTGGTAAAACAAGACCAACCTAACATTCTAGAGGCTAATCTTTCCTGTGATAAAATGGCAACCAAGGTGATCAAAAAGGTCAACCAAAGAACGAGATTCCTCTACAGCAGGGGTGCCCACACTTTTTCTGCAGGCGAGCTACTTTTCAATTGACCAACTCGAGGGGATCTACCTCATTTATATATATCATTTATATTTATTTATTTATGAAAGAGACATTTTTGTAAACAAGTTAAATGTGTTTAATGATAATACAAGCATGTGTAACACATATAGATGTCTTTCTTTCACAAAGACAAGAATATAAGTTGGTGTATTACCTGATTCTGATGACTTGCATTGATTGGAATCAGACAGTAATGATGATAACGCCCACATTTTCAAATGGAGGAGAAAAAAAGTTGTCCTTTCTGTACAATACCACATGAAAGTGGTTGGTTTTTGGCATCTAATTCATCCAGCTTCCATACACTTTACAAGAAAAACATTGGCGGCAAATTCCGTAGCTTGCTTGCTTGACATTCACGGCACCCGAGGGTCTTGTGAGATGACGCTGGCTGCTGCCAGTTCATTATTATGAAAAAATGACAGAGAGGAAGGCGAGAAACACTTTTTATTTCAACAGACTTTCGCCCCGTCCCTTCCGTCAAAACTCTAAAGGCCGACTGCACATTTCCTATCTTCACAATAAAAGCCCTGCTTCATGCTGCCTGCGCTAACAAAATAAGAGTCTCGGATAGCTGGCGTGCACAAGTGATGTGCACGCCAGCTTTCTGAGGGATCGCTTGTGCACGCCAGTTTTCCGAGACTCTGTATTTAGTTAGCGCAGGCAGCATGAAGCAGGGCTTTTATTGTGAAGATAGGAAATGTGCAGTCGGCCTTTAGAGTTTTGACGGAAGGTACGGCGCGGGAGTCGGTTGAAATAAAAAGTGTTTCTCGCCTTCCTCTCGGTCATATTTTCATAATAATGATCTTGCAGCAGCCAGCGTCATCTCACAAGACCCTCCGGTACCGTGAATGTCATTTAAGTGACGTCTTGGTGAAGATTGATGATCACTAATTTTTAGGTCTATTTTTTTTAAAAGCCTGGCTGGAGATCGACTGACACACCCCCCGCGGTCGACTGGTAGCTCGCGATCGACGTAATGGGCACCCCTGGTCTACAGAATCTCCTCTCTGGTCAACAAAAGCACCTTGAGGATTCTAGCGGGAACTCTCATTCAACCCTTCTTCGATTACGCTTGCACCACCTGGTACCCCAGCACCTCCAAAACCCTCAAATCTAGACTCCAAACATCCCAGAATAAGCTAGTCCGGTTACTTTTAGACCTCCACCCCAGATCACACCTCAATCCAACCCACTTCTCCAAAGTGGGCTGGCTCAGGGTGGAGGACAGAGTAAAACAACTTGCACTGAGCCTAGTCTATAAAATCCGCTACACCTCCTTGATACCGAAGTACATGTCAAACTACTTCCTTAACGTAAATGACCACCATAACCACAACACCAGGGGGAGCTCCACAAACCACGTTAAACCCAGATTTCGATCCAACAAAGGTCTCAACTCATTCTCTTTCTATGCCACATCAATGTGGAATGCACTCCCAACAGGTATAAAAGTAAGTGCATCTCTATCCTCCTTCAAAACCGCTCTAAAACAACACCTCCAGGCCACTTCAACACTTTACTAATACCCTCCTCCATTCACATCCCATCTCCCCGGATTATAAACAACTCAAATGTACTTCTAATGTATATACTTGTTCTTATGCTATGTGAACTCACTATGTTCTCTGCTGGCTGTACATATCCTACTAAATAAGACCTACACTGTTTCAATGTCCACATTTCTCTGTTGATGCAATTGTTGATGACTGAAGTTCTGATATCAACCAAAGCTCCTCATCCCACCCCCCGGATTGTAAATAATGTCAATAATTCAATGTACATACTATGATGATTAACTTGTGTGATGACTGTATTATGTTGATAGTATATATTTGTACCATGAATTGATTAACGTGGACCCCGACTTAAACAAGTTGAAAAACTTATTGGGGTGTTACCATTTTGTGGTCAATTGTACGGAATATGTACTGTACTGTGCAATCTACTAATAAAAGTATCAATCAATCAATCAATCAATCAATCAAAACAGCCATACGACGCCATACATACCTTCTTTAACATTCATTTAAAGTTTTATTATGTCTTTGTTTGTGTCTTCCTACTAGGGATGGGTTACCAATTTAAAAATATTCAATGTAAGGACTAAATTCCATCAGTAGTACCAGGTATCAATTCCCGTAAAATCAAACAATGCCTTATTTTGACACCAGCCTCCATGTAACGTTGACATTTTACAGGTCAATCAAAAGTTAATCACGGCGATATCAAAGTGATTCATTGATTTTTTTTTAGATTATTAATACATTTACAGAAAAAATATATATTTGAAAAAAAAAACATCAGGACTGGCCTCGAAGACAGCGACAGGTGCGTAGATGGCCCAGGTGGGCCTTGTTATCTAATCACCTGTCGCCTTTAGTAGCAGCAGCTGTGAGGAAACGAGGGGTTGGAGTTGGAGGTGCTGCTGAGAGACGGACGCAGAAAAGGCAGTGACGGTATGTAACTAAAGTGGTGGTACATGCCGAAGGTATGTAACTAAAGTGGTGGTGCATGCCGAAGGTATGTAACTAAAGTGGTGGTGCATGCTGAAGTTATGTAACTAAAGTGGTGGTACATGCCGAAGGTATGTAACTAAAGCGGTGGTGCATGCTGAAGGTATGTAACTAAAGTGGTGGTACATGCCGAAGGTATGTAACTAAAGTGGTGGTGCATGCCGAAGGTATGTAACAAAAGTGGTGGTGCATGCTGAAGGTATGTAACTAAAGTGGTGGTACATGCCGAAGGTATGTAACTACAGTGGTGGTGCATGCCGAAGGTATGTAACTAAAGTGGTGGTACATGCCGAAGGTATGTAACTAAAGTGGTGGTGCATGCTGAAGGTATGTAACTAAAGTGGTGGTGCATGCTGAAGGTATGTAACTAAAGTGGTGGTACATGCCGAAGGTATGTAACTAAAGTGGTGGTACATGCCGAAGGTATGTAACTAAAATGGTGGTGCATGCCGAAGGTATGTAACTAAAGTGGTGGTGCATGCCGAAGGTATGTAACTAAAGTGGTGGTACATGCCGAAGGTATGTAACTAAAGTGGTGGTACATGCCGAAGGTATGTAACTAAAGTGGTGGTGCATGCCGAAGGTATGTAACTAAAGTGGTGGTGCATGCCGAAGGTATGTAACTAAAGTGGTGGTGCATGCTGAAGGTATGTAACTAAAGTGGTGGTACATGCTGACGGTATGTAACTAAAGTGCTGGTACATGCCGAAGGTATGTAACTAAAGTGGTGGTACATGTTGAAGGGGTGGTTTAGCTCGGTTGGTGGAGTGGCCGAGCCAGCAACTTGAGGGTTGCAGGTTCAATTCCCGCTTCCACCATCCTAGTCACTGCCGTTGTGTCCTTGGGCAAGACACTTTACCCACCTGCTCCCAGTGCCACCCCCACTGGTTTGAATGTAATTTAGATATTAGGTTTCACTATGTAAAGCGCTTTGAGTCACTAGAGAAAAAGCGCTATATAAATATAATTCACTTCACTTCACTTCACTGCGCTGAAACGCAAAAGACTTTGCACCATTGAAGGAAAATAAAACAGTGTTATATCCTGGATGCCTGGCAGTCTGTAGTGGTCGGAAGTGCCCACTAGAGGGCAACCTCTACACTTGTAGAGGTTGCCCTCTAGTGGGTTCTTCAATGGCCTCTGCTCCCGGCTGCTTATTGTTAAAGACAACAGAGCATTGGATCAACACATACAACCTGTGAAATCTAATCCCCGGCCAGTTGTGTCTGAAACCCCCTCCCCCGTTACACAGCAGGCCCACGGGCTACATCCCCCTCCACAGTCAGAAAAGACGAAATTCTTCAAAGGTCATATTTATTAACACATTTGCCGTTATATATTGGTATCGATCTGCACTGTATTGGTTGAAATGTGGAAAGCACCCATCCCTACTTCCTATTTGCCTCGTTTCTCCCTCAGTAGCCTTTTAAAGCTTAGCTGTTCCTTTTTCTTGCTTTTCGTGAGTCCGAACTTTGCTGTTTTGCCTTTTTGGTTGATTTGCGCTTTGTGTTCTAAAACAGTGTGAGCTACAGCGTTGGCAAAATACTCTTTTACGTACATTATCTGCGTCTGTTCACGCTGTACGCAAACCGTCAGTCACAATCATCACTCAAAAGTTGACATTTAGGGTTAAATTCTCACCTCCAATCAAGGCTGCAACGCTGCCGTCGTCCTTGGTCACACCTTCAACTAAAACAACACAATTAACATCAATTCGGAGACATGGTAAATACATCAGATCTAATGATTTTTTTCTTAATCACACTTTTAAATTTGAATGAATCAATATTAAACACCGGCTATTACTTGTTTGCATCATCTAAATCGGGGGTTTCAAACTAATTTTAGCTCAGGGGCCGCATGGAGGAAAGTCTGTGCACACGCGGGCCATCCTATTAAAATCATGGCATTAAAAATAAAAAAATAAAGACAACTTCAGATTGTTTTCTTTGTCTTACTTTGGCCAAAAATAGAACCAACATTTTCTAAAATATTACAATAAAAATGTATTTAAAGTGAAGTGTATTTATATAGCGCTTTTCTCTAGTGACTCAAAGCGCTTTACATAGTGAAACCCAATATCTAAGTTACATTTGAACCAGTGTGGGGGGCCCTGGGAGCAGGTGGGTAAAGTGTCTTGCTCAAGGACACAACGGCAGTGACTAGGATGGCGTAAGCGGGAATCGAACCTGCAACCCTCAAGTTGCTGGCACGGCCACTCTACCAACCGAGCTATACCGCCCCAAAAAAAACTACAGGCAGCAGTAAAGTTTAGCTCCATGAAGGAAAAAAGAAAGTGAATGAATGTTTAGAACTGAATCCGGTTCACTGACATAGGACAAAAACCTTTTGCGAGATTGCGCAAAAGTATTGCGAAATTTCGCCAAAAGTATTGCGAGATTTTGCAAAAAGTATTAGGAGATTTCGCAAAAGGTATTGCGATATTTCACAAAAGTATTGGGAGATTTTGCAAAAGGTATTGCGAGATTTAGCAGAAGTTATTGCGAGATTTTGCAAAAAGTACTGCGAGATTTTGCAAAAGGTTTTGCGAGATTTCGCAAAAATAATAGCGTGATTTCGCAAAAAGTATTGCGAGGTTTTGCAAAAAGTATAGCGAGAGCTCACAAAAAGTATTGCAAGATTTTGCAAAAAGTATTGCGAGATCTCGCAGAAATATTGGGAGATTTCGCAAAAGGTATTGCGAGATCCGGCAAAAAGTATTGCAAGATTTTGCAAAAGTATTGCGAGATCTCGTAAAAGTATTGCGAAATGTTGCAAAAAGTACTGCGAGGTTTCACAAAAAGTATTGGGAGATCTCACAAAAGGTATTGCGAGATCTTGCAAAAAGTATTGCGAGATTTTGCAAAAAGTATTAAGAGATTTCGCAAAAGGTATTGCGAGATTTTGCAAAGGGTTTTGCGAGATTTCGCAAAAATAATAGCGTGATTTCGCAAAAGGTTTTGCAAGATTTTGCAAAAAGTATAGCGTGATTTCGCAAAAAGTATTGCGAGATTTTGCAAAAAGTATTGCAAGATTTTGTAAAAAGTATTGTGAGATCTCGCAAAGAGTATTGCGAGATTTTGCAAAAAGTATTGCGCGATCTCGCAGAAATATTGCGAGGTCTCGCAAAAAGTATTGCAAGATCTGGCAAAAAGTATTGCCAGATTTGGCAAAAAGTATTGCAAGATTTTGTAAAAAGTATTGTGAGATCTCGCAAAAAGTATTGCGCGATCTCGCAGAAATATTGCGAGGTCTCGCAAAAAGTATTGCAAGATCTGGCAAAAAGTATTGCCAGATTTTGCAAAAGTATAGCGTGATTTCGCAAAAAGTATTGCGAGATTTTGCAAAAAGTATTGCAAGATTTTGTAAAAAGTATTGTGAGATCTCGCAAAGAGTATTGCGAGATTTTGCAAAAAGTATTGCGCGATCTCGCAGAAATATTGCGAGGTCTCGCAAAAAGTATTGCAAGATCTGGCAAAACTATTGCCAGATTTTGCAAAAAGTATTGCAAGATTTTGTAAAAAGTATTGTGAGATCTCGCAAAAAGTATTGCGCGATCTCGCAGAAATATTGCGAGGTCTCGCAAAAAGTATTGCAAGATCTGGCAAAAAGTATTGCCAGATTTTGCAAAAGTATTGCGAGAGCTCGCAGAAATATTGCGAAATCTTGCAAAAAGTACTGCGAGATTTCACAAAAAGTATTGTGAGATCTCACAAAAGGTATTGCGAGATCTTGCAAAAAGTATTGCAAGATCTCGCAAGACATCCATGTCCCTCATGGGGCTCCGTAATTTTGGGCCAAAGTAAAACTAAGAAAACAATCTGAAGTTGTCATTAGTTTTTAGTTTTAACGCCATGTTTAATGCACAGATTTTCCTTCATGCGGCCCCTGAGCTAAAATGAGTTTGACACCACTGTTCTGCTACAAAAAATAATTTTTCCTATTTCCAATGGCACCATAGTAGTGTACTGTACATCGTTTGCACATAACCCTTTTTTTGCTCCCTCCAATGAGCATTATTTTAACATTAGAATACATATTTGATATTCTAACTCCTTGGGAAATTTTGACTTTGCTCATTTAATTCTGCTTTGGAATAAAAGAGCGTCCGCCTCTTATCTCCACAGCAACAGACGCCGGCAGACTTGCTCCTTCCCAGACTCTCCTCTGACATCAGACTGATAAGACGCCGCCCGCCTCCAGCAACGTGGTCGCCGTTACATCCACTTTATCAACATTGCGTGTTTTTATTCCCTCCGCTCGGCTGCAGGTTGCAGGTGACGACAAACCAGCCAAGCAAACATTTGTGGTTCCAGTTTCAGCGCACAGCTCTGCTGCAAGTATTTGTTGACTTTTACAATATTGAACTAAGAGCGTGTTCGGCCAGGCCTTCTTTAACTTCCTTGAAGTCTCTCCGAAAACTTGTAGGAACGTACCGTTCATTGGATCGGTCACAGGGTCGGGATGGAGGGCGGTGTCCATGGGCGGAGGAGTCCTTGAAGCTGCCATCGCCACAGTAACCTGAGCCGAATAAATAAAGTGCATATATACAGGTGTGTACATTATACTTCATTCCTAAATTGCAGCATGTAATAGATAGTATTGTTATATACAGTAAAGGCCTTGAGGTGCGTCGACCAGCAAAATCATTGAAATAGTCAATGAGAAATAACCTTAGATCTGTGGTTCAATACGGAATTAGTCGCAAGCCCGTAAATGAAAGAGGTGCACAATGTGAACAAAACTCACCAGCTCAGTCAAACAGCAGTCGGAGTGAAAGTGCGTGCAGCAACACACTGATGGGTGTGGCGTCGGTCTCCAGGGGCTGATCTGGTGCCCCTCCTAGTCGCCGTGACGCCAACTCCTCAAGGGACACAAATGAGTTAGAGTCATGACGTTGACGCTCAGTCATTAAATGCATGACTTTCTATTTGCTGCCTTTAGTTTTAAAGTAATATCAACATGTCCCGGGGGGATGGTGAGCATTGTTGTCACCCTGGCAACGGGCAAAACTGTTGCATCATCGTGGAGCAGCCATACAGTTGTGCTCATAAGTTTACATAGATAGATAGTACTTTATTGATTCCTTCAGGAGAGTCCCTTCAGGAAAATTAAAATTCCAGCAGCAGTGTACAGAGTTGAGATCATCCATCCATCCATCCATCATCTTCCGCTTATCCGAGGTCGGGTCGCGGGGGCAGCAGCCTAAGCAGGGAAGCCCAGACTTCCCTATCTCCAGCCACTTCGTCCAGCTCTTCCCGGGGGATCCCAAGGCGTTCCCAGGCCAGCCGGGAGACATAGTCTTCCCAACGTGTCCTGGGTCTTCCCCGTGGCCTCCTACCAGCTGGACGTGCCCTAAACACCTCCCTAGGGAGGCGTTCGGGTGGCATCCTGACCAGATGCCCGAACCACTTCATCTGGCTCCTCTCGATGTGGAGGAGCAGCGGCTTTACTTTGAGTTCCTCCCGGATGACAGAGCTTCTCACCCTATCTTTAAGGGAGAGACCCGCCACACGGCGGAGGAAACTCATTTCGGCCGCTTGTACCCGTGATCTTATCCTTTCGGTCATGACCCAAAGCTCATGGCCATAGGTGAGGATGGGAACGTAGATCGACCGGTAAATTGAGAGCTTTGCCTTCCGGCTCAGCTCCTTCTTCACCACAACGGATCGATACAACGTCCGCATTACTGAAGACGCCGCACCGATCCGCCTGTCGATCTCACGATCCACTCTTCCCTCACTCGTGAACAAGACTCCTAGGTACTTGAACTCCTCCACTTGGGGCAGGGTCTCCTCCCCAACCCGGTTGGGTTGGGGAGGAGTTGAGATCAATTTAAATAAAAGTAAAAAGTAAATAATGGGGGTGTAAATGGAAACAAAATAGAGAAATATTACAATATTACAATAAGAATAAAAACAGTCCGCTCCCTGTACGATCAGTGCCAGAGCTTGGTCCGCATTGCCGGCAGTAAGTCGACCACATTTCCAGTGAGGGTTGGACTCCGCCAAGGCTGTCCTTTGTCACCGATTCTGTTCATAACTTTTATGGACAGAATTTCTAGGCGCAGTCAAGGCGTTGAGGGGTTCCGGTTTGGTAACCGCAGGATTAGGTCTCTGCTTTTTGCAGATGATGTGGTCCTGATGGCTTCATCTGGCCGGGATCTTCAGCTCTCGCTGGATCGGTTCGGAACCGAGTGTGAAGCGACCGGAATGAGAATCAGCACCTCTAAGTCCGAGTCCATGGTTCTCGCCCGGAAAAGGGTGGAATGCCATCTCCGGGTTGGGGTGGAGACCCTGCCCCAAGTGGAGGAGTTCAAGTACCTAGGAGTCTTGTTCACGAGTGGGGGAAGAGTGGATCGTGAGATCGACAGGCGGATCGGTGCGGCGTCTTCAGTAATGCGGACGTTGTACCGATCCGTTGTGGTAAAGAAGGAGCTGAGCCGGAAGGCAAAGCTCTCAATTTACCGGTCGATCTACGTTCCCATCCTCACCTATGGTCATGAGCTTTGGGTTATGACCGAAAGGATAAGATCACGGGTACAAGCGGCCGAAATGAGTTTCCTCCGCCGTGTGGCGGGTCTCTCCCTTAGAGATAGGGTGAGAAGTTCTGCCATCCGGGAGGAACTCAAAGTAAAGCCGCTGCTCCTCCACATCGAGAGGAGCCAGATGAGGTGGTTCGGGCATCTGGTCAGGATGCCACCCGAACGCCTCCCTAGGGAGGTGTTTAGGGCACGTCCAACCGGTAGGAGGCCACGGGGAAGACCCAGGACACGTTGGGAAGACTATGTCTCCCGGCTGGCCTGGGAACGCCTCGGGATCCCCCGGGAAGAGCTAGACGAAGTGGCTGGGGAGAGGGAAGTCTGGGCTTCCCTGCTTAGGCTGTTGCCCCCGCGACCAGACCTCGGATAAGCGGAAGATGATGGATGGATGGATGGATGAATAAAAACTAAAAAGCAACAATGGGAATGAAAATATAACAGTAAAATAAGAATATAACAAGACAAAGTAGGCAGTAGTGACCATGTTATGAAAACGTATTGCACTGTTAATGTTTTGCATCCCCTGTCATCCTAGTACCCCCCGCCCCACGTCCCAGAGAGGAGTTGTACAGTCTAATGGCGTGTGGGACAAAGGAGTTCTTGAGTCTATTAGTCCTGCACTTGGGATGAAGCAGTCTAGAACTGAACAGGCTCCTCTGGCTACTGATAACACTATGCAGAGGGTGACTGGCATCATCCAGGATGCTCACTAGTTTGTCAACAGTCCTCTTCTCTGCCACCGTCACCAGTGAGTCCAGTTTCATTCCCAGTGTAGAACCGGCCCGCCTGATCAGTTTCCACTGAGGGTTTGCAGAGCCTGAAATGCGGGTGTCAGGGACAGACGCGGAAGGAGATATTTACAATAAAGTTCTAAAGCTTAATGATACATCACATATTGAGTACCTTGAAGGTAGAAAAGCGCTATACAAGTACAACCCATACACAATATATATAAGATTTTAGGTGGGGGTTTTCTTACCCTTCACGTTCATATTTCACTGTTTGTTGCATTTTTGTTGTGTTTTGGTTGAATGTAAAATATGTCCTTTATATGTTGTCAATATTCAGTGTTTTATCCTTCGTAGGTAAAATTGTAAATCCCACATTCTTTCTTTTCATGTACATTCTGGGTGTCTCATTCAGTAAAAAAAACCATGTAAAATTCTGTTTAAAACGGTCTGTCAATCAGATATTATTGTGAAGTTTTGTATCAGTGTTCCTAAAAATAGGTATACCGGCCACCAGACACATTTTTTTTAGCTAAATTTGGCCCCCTGGAGTCAAAATGTTTACCCAGGCCTGCCTTAGACTTTAGTTTGTTCTCTGATCCATACATAAGTCGTCTTGTCCTTGTAATGCCATGCATATTTTTTTTTATGTTGAGCCATCCTCTTCTCAAGTTTACTTGCCAATGCACAGGTCTCTGCCGCATACTGTTTGTCATTGGTGGAATTTTGCGCAGGTCAAAAAACGTTAATTTCAGAATGACTGATGAGCCACTAGATGGCAGCAAAGCCTTGTGTGTAAAGGATGCCTTGAGCCTGATTTTGTACAAGGTTAGGCATTTTTGCCTAACCTTAAAGTGCTTCATAAGGCAACTTTGCAGGTCATAACCTCATAAAAAAAAACACTTACAGCAGTGGTGTCCAAACTTTGCAAGCTCCATCCATCCATTTTTTTACCACTTGTCCCTTTCAGGGTCGCAGGGATCTTTGCAAGCTTATGCATCCATCCATCCATTTTCTGCCGCTTATTCCCTTTCGGGGTCGCGGGGGGCGCTGGCGCCTATCTCAGCTACAGTCGGGCAGAAGGCAGGGTACACCCTGGACAAGTCGCCACCTCATCGCAGGGCCAACACAGATAGACAGACAACATTCACACACTAGGGCCATTTTTTTTTTGTGTTGCCAATCAACCTATCCCCAGGTGCATGTCTTTGGAAGTGGGAGGAAGCCGGAGTACCCGGAGGGAACCCACGCATTCACGGGGAGAACATGCAAACTCCACACAGAAAGATCCCGAGCCTGGATTTGAACCCAGGACTGCAGGAACTTCGTATTGTGAGGCAGACGCACTAACCCCTCTTCCACCGTGAAGCCCCAAGCTTATGCATACAAAATGTAATTATACAGTTTAGGTTCCGCCTGTCACCGATTCTGTTCATAACTTTTATGGACAGAATTTCTAGGCGCAGTCAGGGCTTTGAGGGGATCCGGTTTGGTGGATGCAGGATTAAGTCTCTGCTTTTTGCAGATGATGTAGTCCTGATGGCTTCACCTCACTGGATCGGTTTCGCAGTCAAGTGTGAAGCGACTGGTATGGGAATCAACACCTCCAAGTCCGAGTCCATGGTTCTCGCCCGGAAAAGGGTGGAGTGCCATCTCCGGCTTGGGGAGGAGACCCTGCCCCAAGTGGAGGAGTTCAAGTACCTAGGAGTCTTGTTCACGAGTGAGGGAAGAGTGGATCGTGAGATCGACAGGCGGATCGGTGCGGCGTCTTCAGTAATGCGGACGCTGTATCGATCCGTTGTGGTGAAGAAGGAGCTGAGCCGGAAGGCAAAGCTCTCAATTTACCGGCCGATCTACGTTCCCATCCTCACCTATGGTCATGAGCTTTGGGTCATGACCGAAAGGACAAGATCACGGGTACAAGCGGCCGAAATGAGTTTCCTCCACCAGGTGGTGGGTCTCTCCCTTAGAGATAGGGTGAGAAGCTCTGCCATCCGGGAGGAACTCAAAGTAAAGCCGCTGCTCCTCCACATGGAGAGAAGCTAAATGAGGTGGTTGGGGCGTCTGGTCAGGATGTCACCCGAATGCTTTCCTAGGGAGGTGTTTAGGGCACTTCCAACCGGTAGAAGGCCACGGAGAAGACCCAGGAAACATTGAGAAGACTATGTTTTGATCAAGGATGTCAAACGTATGGCCCATGGGCCGGGTCAGGTTTCATCCGGCCCACAGGATGAGCTTGCAAAGTATAAAAATGAGCCGGAATTTTTGAATGAAATAAACAGTTGTTCTAAATGTGTCCACTAGATGTCGCAATAGCAATTCTTTGTATCTTTGTAGATCAGTGGTTCTCAACCTTTTTTCAGCAATGTACCCCCTGTCAACCTTTTTTTAATTCAAGTACCCCCTAATCAGAGCAAAGCCATTTTGGTTGAAAAAAAGAGATAAAGAAGTAAAATACAACACTATGTCATCAGTTTCTGATTTATTAAATTGTATAACAGTGCAAAATATTGCTCATTTGTAGTGGTCTTTCTTGAACTATTTGGAAAAAAAGATGTACAAATAACTAAAAAACTTGTTGAAAAATAAACAAGTGATTCAATTATAAATAAAGATTTCTACACATAGAAGTAATCATCAACTTAAAGTGCCCTCTTTGGGGATTGTAATAGAGATCCATCTGGATTCATCAACTTAGTTCTAAACATTTCTTCACAAAAAAGGAATCTTCAACGTCAAAATTTATGGAACATGTCCACAAAAAATCTTGCTGTCAACACTGAATATTGCATTGTTGTATTTCTTTTCACAGTTTATGAACTTACATTCATATTTTGTCGAAGTATTATTCAATAAATATATTTATAAACGATTTTTGAATTGTTGCTTTTTTTAGATTATTTTTAAAAAATCTCACGTACCCCTTGGCATACCTTCAAGTACCCACAGGGGTACGCGTACCCCCATTTGAAAACCACTGTTGTAGATGTTTGTTGCTACATATGTAAAAAAATAAAATAAAATAACACATGATGTTAGTGCTCTAGTCGAGGAAAATGAACATACTACATAAACAACATCCTGTAATTTGATTTTGATAGAATTTTTTATCTTGATAGATTGAAAATTAACACCTATGAGTTGACTGATGAACATTATCACATAATTTTTCAGAAAGTATAAATAACGACAAATTGATCAATCAATCAATCAATGTTTATTTATACAGCCCTAAATGACAAATGTCTCAAAGGACTGCACAAATCATTAAGACTACGACATCCTCGGAAGAACCCACATAAGGGCAAGGAAAACTCACACCCAGTGGGCAGGGAGAATTCACATCCAGTGGGACGCTAGTGACAATGCTGACTATGAGAAACCTTGGAGAGGACTTTAAATGTGCCCCCCCACCCCCCCTCCCCCAGGGGACCGAAAGCAATGGATGTCGAGCGGGTCTAACATGATACTGTGAAAATTCAATCCATAGTAGCTCCAACACAGCCGCGAGAGTTCAGTTCAAAGCGGATCCAAGACAGCAGCGAGAGTCCCGTCCACAGGAAACCATCCCAAGCGGAGGCGGATCAGCAGCGTAGAGATGTCCCCAACCGATACACAGGCGAGCGGTCCATCCTGGGTCCCGACGAGCGGTCCATCCGGACCCCATCCACAAGGGAGGGGGGGACATAGTGGAAAAAGAAAAGAAGCGGCAGATCAACTGGTCTAAAAAGGAGGTCTATTTAAAGGCTAGAGTATACAGATGAGTTTTAAGGTGAGACTTAAATGCTTCTACTGAGGTAGCCTCTCGAACTGTTACCGGTAGGGCATTCCAGAGTACTGGAGCCCGAACGGAAAACGCTCTATAGCCCGCAGATTTTTTTTGGGCTTTAGGAATCACTAATAAGCCGGAGTCTTTTGAAGACAGATTTCTTGCCGGGACATATGGTACAATACAATCGGCAAGATAGGATGGAGCTAGACCGTGTAGTATTTTATACGTAAGTAGTAAAACCTTAAAGTCACATCTTAAGTGCACAGGAAGCCAGTGCAGGTGAGCCAGTATAGGTATATATGTATGTATATATGTATATAAAGGTATATACAGTATAGGTATATATGTATGTATATATGTATATAAAGGTATATACAGTATAGGTATATATGTATGTAAATATGTACATAAAGGTATATACAGTATAGGTATATATGTATGTATATATGTATATAAAGGTATATACAGTATAGGTATATATGTATGTATATATGTATATAAAGGTATATACAGTATAGGTATATATGTATGTATATATGTATATAAAGGTATATACAGTATAGGTATATATGTATGTATATATGTATATAAAGGTATATACAGTACAGGCGTAATATGATCAAACTTTCTTGTTCTTGTCAAAAGTCTAGCAGCCGCATTTTGTACCAACTGTAATCTTTTAATGCTAGACATGGGGAGACCCGAAAATAATACGTTACAGTAATCGAGACGAGACGTAACAAACGCATGGATAATGATCTCGGCGTCTTTAGTGGACAAAATGGAGCGAATTTTAGCGATATTACGGATATGAAAGAAGGCCGTTTTAGTAATGCTTTTAATGAAGACAGAATACTATAAAACACAACATGTAGGTGTAAAAAAGAATGTGCTTCTTCTATTTTTAAACAAAGAAAACAATCAGAAGTTGTCTTTATTTTTAAGTTATCGTGCCGTGGAGTAGATTTTTCTCCACGTGGCCGCTGATCTAAAATGAGTTTGACACCTCTGGTTTGGATAAACAAATAACAAAAAAATAAAGAGCCGAATCCTCTTGGTCTTTTTGCGTGTTTGTCTTGTGTGATGTATAAAATGTTCAAAGATATGATAAGGTAAAAAATGATTGGCTGCAAAAAAAAAAAAAAGTAATTTACTGAAATCTATCGAACAATTTTCTGTCGTCATGGCGCTAGCGAACGTGTCAACAGATGGAGTGGCCATCTCATGTCACATACCGAATCCCATAATCTTCTGCAGCCTGTACTCTCACCGCCCGATCGGATTAGACGTTCCTGGATCAGAGCGTCTAATCTGCACACTCCCACCTGATGGCCTACATATCTTCTTTCTCCTTCCAGGTTTGGACAGACCGGAACATGATTGACCCAACAACAACATAAACTTTGTTGTCTTGAGAGGATTCTCTCCATTTTCTTCTGCTCAGCACCTCTTTCAAATAAGTATCGGACCGTGAACTTCATTGAGTCAGGTGTGACAACAACAGAGAATAAGAACCAGACAGAACCAAATAAACAAAACTACTACAACACCATATGGGGGACACGTTAAGCTGGTGCCAGGTCAGGATGACAAAACCACAAACCCTCGGTTACTGACAGACTCAAGTCCTCAGTGATATTGTAGAACCCGGTGGTACGCTGGTTTTTGTTGGTAATCTGTTTCAAAAGGTCAGACATATACCGAATCGTTCGAAAACTGAAGTGATTTTTCCAATTAGACATTATCAATCAATGTTTACTTATATAGCCCTAAATCACTAGTGTCTCAAAGGGCTGCACAAACCACTACGACATCCTCGGTAGGCCCACATAAGGGCAAGGAAAACTCACACCCAGTGGGACGTCGGTGACAATGATGACTATGAGAACCTTGGAGAGGAGGAAAGCAATGGATGTCGAGCGGGTCTAACATGATACTGTGAAAGTTCAATCCATAATGGATCCAACACAGTCGCGAGAGTCCAGTCCAAAGCGGATCCAACACAGCAGCGAGAGTCCCGTTCATAGCGGAGCCAGCAGGAAACCATCCCAAGCGGAGGCGGATCAGCAGCGCAGAGATGTCCCCAGCCGATACACAGGCGAGCAGTACATGGTCACCGGATCGGACCGGACCCCCTCCACAAGGGAGAGTGGGACATAGAAGAAAAAGAAAAGAAACGGCAGATCAACTGGTCAAAAAAGGGAGTCTATTTAAAGTCTATTTATTAGAGTTATTTGTTATTATTATTATTTATTATTTAGAGTCTATTTATTTATTTATATATTATGTTAATTGTATCATTTTAACAATTGTTGATTTAAATAAAGAAACCAATGTCAAGTACATATAAATACATTGAATGGATAAATGAACATTCAAACACTTTTAACTACACTTGTGTTACTTAGAAGTTCTTCTTTTACGCATCTATTAGTGCTGGACATTTCCCCAGGATGCAGACGCAACTCCAGAAGTAGAGTGCAGGTAAAATAATTATTTATTTTCCATAAATCAGTCAGGCAGGAATACAAAACAGAACAAGCGTGCCGCTAGACCAGGAAGCTATGGTAAGCTAAAGAAAAAGCTTAGTATGGAACAAGGAAGCAATAATTGACTTGTCGCATGAAGCAAACACAACAGCCAGACAGAGTGCGACGAAAGGCTGGATTAAATAGCTCTCTGATTAATGTCCGGGAGCAGGGGAGCATCCCGAACACTAATCAGAGGCAGGTGAAAATAATCATCACCCATGGCAACCAAGAAACACAAAACCAGGTGTGCTGAAACAGAACTACGGGAGTCTTAAACTAAAACAAAACATTTTTTTTTTAAAAAGATAACCAGTCCCAGCTGGGCAATCCGGGCAACGGATCATCATATATTTCTTCAATCCAATAGTGTTTCGTGCTTTCTTTATCAAAGTTGTGGCACACATAACTTTCTGTGGCACACAGTGGGTTATTTAGCTGGCAAAATCAATTAAGAAAGACTTGTTGGCGATGACAACCTGGTGAAGGATCCGCCACTTGGATTCCTTCTTTAAATTCAACAGTTGTTCTTTGGTCCCTTGGTGGCCTACTTTGTATTTGTACTCAATGAAAATAAACTCAACGGCAAGAAATCTGCCTTCAAAGGACTCCGGCTTATTAGTGATTCCCAGAGCCCCAAAAAAGTCTGCGGGCTATAGAGCGTTTTCTATTCGGGCTCCAGTACTCTGGAATGCCCTCCCGTAACAGTTAGAGAGACTACCTCAGTAGAAGCATTTAAGTCCCATCTTATGATAAATGATAAATGGGTTGTACTTGTATAGCGCTTTTCTACCTTCAAGGTACTCAAAGCGCTTTGACACTACTTCCACATTTACCCATTCACACACACATTCACACACTGATGGAGGGAGCTGCAATGCAAGGCGCTAACCAGCACCCATCAGGAGCAAGGGTGAAGTGTCTTGCTCAGGACACAACGGACATGACAAGGTTGGTACTAGGTGGGGATTGAACCAGGGACCCTCGATTTGCGCACGGCCACTCTCCCACTGCGCCACACCGTCCCTTAAAACTAATTTGTATACTCTAGCCTTTAACTAGATCCCCTTTTTAGACCAGTTGATCTGCCGTTTCTTTTCTTTTTTGCTCTGCCCCTCTCTCCGTTGTGGAAGGGGGGTGGGCACAGGTCCGGTGGCCATGGATGAACTTGACTGGCCTGCACAGAGTCCTGACCTGAACCCGATAGAACACATTTTGGATGAATTACAACAAACACGGAGATCCAGGCCTTCACCTCACCAATGCGCTTTTGGAAGAATGGTCAAAAATTCCTATAAACTCACACTGCAACCTTGTGGACAGCCTTCCCAGAAGAGTCGAAGCTGTAATAGCTGCATGAGGTGGACCCACATCATATACCCTATGGGTTAGGAACGGGATGGCACTTCGAGTTCATATGTGAGTCAAGGCAGGTGGCCAAATACTTTTTGCAATATAGCGTAAGTGGCAGTTCCTTTTTTTGTTCCCCCTCGCACTCTTCTTTGTTGTTTTCATTGATTTTGACATAAACACCCAAACAATAATGAGGAAATTAACAGCACCACAACAGACCGATTTATCTTTGAAATGACCCCTCAGGGTCTCAAATATTATGTCGCCACAAGCAGTCGACCGTGTAAATCGATATCAGTTTAATCCGGCACTTTTTAGCATCTAGAACAGATCGTGCAGGAAGTGTTCTCTATGACAACTCCATTTTAAAGCTCTTGAAATCCATGCGCTGAAAAAATAAATATAATATTATATTGATCAGCCTTTAATGGCATCAGGGCTGACTTTGAACCCGCCGGCGAAACGAGATGAAACAACAAAATCGACACTTGCACGTACGAGTCGAAATGTGTACCAAATGTGAAATATGCAAACCCAAAGTGTGTTCCAGGTGGTAAAGAGGACTGGTGGAGAACTCGGGATAATAATCCTGCAGTTCCCATAACAGAGGTGGATGACAGGCGTGATTGTGATGCAAAGTGAGCTGTGCTGATAGCGAAGGTCCTTTCAAATCCCTCAGCGTCCATTCAAGGCCGCTAAAAGGAGTCGTTCAATTCACTCCAGCCCCCAAAGCACATAATAACAGAGAAACCTTCACGTCTTTGTATAATGCAGCTTTTTGTGTCGACTATCTCAGAAGCTATCTCGGGAATTTTCGCATTTGTTCATTCAAAATGCTTAAATAAATAAATATATATATTTTTTATCCAAACAAGCAGTATTTACTGAGTGTACATTCAGTGAAATTGAAAATCATGTCCAGATGTTTTTTGACGGGCCCGCGGCATCGTCTAAAAATACAATTAGAGCTGCTTTACTGCATGTCACGGTTAGGTGGATGATTGCAGGGCGCTCACAATTATTGTCCTAGTTCAATCAAACCATCCACACACACACACACACACACACACACACACACACACACACACACACACACACACACACACACACACACACACACACACACACACACACACACTACAGCTACCTGACAAGTGAAAACAATCACACCTACATTGAAATTCACAAAAGAGACTATAAACATATTCTGGAGGGGGGGCGTGGTCTGCAGGCCTGCAGCGGAGCGGGGTGTGTAAGGACCGGCCTCAAGGCCAGCGTCAGGTGAGTGGATTGGCCAACTGGGACTGGTTATCTTTTTAAAAAAAAATAAAAACATTTTTTGTTTCTTGTCCAGCTTCTCAAGCAAATCATATAGTTGATGTAGATGCCCATATCGGCTATTCAGATTTACTTTACAAAAGAGATGTGTAGGATACTTTTCTTGCTGCCTTATTTGTATTTGACTTTATTAAATGTATCTATATTTACATTACCCCCCCCCCCCTCCACCCGCAACTCCGAAAGGGACAAGCGGTAGAAAATTGATAGATGGATGGAATAATGCTGTATAATAGACTGTATTGATATCATTCACATGTGAATAATGCTGTATAATAGACTGTATTTATACTATTTATATTTGAATAATGCTATATAATAGACTGTATTTATGTTATTCACATGTAAAAAAAATACCTAAGTGTTTGTTGTCTGTTGTGAGCGAACTGTGGTGCTGAATTTCCCCCTGTAATAAATAAAGTACTTTCTATTCTAATCTGATTCTGATGTGGCGGGCCGGATCTGAGTTTGACTCGTGTGAGTTAAAGTCAACAAGTCCTAGTGTGTGAATGTGAATGTGAATGTTGTCTGTCTATCTGTGTTGGCCCTGCGATGAGATGGCGACTTGTCCAGGGTGTACCCTGCCTTCCGCCCGATTGTAGCTGAGATAGGCGCCAGCGCCCCCCGCGACCCCGAAAGGGAATAAGCGGTAGAAAATGGATGGATGGATGGAAGTTGTAGAAGGCTTATTTAGGAAATTTCAATTTAAAATAAAAAAAGAAATAAAAATTCATGATAATAATAATAATAGATTTATATATGTATAATTTGTATAATAATATATTTATATTTGTACAAGCACTTTACATTGAGCAAACAACCTCAAAGTGCTACAGTAAAAAATAAACAAACAATCCAGTTGAAGATGCGGGAATGTCTTTGTGCGCGTGCGCGGTTGTTCCCGCCCCTGGCTGTGACGTCACACTGCCTCCTTCATCCAGCAGCACTACAGCCTCCTGCCTCCTCTCACACGCTCACACAAACCCCGCAGATCGCAGCTCCTTGTCCGCTGCCCAACTTCTGCTCTTTTTGAAGTAAGTCTGTACTTCAGCCAACGTAATACATATGTTTAATGTTCTTGTGGGGATGTGAGGCGACGTCAAGACGGCAGGAAGAAGCGGGCGCGAGGTTGTCGTGCACCTTGCCAAAGTGGACGGACTTGGAGCCAAAAAGTGGTCAGTTGACGTTACTTTTATATTATTTGAACTAAAATTCACATCGAACTGATTACCTTTCGTAACAAAACAGATTTGCACACTGTGTTTGAGTAATTTAAGACACCCAACCCTAGTGCCACCATAATGACCAACATTAACATGCAGTAGCGTAGTAGGCCTAAAATTCAATGAAAACAAGACAGAGGTTTTATTTAACAAGTTTATAGATTAAAACTACTTTACAACCTAACCTCATACAAATGCAACTACTAGGGGTGTGGGAAAAAAATCGATTTTCACGTTGTGCGATTCAGAATCTTTTCTCATTTTTAAATAAATCGATTTTTTTATTTTTATCAATCCAACAAACCAATACACAGCAATGCAACCCAATTCCAAAACCAAACCTGACCCAGCAACACTCAGAGCTGCAATAAACAGAGCAATTGAGAGGAGACACAAACACCACACAGAACAAACCAAAAGTAGTGAAACAAAAATGAATATTATCAACAACAGTATCAATATTAGTTATAATTTCAGCATAGCAATGATTAAAAATCCCTCATTGACATTATCATTAGACATTTATAAAAATAAAAAAAAGAACAATAGTGTCACAGTGGCTTACACTTGCATCGCATCTCATAAGCTTGACAACACACTGTGTCCAAATAAGTCGTATTTTTGGTTCGTTTAATAGTTAAAACTAATTTACATTATTGCAATCAGTTGATAAAACATTGTCCTTTACAATTATAAAAGCTTTTTTAAAAAAATGTACTACTCTGCCAGCATGTCAGCAGACTGGGGTAGATCCTGCTGAAATCCTATGTATTGAATGAATACAGAATCGTTTTGAATCGTAAAAATATCGTTTTTGAATCGAGAATCGCATTGAATCGAAAAATCGATATATAATCAAATCGCGACCCCAAGAATCAATATTGAATCGAATCGTGGGACACCCAAAGATTCGCAGCCCTAATAATAATACAATATTTGTTACATTATTACATGGGTGTCAAACGTACGGCCTGTGGGCCGGGTAAGGCCCACTAACAGGTTTTATCCGGCCCGCATGCTGAGTTTGCCAAGTATTAAAATAAGCTGCTTTTTGCTTTAACGAAATAAACTGTTGTTTTAAATGTGTCCACTGGATGTCACAATAGCAATTCTGTTAGGCAAGCAAACGGTTTATACCGGGGCCAAGCAAGAGGTACACAGTCAAGGGTGACTGTGGCACCTTTGTTGCCTCAAAATGTCTCTGTCAAACAACCAGAAAAGTGAACTTAACCCTTTTGAATAGTTTTTACCTCCGTTTGTTACATTTTGTTGAGTTACCACCAGAGGTGGGTAGAGTAGCCAGAAATTGTACTCAAGTAAGAGTACCGTTACTTTAGAGATTTATTACTCAAGTAAAAGTAAGGAGAAGTCACCCAAATATTTACTTGAGTAAAAGTAAAAAGTATGTTGTGAGGTGGCGACTTGTCCAGGGTGTACTCTGCCTTCCGCCCGATTGTTGCTAAGAAAGGCGCCGGCGCCCCCCGCGACCCAAAGGGAATAAGCGGTAGAAAATGGAAGTGAAAAAACTACTCAAGTACTGAGTAACTGATGAGTAACCTGTTCGTTTAATGATGACGGCAACAAGTAATGCACAAAAACACAAAAATAGAAATGAACAAATTCAGAGCCAGGAATATCTCTTGAGCAACTAAAACAATAATATATATTAAATAATATATATTTGGTTTTACACTGTATTGAAAAAAAAATTGAAAGTAAATTTTACCTTTGCAACCTCTTTATACTATTGGCTAAGTTTTATTTTCATAAATGTAAGTTTCTCAATACCCGACCTGTTTTTTTTGTACCTTTGAAAAAGATTTAGAACTCTACATTACAACCCTCTACCTCTAACAACCAAAAAGCTGTGAAAACGATGATGCTGTGTTCCAAATTTAAGTTATTTACTGAGATTGACTACGCCTAAGGCTTTGCACTTTGTTTATTTTATATATATATATATATATATATATGTATATGTATGTGTATATATATATATATATATGTATGTGTATATATATATATATATATGTATGTGTATATATATATATATGTATGTGTATATATATATATGTATGTGTATATATATATATGTATGTGTATATATATACATATATATGTATGTGTGTATATATATATATATATATATATATATATATATATATGACCCACTGGCGCTGTTTTGTATGGTTTATATCCTGTTTGTACTGTTTTTGTAATTACTTGGATTATTTTCAACTGTTTGTATATGTTGAACTTGAAATTTATAAATAAAGGTTTGTATAAAAAAAAAAAGTGCAGTTAATCATGTGACCGCCTGGCTCTGTTTGATTGGTGAAATGGAGTCAATTGTCACCAGTGACTGCATTTGATTGGTGAAACGCAGGCATGTGATAGATCCTACTTTGAAGGTCTGTCTGACAACCCAAAACAAACAAAGCGTGCATTAACAGATCAATAAAAATCAGTAGCGAGTAGCGAGCTGAATGTAGATAAATGAAGCGGAGTAAAAGTAGCGTTTCTTCTCTATAAATATACTCAAGTAAAAGTATGTTGCATTAAAACTACACTCAGAAGTACAATTTATCCCAAAAGTTACTCAAGTAGATGTAACAGAGTAAATGTAGCGCGTTACTACCCACCTCTGGTTAGCACTGGATTGATACCTAGAAGAATTTACATGTGTTTTTTTGCTCCATCCCAAAAAGACTGTGACTTAAAGTTTAATCGTGGCGTTGTCGATACACGGAGACTAAGTCTAAGCTTAATGTGATTTTGAAGCTGTACCAATTTCCTCAGAATTTTCAACAAAGTTGAAGTATTTTGACCCAAGGATTATTTGGTCCTGATGGCTTCATCTGACCGGGATCTTCAGCTCTCGCTGGATCGGTTCACAGCCGAGTGTGAAACGACCGGAATGAGAATCAGCACCTCCAAGTCCGAGTCCATGGTTCTCGCCCGGAAAAGGGTGGAGTGCCATCTCCGGGTTGGGGAGGAGACCCTGCCCCAAGTGGAGGAGTTCAAGTACCTAGGAGTCTTGTTCACGAGTGGGGGAAGAGTGGATGGTGAGATCGACAGGCGGATCGGTGCGGCGTCTTCAGTAATGCGGACGTTGTATCGATCTGTTGTGGTGAAGAAGGAGCTGAGCCGGAAGGCAAAGCTCTCAATTTACCGGTCGATCTACGTTCCCATCCTCACCTATGGTCATGAGCTTTGGGTCATGACCGAAAGGATAAGATCACGGGTACAAGCGGCCGAAATGAGTTTCCTCCGCCGTGTGGTGGGTCTCTCCCTTAGAGATAGGGTGAGAAGCTCTGCCATCCGGGAGGAACTCAAAGTAAAGCCGCTGCTCCTCCACATGGAGAGGAGCCAGATGAGGTGGTTCGGGCATCTGGTCAGGATGCCACCCGAACGCCTCCCTAGGGAGGTGTTTAGGGCACGTCCAACCAGTAGGAAGCCACGGGGAAGACCCAGGACACGTTGGGAAGACTATGTCTCCCGGCTGGCCTGGGAACGCCTCGGGATCCCCCGGGAAGAGCTAGACGAAGTGGCTGGGGAGAGGGAAGTCTGGGTTTCCCTGCTTAGGCTGTTGCCCCCGCGACCCGACTTCGGATAAGCGGAAGATGATGGATGGATGGATGGATGATTATTTGTGATTTGTACATTTTCACAATGTGCGTGTTCTATTTTTGGCCAAAGTAAAACAAAGAAAACAACCTGGAGTTGTCTTTATTTTTGAGTTATCATGCAATAGGTTTTACCATTTCCGGCACACTTGGGAATAGATTTTCCTCCATGCGGCCATTGAGCTAAAATGGCTTTGACACCCCTGCATTTTTATATAATATTAGATATAAATGTAAGAATTTGCATGCAGTACATGTACTTTTTTATGTCACAGCGGAAAGAATAAATACATCTAGTAAAAAAAAGCATATTACTTCCAGGCTTTCGCGGGCCACATACAATGATCACCACATAAAGGATCACAGCACGTGCGGCTGGGGAAGATTATCTCGGACAGTCGGACCCTGAGCACTGGTACTCCACAGGGCTGTGTACTTTCCCCCTTGCTCCTCTCCCTGTATACAAACTCCTGCACCTCCAGTCAACAGTACGTAAAACTGATCAAGTTTGCGGACGACACCAGCCTGTTTGATATTTTTGGCCACATTACACGCAGTTTAACCAGTAACACTGTGTTTGAATATTATACTACTAGAATCCAGTAGGGGTGTCAAACTCATTGTAGATCGGGGGCCACATGGAGAAAAAATCTACACCTGAGTGGGTCGAACTCGTAAAATCACGGTGCGATAACTTAGAAATAAAGACAACTTCAGATTGTTTTCTGTGTTTAAAATAGAACAAGCACATTCTGAAAATGTAAAAATCATAATGTTTTTTTTTTTTTTTTACACTTACAAATCGCAGTTAATAGTAATCTTTGTTTTTGCATATATATACATATATATATATATTGATAATTTATGTATATACAAATTCATTAAGTTTCTACATAGAGTGAAGAGATAGCTCAGAGTAATTTACGATTTTTAAAGAAAAGGGGTGGGACTAAATAAGTGTAAACTTCTTCTCAATCCTTTTCCAATATGTAAAAGAAAAAAAAGAAAGTCCAATGCTCATTTGTTTTCGTTTTTTATTCTCTTTTGTTTTCATTTTGTTATAATGGCTGTTAAGGCTATAGCACTGTATTGGATCATTCTTGCTCTTGTTTTTTTTTTTAATATTTGAAATAAAACTATAAAACTATATGAATCAATCTTTATTTGTCGTTATTTATATTTTCTCAATAAATGATGCGATAAAGTTTGTCAGTCAACTCATTGGCGTTCATTTTTAATCTATCAAGATGAAAAAAAATCTATCAAGAAAAAAAAAAAATATCAAAATCAAATTACAGTATGTCATTTATATAGTTTGCTCATTTTCATTGACTGATGTACTAACGTTATACGGTTTATTTTGTACAAAGATACAAAGAATTGCTACTGCGACATCCATCCGTCCATTTTCTACTGCTTATTCCCTTTGGGGTCGCGGGGGGCGCTGGTGCCTATCTCAACTACAATTGGGCGGAAGGCGGGGTACACCCTGGACAAGTCGCCACCTCATCGCAGACTGCGACATCCAGTGGACACATTTAGAACAGCTGTTTCTTTCATTCAAAACATTTCAGGGTAATTTTTATACTTGGCAAACTCATTCTGCAGGCCGGATAAAACCTGTCCGCGGTCCTTATTCGGTCCACGGGCCGTACGTTTGACCCCCCTTTACTAGATGGCGCTCGTGTACCACTAATGGTACGCTTTTGATTGATTGATTGATACTTTTATTAGTAGATTGAACAGTACAGTGCACATTCCGTACAATTAACCTCTGAATGATAAAAACCGGATAAGTTTTTCAACTTGTTTAAGTCGGGGTCCATGTTAATCAAGTCATGGTAAATTAAATAAATTTGAGTTAACTCTGGACAAATTGGGCTTCACGGTGGAAGAGGGGTTAGTGCTTCTGCCTCACAATTCGAAGGTCCTGCAGTCCTGGGTTCAAATCCAGGCTCGGGATCTTTCTGTGTGGAGTTTGCATGTTCTCCCCATGAATGCGTGGGTTCCCTCCGGGTACTCCGGGTTCCTCCCACTTCCAAAGACATGCACCTGGGGATAGGTTGATTGGCAACACTAAATGGGCCTTAGTGTGTGAATGTGAGTGTGAATGTTGTCTCTCTATCTGTGTTGGCCCTGCCATGTGGTGGCAACTTGTCCAGGGTGTACCCCGCCTTCTGCCCGATTGTAGCTGAGATAGGCGCCAGCACCCCCCGTGACCACAAAAGGGAATAAGCGGTAGGAAATGGATGGATGGATGTGGACAAATTGCAAATTTTTGCGGTCAAATATTTTACACGTTTGAAAGTCCTATTCAAAACACATGCGAACACATTTGAGCTTTGTTTTGTTCCACCTCCTGCTTCATCTTCATGTTTTCTTCATTCGGACCGACCTTCTTCTTTCAGACTATTTTAGTACTGTATTGAGGGAGGTTTCCATCAACTCAATTAATCTTCCTTCCTGCTTCTGGCTGTGTTTAAATTTTATGAACCGGCCTGCTAGTCTTTGTCCTGCAACATTTCATGCAGCGGTGATGGGTAGCTGATAAAACTCTGCGCATATGGCTGCTGGAAATAGTTATTACAGCGACAGCCACCCAGAGATTAGAAGCTAATTAAACACGCGTCTCCCAGATGTTCTCGTCGCTGTTCAACCCCATCAGCTTGACAGGAATGCGTTGATATCGCAAAGTTCTTTGGCCAAGGGAAAAAAAATGCAGCAGCAGCATCCGTGAAGTGGTTAGCATCCAACTCCTTTACAGTTTCTCCAACAGTGCTGGATAAAAGTTCACGTGTAGGCATCAGAATGTGGGAATTCTTTGTCATCCTTTCTGAGCAGCAACAGGAGACTTGGTAAAGTCAAAAGGGTTTATTGTTGTTTATTGACAGTTTTTAATCTTCACAATTTAGAACATTAAAATGTGTCTGACGTGACACATTTTTTAAAGAGTATTTTTTTAAATTAGAACAGTTAACATTTTTTAATAGTATTTCTAATAATAGTAAATCACTACTTTATAACTTTATAATAGCGACTTTTGGACACATTGCGTGTATGATTGCCCTCCAGATTTTTGCCACGTTGCAATGGCACAAAATCTTACAAAAGTCAACCAATCCCCGTGAATAATGTGCCATCTGGCACTTTTGTCTAATCGTCGCAACTTCCCTACCATGTCATGGTGGCAGTTGCTCAGGAGATAGGGCAGGTCGTCCATAAACCAGCTGGGTTGGTGGTTCTACTTTGCGGGCGCATTTTTACGACACTTTAAAGAACCTAACGGCGCGTACTTGTAAAGTGCTACACTTTTACTACCGTACATTCTGGACGATAAGCCACTAATATTTTCTTACACTTTGAACCCTGCAGCTTAGACGAAGCGGCAAATTTATGGAATTTTCTTCGCTGACGGCCATAATAAGAATAATAATACAAAAAAAAACAACCAAAAACGCTAAGAGTGTGCTTTTTTTTGTTCTATGGCGCCATATTGTGGTCGGATTTACTCACTGCAGGTGCTGCAGTGTCCTTCCATTTAGTGCTTTCAACAACCGGAAGTAGAGTGCCGTTCTGTCTTCTAATCGCCCATAGCGTTTCTACTCGTATGGATTCTTCATTACTCTAAGCTACGTTTGTAAGTTTTACAGTAATACTAAAACTGTTTATACTCACTAAACCAGGGGTGCCCATTACGTCGATCGCGATCGACTGGTCGATCTCGGAGGGTGTGTCAGTCGATCTCAAGCCAGGCATTAAAAAATAGGGGCAACCCCCCCCTAGAGGGGGGGGGGTTGCCCACATCTGAGGTCCTCTCCAAGGTTTCTCATAGTCAGCATTGTCGCTGGCGTCCCACTGAATGTGAATTCTCCCTGCCCACTGGGTGTGAGTTTTCCTTGCCCTTTTGTGGGTTCTTCCGAGGATGTTGTAGTCGTAATGATTTGTGCAGTCCTTTGAGACATTTGTGATTTGGGGCTATATAAATAAACATTGATTGATATAAAAATGAGCAATCATCAATCATACCAAGACTTCACTTTCGTCAGTTGTTTGACATTCTCGGCACCCGAGGATCTTGTGAGACGACGCTGGCTGCTGCGAGCTCATATTTAAGAAAAAAATCACTAACAGGGCGGACGCAGAGAAACACATTTTATTTCTAGAGACTACGTACCTACTGTCAAAACTCTAAAGACCGACTGCACACTTCCTGTCTTCACCATAAAAGACCTGTTTCTTCCTGCCTGTGCTAACAAAATAAGAGTCTCAGAAAGCTAGCGTGCACAAGCTAGTAAGCTACGGAGTTTGATGCCAATGTATATCTCCCCCGCCCTCAGCGACTGCTTTCTCACTTGCTTGCCCACCCGCACAGTCACTGACGTCACTCACCTGCTGCCAGACATTAAAGGGCCACACACATATGCTACTCTCATAACAAAGTGTTTAAAAACGAGTATGCAAGTTGGACAAATGAGATGCCAAAAACCAACCACTTTCATGTGGTATTGGACAGAAAGGAGGACTTTTTTTTTCCTCCATTTGAAAATGTGGACGTTATCAGCACCACTGTCTAATTCCAATCAATGCAAGTCATCAGAATCAGGTAATACACCAACTTATATTATTGTCTTTGTGAAAGAAAGGAATCTATGTGTGTTACACATGCTTGTATTATCATTAAACACCATTAACTTGTTAACAAAAACGTCTGTTTCATAAATAAATACATATAAATTATAGATAGGAATGAGGTAGATCTCCTCGACTTGGTCAATTGAAAAGTAGCTCGCCTGCAGAAAAAGTGTGAGCACCCCTACACTAAACTGTCCCATGTGTGATATCTGTCTGAGTTTTTTCATGCATATTTGTATGTGCTATTCTAATGTAGTGACACTAGCGTCGTTAGCATTAGCTAGTGTACTTACACGTTCTCGAGTGTCTGTGTTAGTATTATTAACTTACAAAGGCATTATTTTTGTATTGTGTCAGTTTTACAAATTCATCAGTAAACTCACCGAGACGTCACCGTGGAGTTATTCAGTCTGTGTAGCTGATTGGAGTGCTAGCTTCTGCAGCTAGTAGGTCCATTACGATGACTTCTGTTTTGTTTGTTCCACCGTTTTACTGCCTTGTTACAGGCACCATATGCAACCAATTAAGGTATAAACATTTACAGAATCTTACTGTGTAAACAACTCATTTTGCAACGTATATCTGCGGCTAATATATAACTTTTTTTTTTTTTTTTCTAAAATGTTGTGGGTGCGGTTTATATCCCGGCGCGCTCTTTAGTCTGGAAAATATGGTAAATGCATTGCCAAGTCACCTCATGCACACCTCAATCAAGTTGTTCCATAATTTGATTCTTTAATACAATGCTTATTCTTCTCAGCACAGGTTGGGGCGGTATAGCTCGGTTGGTAGGGTGGCCGTGCCAGCAACTTGAGGTGTTCCAGGTTCGATCCCCGCTTCCGCCATCCTAGTCACTGCCGTTGTGTCCTTGGGCAAGACACTTTACCCACCTGCTCCCAGTGCCACCCACGCTGGTTTAAATGTAACTTAGACATTGGGTTTCACTATGTAAAAGCGCTTCAAGTCACTAGAGAAAAGCGCTATATAAATATAATTCACTTCACTGTCCTTCACATTCACTTTCTTTTGAACTATTCGCTTAACGATTTAGCGAGTCAGACACTGGATGTTTTTTTTGGAGCTCACTGAGATTTTAGGGCATGTACCCTGCCAACTATTGGTGGGGAGGCTCTTAACGCAATTTTTTTCAATTTAAAGCTCAACAATTAACCGAGAGAAAGCTCATGTCCTCCCAAACCAGTGAGTAGAAGTACCGCTGTAGATAAAGCCTGTATGGCAGGTGTCATTTCTTCATTGTGTTCCTTGAGTGTATTTAAATTCTTATTGTTTAGTTGTCTGCAGCATTAATGATGCTTAAATATGTTGTGAGATTCTATGTACTTGCTATGTTGACCTGTGAAAATGCTGTTTTTTTAGATTTAATTTCAATTTTTGGGGCTTTTAGACTATAGGTGCACCTTGTAGAAAAAATAAAGCCATTTATTATAGTACATTTACATTTTTGTAGTCATGGTAATCTTAATTTTTCATTCAGTTTTTCTTTTTTACTATTTTTTTTCCTATTTACTAATTTTTCAACACATGGTCCTATAAAAATACACAGAGGCAAAACTGCAGCTATTACGACTCGTATTTTTTCACGCAGTTTTATAATAACCAACGGCTGAAAAACATTTCATAAAACCGCCCATAAAATCAGACATTTAAGGCTACAATAATGTCAAAAATCATGGGAGATAATCTGAATACGTCGGTGTCTTCGTGTTTCCACCATAAAAAACAACATTATCATAACATTTAGTGTTAACATAATGTTATTATGACACAGTAAAGCTAACATTGTATTGAATTATCATTTAATGTCAGTTGTTGTAAACACCTGCGATGAGGTGGCGACTTGTCCAGGGTGTACATTGCCTTCTGCCCGATTGTAGCTGAGATAAGCACCAGCGACCCCAAAAGGAATAAGCGGTAGAAAATGGATGGATGTTGGAAACGCAATGACTTCAGTTAAACACAATTTCATTCATTTACAGATGAAAACCAGCCATCTTCTGGACGGACCATGGCTGCCCATCGAATCGTCCGAATGACAAGCAACAATCACCTCCTCCCTCGCTGCAAGTCAGAAGGGACGCTCGTGGAACAAGATGAGGGGGTGCCAACCAGCTTTACAGAAATCATAGGTCAGAATGAAAGGCTGCCATGTTCTTTTCAAATGAACAGTCAGTTCAGTTCGCCTCTAAAAATGTTCTCACGTCCCTTCACCCGTTACACTTTGTAACTGCTATGGTGATAAGCTTTATATGCACTAAGAAAAAAAGAGTAAATTATCCACCAAATCATGCACTTCCTCTTCTATGTTACATTTCTTTGAGAGTCCTGGAAAGTGAAATGAATTAAAACTTCAGAGGACATTTTAAGTTTATTTTTTCATGTGAAAGAAAACATGCTCAATATACACTGGAGCATTAGAGTAGGACACCAGGTGCTGAAGATAGTTGAAATGGAAGCAAGTGTTGACTTGGTCCACTCTTCTGTCAAGCCTTTGTAAGTTTTTGGAGTGTGTCTGTGGAAATTCTTATAAGATCAGAGAGTGATGTTGGCTCACATTTTTTGTTCTACTTTAGGGTTATTCAATGTTTTCCAGGTTAAAGACCCCAAAACAGAAATACAGATGGATCCTGGACCCCTTACTTACAAACCCCCGTTTCCATTCTGGAAATTGCGTTATATGTAAATATGAACGGAATAAGTGAAGTGAATTGAATTATTTTTATATAGCGATTTTCTCTAGTGACTCAAAGCGCTTTACATAGTGAAACCCAATATCTAAGTTACATTTAAACCAGTGTGGGTGGCACTGGGAGCAGGTGGGTAAAGTGCCTTGCCCAAGGACACAACGGCAGTGACTAGGATGGCAGAAGCGGGAATCGAACCTGCAACCCTCAAGTTGCTGGCACGGCCACTCTACCAACCGAGCTATGCCGCCCAATACAATGCAATACAATGATTTGCAAATCCTTTTCAACCCATATTCAATCAATCAATGTGTATTTATATAGCCCTAAATCACAAGTGTCTCAAAGGGCTGCACAAACCACAATGACATCCTCGGTAGAGCCCACAAAAGGGCAAGGAAAACTCACCCCAGTGGCACGTTGGTGACAGTGACAATGATGACTATGAGAAACCTTGGAGAGGACCGCATAAGTGGTCCCCCCACCCCCCCAGGGGACCGAAAGCAATGAATGTCCTTCGGGTCTAACATGATATTGTGGAAGTCCAATCCATAGTGGATCTAACATAACCGTGCATTCAATATTCAATTGAATGCACTACAAAGTCAAGATATTTGATGTTCAAACTCATAAACTTTATATTTTTGTTTTGCAAATAATAATTAACTTAGAATTTCATGGCTGCAACACGTGCCAAAGTAGTTGGGAAAGGGCATGTTCACCACTGTGTTACAACACCTTTTCTTTTAACAACACTCAATAAACGTTTGGGAACTGAGGAAACTAATTGTTGAAGCTTTGAAAGTGGAATTCTTTCCCATTCTTGTTTTATGTAGAGCTTCAGTCGTTCAACAGTCCGGGGTCTCCGCTGTCGTATTTTACGCTTCATAATGCGCCACACATTTTCAATTGGAGACAGGTCTGGACTGCAGGCGGGCCGGGAAAGTACCCACACTCTTTTTTTACGAAGCCACGCTGTTGTAACACGTGCTGAATGTGGCATGGCATTGTCTTGCTGAAATAAGCAGGGGCGTCCATGAAAAAGACGACGCATATGTTGTTCCAAAACCTGTATGTACCTTTCACCATTAATGGTGCCTTCACAGATGTTTAAGTTACCCATGCCTTGGGCACTAATGCACCCCCATACCATCACAGATGCTGGCTTTTGAACTTTAAGTCGATAACAGTCTGGATGGTTCCCTTCCCCCTTGGTCCGGATGACACGATGTCGAATATTTCCAAAAACAATTTGAAATGTGGACTCGTCAGACCACAGAAAACCTTTCCACTTTGCATCAGTCCATCTTAGATGATCTCGGGCCCAGAGAAGCCGGCGGCGTTTCTGGATGTTTTTGATAAATGGCTTTTGCTTTGCATAGTAGAGCTTTAACTTGCACTTACAGATGTAGCGACCAACTGTATTTAGTGACAGTGGTTTTCTGAAGTGTTCCGGAGCCCATGTGGTGATATCCTTTAGAGATTGATGTCCGTTTTTGATACAGTGCCGTCTAAGGGATCGAAGATCACGGGCATTCAATGTTGGTTTCCGGCCATGCCGCTTACGTGGAGTGATTTCTCCAGATTTTCTTAAACTTTTGATGGTATTATGGACCGTAGATGTTGAAATCCCTACATTTCTTGCAATTGCACTTTGAGAAACATTGTTCTTAAACTGTTTGACTATTTGCTCACACAGTTGTGGACAAAGGGGTGTACCTCGCCCCATCCTTTTTTGTGAAAGACTGAGCATTTTTTGGGAAGCTGTTTTTATACCCAATCATGGCACCCACCTGTTCCCAATTAGCCTGCACACCTGTGGGATGTTCCAAATAAGTGTTTGATGAGCACTCCTCAACTTTATCAGTATTTATTGCCACCTTTCCCAACTTCTTTGTCACGTGTTGCTGGCATCAAATTCTAAAGTTGATTTAACGAATAAAGTGTTGTGTCTGAATAATTTTGTCTGTTTAATGTATTTATCCTCTGACTGACCAATAAAACACTATTTTCTTTCAGCGCCTTCTCCGAGTGCCTTAAGACTGGGCATGGCTTCCTCCTGTGAGGGCATGCAAGAAGTAGTCGCCATCAAGGATTATTGCTCGAGCAGCTTTACCACGCTGAAATTTTCCAAAGGTGATCACCTCTTTGTGCTGGACACTTCAGGTGGTGAGTGGTGGTATGCACACAATAACACGGAGATGGGATACATCCCTGCTGCGTATGTCCAAATGCTCAACTTCAGGAATTGTTCGCTCAGCAACAGTGGAACGATTGACAGACTTGGGGAGGAGGACAGTCCGAAGGAGTTTGAGGAGTTAGGAGAGTGGAAAGGGGGGTCTTTTAAACCCTCACTGGCTATCAACAATCGTCCCTTGTCTTGTAAACCTCTACTGTGTTCGTTGGATCAGAATTGCAAACAAGCAAGTGTAACAAACTCATCTGATTCCATTATTTTAAACACACTTGCATGTCCTACAGACTTCAACTTGGACACCAATAATATCAAGTTTAATGGTTCTCCCACCCAAGAGACTGTGCAACATCTACACAGGGATGACGCCTTTTTTAGGAGTAAACGTTCCCAGAGTCTTTCCCAACTCACTGTTTTACAAGAGCAATCGAATCCAAATATGTCTGCTTGTTTCTTCAAGGGCCTAAAAGCCCCATCACCGGAGCAGTTTCAGAGCAGAGAGGACTTCAGAGCGGCGTGGCTCAAACACCGAAAATTGACCAGGTCTTGCCATGACTTGGAATCCCTAGGTCAGAGTCCCGGGTGGGGTCAGACTCAGCCGATTGAGACGAGCATCGTGTGTAGCTTGGACTGCAGTGGAGGTGTAGTTCAGCTCCCAGACACCCACATCACCATGCACGTTCCAGAAGGTCATGTCAGCCAAGGCGACTATCAGCAGATTTCCATGAAAGCCTTATTGGATCCTCCCCGGGAGCTCAATAGTGACTGTCGCTCCACTGTCAGCCCAGTGGTGGAGATCAAACTCAGCAACATGAATACCAAGTCTTTTGTCACCTTGGAAATGAACGTTTCAATGACACTAAAGACCGAGAGCAGCCCCTGTGAAGTGATGTGTGTTCGGAGTGACTGCAAAGACGGACCTTACACACCCATTACCGATTGTTACGTTTATAAAGACATGGTTCAAGTGCGTCTTGACTGTCATGAGCCGTGCATGTATGTGGCGGTTGTGGTTCAGTCCCTGTACATCAGTCACAACACAATCATGTGGGACCATGTGGAGAGGAAGGTAACACTTGCTGTTTATGGACCCAAGCATATTCATCCCTCCTTCAAGACCGTTGTGGCCATGTTTGGGCATGACTGTGCCCCCAAGACTTTACTGATGAGCGAGGTGTTTCAGTCAGCTTGCTCCACCCCTCCAGTCACCCTCCATTTATGGGGAAAGCATCAGTTTTTCCTGCGGTTCCCCCAGGACATACAAGTGGGGTTGTACCCTAATACATCCAACTATCAGGTGAAAGTGAATGAGGGTGGTGGGATAATCCAGGGATTTCATCTCAAACTGGGCAAGGTCAGCCGGCTAATCTATGCAATGTCATCGCACAATCCCAATAACATCTCAGACTTCACGCTCAGGGTCCAAATCAAGGACATGTTGGATTGTATTCTAACCCAGTTCTGTATCCAAACTCCGCAACCACCTCCAAAGTCGGAAGCCAGGATGCCAGGAGAAAGGAGGTTTTTAAAAAAGAAAGAGATGGACAAGATCATCCTGTCACCACTGGCTGTCATCTCCAAGTATCCCAAATTTCAGGATCGCTGTATTACCAGCATAAAATTTGGCAAGTTAATTAAAACGGTAATTCGGCAGCACAAGAGCAACTACCTGCTGGAGTATAAGAAGGGCGACGTGATTGCGCTGCTCAGTGAGGAAAAAATTAAGCTAAGAGGGCAGCTGCGCACCAAAGAGTGGTACATCGGATACTATCAAGGCAAGATGGGGCTGGTCCACGCCAAGAACGTTTTAGTTCTAGGCAAGGTCAAACCCATTTATTGGTGTGGGCCAGACCTGACCACAATGACTCTGTTGGATCAAATCCTTAAGCCTTGCAAATTTCTTACGTATATCTACGCCACTGTGAGGACAGTTCTCATGGAGAACGTGGTGAATTGGAGGGCGTTTGCCGAGGCGCTGGGCTACGGGAACTTGCCGCTCAATTACTTCTGCCGGACTGAGCTGGACAATGAACCGGAGAAGGTGGCTTGTGTTCTGGAAAAACTCAAAGAAGAATGTACCAACATTGAGAACAAGGAGAGGAAGTCATTTCAAAGGGAGCTCATGATGGTAAGTAAAAGTTTCGTCATAAAAAAAAACTAACAGGCCTCTTTTAAATTGTTTGTGGGATGATTTCAAATATCCAGGTCACATGATCTTCATATGATCTACAATTTATTAAACATTCAACAGGTACCTAAACACGTAGACTTCATTAGTAACTACATAGTAGGGTTGGCATCAAGCATCAATGGTAACAAGGGCATTTCAGTTCTTACATATATGTCCAAAATTACCGACCAGAGGAAATTGCTGCCACTATCTATCTAGGGTTGTCAACTCCCTGAAAAATAAATAAGGGACACCTTTTTAGCAGGGCTGACCAACCCAATTGTCTTCATCCCAACCAGTGGGATGATTTTCAATAAGATGAAAAAGCATTAGAAACAAATTGTTGTTGTTTTTTTGTTTGTTTTTTTGCAAAATAACACCATATTTACTATTAGGGGTCACCACGGTAAGACAATCACATGTTTTTTTTAGCTTAATGTTTCAATTGGTAGACCCTTTCTGTTGCTACTGTGACAATCTGTCACTTCATTTCTGTTAGTTTTTCGTGTTTTTCTATTTACTTCCTGTTCAGTGCTCTTATTTTGTTGTATTTCCTGTTTTATTCCCGGAGCACTGTTGTTTTTCTCTTTTCGTTGATTGGCAGCGGTTCACACCTGCTGTCAATCACACTAGTGTCTATTTATGTTTCACTCGAGCACTCCTCAGTGCTCAATGATAATATTATGTTGAGAACGTTTATCTGCACGACTGCTTTATGTTTGCTTTTGTTATTTTCTTATGAGTATTAAATATTCACTCAACTCTCCTGGATTTTTGCATACTCGGAGACACACAACTGCAGACATGCGAATTCCTGACAGTATATCCTGTGACAATCTGTCACTTCATTTCTGTTAGTTTTTTGTGTTTTTGTATTTACTTCCTGTTCAGTGCTCTTATTTTGTTGTATTTCCTGTTTTATTCGCAGAGCACTGTTGTTTTTCTCTTTTCGTTGATTGGCAGTGGTTCACACCTGCTGTCAATCACACTAGTGTCTATTTATGTTTCACTCGAGCACTCCTCAGTGATCGATGATACTGTTAGGAACTCGCATGTCTGCAGTTGTGTGTCCCCGAGTATGCAAGAATCCAGGAGAGTTGAGTGAAGGTAGTAATATTTAATACTCATAAGAAAATAACAAAAGCAAACATAAAGCAGTCGTGCGGATAAACGTTCTCAACATAATATTATCATCGAGCACTGAGGAGTGCTCGAGTGAAACATAAATAGACACTAGTGTGATTGACAGCAGGTGTGAGCCGCTGCCAATCAACGAAAAGAGAAAAACAACAGTGCTCCGGGAATAAAACAGGAAATACAACAAAATAAGAGCACTGAACAGGAAGTAAATACAAAAACACGAAAAACTAACAGAAATGAAGTGACAGATTGTCACAGCTACCTAGGCTGGGGATCGGGCATGCACCCTGCCGAAATTGTATTTTTTTTGACAATTTTATTGTCCTACTGGTGGCAGAGCAGGAATGAGCTGGGAATATGTTTGCCATAAAATATCATAAAAAGTGTCCTGACATTTAAAAATTTATTACAGAATGTGCATTTTTCTTTCTGAATGCAGGACAATTTCAAGGGCTGGGAACCTTGTAACAAGTTATAACTCTTCAGCAGGGGCTGAGCATGTGACTTGCAATTTTATAAAAAGCGCCAGAGGCAGTGTTTTTCTGAGTGAGAACCCGCACCTCTCGCTGACTAGTTATTTATCTTCCTGTTAAATTATAGAAAACAATGGCAGTCTACTGATGCGAAATCTAGAGTATTGTTGGAGCTGAAACTAATCGATGTGGAACGTCCGTCACTTTTATTACACATTTTGTTGTAGTATAAAAAATTTACATCAATTGACATCAATTTGTTTCATTCTAACTTCCCCCAGAAGGTATATGTAATTGCTGGGGTTTGTTGTCTGTCAGTTACTTAGTTGGCTGATTAGTAACATAAGTGAATTAAACTTTCAGGAAACGGGATAAGGAATAAGTGATTTGGTTTTGGGGATAATCCCGATAATTTTTACTATGCTACCTTACTTTTAAGTTAAAAGGCTGAATTTCTGTGTGTGTTTGCTAGTGGCTTCACCAAGCGCAGGGACATGGAGAGCAAATGACTGGCAAGAAGGTTTTTCTTTTTTTTCCCGCAAATAATCTGTCTCTTGCAGGCTGTTTGGAAGCGACAGATGAGCAAAACCAACACGTGGCCAATTAACCTCTCCTTAAATTATAGTAAATACTTTCGCCAGCGGGTTATATATTCGCAGGGGTTTGTTTGTCCGTTCTTTTAGCGACATTACTGATTTTAATTAAAGCAAGGTGGTCTTGCCGCTGGGCCTTAGGACTGTCGCACCTCCACCGGTGCCTGTGGTGGACTGTGCATGGTAGGGACGTCCTCTTCCCTGAGGCAGGCCTAGACCTGACCGCATACCAGAAAAGGTTTTGCTGCAGTGTCTCCAGCTGGGGACCACCTCTCATTGATGTTTCGCACTTTAACCCAGAACATCTCCTGGTGGCGGGGCAGTGAACACGGACGTCTCCCTGACACCCCTTGCAGCAAACCTACTTGGATGTTGCTCCCCAAGCCTTGTCGCGTTGTTTCAGCCGTTCTTTCTCTGCTACTTCTGGAAGTTCCTTGGTGGATCTGCTCAGGGTGGCTCCACGTAGTCGCAGGTCCTTGAGCAGGCGTGGTGTTGATCTGCCCACAAAGCCTCTGGCTCCCACCTCCACCGGGTACAGCCTCACACTCCATCCACTTTCTCTGCACTCCGCGACCAGGTCTGCATACTTCGCCTTCATTCTCTCGTTGGCAGCTTCCAGTCCCTCCTCCAATGGCACTGTCAGCTCAATCAGTAAAACTGACTTCACAGCTGCAGACCACAGCACAACATCTGGTCTTAGGGTGCTGCTGCATATCTCAAATAGTTAATGGTGGATTTTGATTTAACTTTCAGGAACTGTCAGCTATGGGATAGGCTAGGATAAGAAATTGATACCATTTAGCAGGTAATCCCTATTCACTGTCTGGATTCAGGATATTTTTTAAAGGTTAAAGGCCGGGCGCAGGTCTGCACTGTTTAAGGTAATTTCTAGTTTATATTTTTTTTAGCAAATTTTGAAAATAGTGCTTTCTTTGGAGGGAACAAGAGGACAGGCTTCATTCCAGAAATAAACAGCCGATCAATCATAGCTGTGCAATCTGCTTTGCTGTTGCTGTTAACATGAGGTTAGATGTTGGGCGTGGCCACCATAACATTCCAGCATAATGAAGCCTTTTGTTTACTATTATGTTCAGTCTTCAACTGATCTTGGGAGAAATCATTTTATTTTTGTCTTCAAGTTGTTCAGTAGGAGAGGAGATTTTTTGGTTTTATTAAACCAGCTCTACTCAAATATTTCCCTCCACTCTCCATTGTGACTATAAATAGTGTAATTTGTCTATAAAATTGTTACAACTATACATCTGCATTACATTGTAAGCGTATTAACATTAAAGGAAACAACACACCGGTCTTTCCTTGTCCCTGATTACAGTGAAGCCAAGTGCAACAGACACTTAATCATATTCAGGTACGACAAAAAAAAACATGTTCCCTGATGCCTCTGGCATCGCACCACGCCCCCCTCCATGGAGGCCCGCCCCACTTTTTGAGAAGGGCTGTATTAAATCAAACTTTATTCACAAGCATTGATCATTTGGATGTTACTGCTGAGGCTGCACATTACCTCAGATCAACCGTAATTTTAACCCCATGACTCTCAATGCATCTCTAAAGCACCCTGAAATGCGTTTTTCCCAGGCAACGTATGTGATTTTTCACAGCCAATAACAGACAGCCTGTCCTACACAATTGTTGATATACGAAATCTTTGGCTAATGAACAATACTTTCATTCTTTCTCTTGTTAATGTGGCTCAGGAGAGAAAAAACAGACGGATTATAATTCCACAATTTTCTAGAAGCTTTGGGCCGCTACCAGGTTGCAATGTGGGAACGTTGAAACCTGGGAAATGCTAATTGATACCAAATGCAGACCAAAAGTGTGGAGACTCCCATTTGAGTAGGTCATGGTCAGCTTCATTATTCCATTGAAGGGCAACTGCACTTTCTTGGAATATTGCTTATCATGCACAATCCCTATCGAAGACAATAATTGTAATGCATACTAACTCGTAAATAAACACTTACAAAAGTCAGCTAACAACAGAGGTATTGGGATTAATGACGTCATTGCATCTTTTGCACCCATAAAGCCCTTTAAAAAAACATTCAAAAACCGCCAACAGTATTCCATTTCCATCTCGTGACCTGGATATAGCTAAATATTAGCAATATAGTTGTTATAAGGCTAAGGTTAAGGGACTACTTTTAGTAAATAATAAATAAATAAATGGGTTGTACTTGTATAGCGCTTTTCTACCTTCAAGGTACTCAAAGCGCTTTGACATTACTTCCACATTTACCCATTCACACACACATTCACACACTGATGGAGGGAGCTGCCATGCAAGGCGCCAACCAGCACACATCAGGAGCAAGGGTGAAGTGTCTTGCTCAGGACACAACGGACGTGACGAGGTTGGTACTAGGTGGGATTTGAACCAGGGACGCTCGGGTTGCGCACGGCCACTCTCCCCACTGGGCCACGCCGTCCCAATAGTAGCGCTTTAATAACTGATAGCTAACTAGCTTTATGTTGCTATATTTACATATGGAGCCGGTGAGCTGCTGCTTCGCCTCTGAGTTGGTGAAAGTCAATTCCAGACTATAAATTACGTATCTCAGCTGAATAGGAGAAGGTTGTGGCCATAAACCAAGAAGTTGGCAAGAAAGACACAGATTTTTTTTTTTTTTTACTTATGTGAGGATTCTGATGAATTATTCATCTAAATAACTAAACATCGTCATCTCCACTTCTCTCTGAGCTGCCACCTTATTGTGGTAGAGGAGTTTGCATGTCCCAATATTCCTAGGAGCTATGTTGTCCGGGGGTTTCTATGCCCCCTGGTAGGGTCTCCCAAGACAAACAGGTCCTAGGTGAGGGACCAGACAAAAAGCAGCTCGAAGATCTCTATGGAAAGTCAAATTAAAGGACCCAGATTTCCCTCGCCCGGACGCGGTTCACCAGGGCCCCCTTCTGGAAATAGGCCCAGAGGTGGGTCTCTATGGCGTACACCTGGTTGCCTGTCCTGTCCCCATGGGGTCCGGCCGGCACCGCCCGAGGAGGCAACGTGGGTCCCCCATCCAATGGTGTCACCGCTCATAGAAGGGGACATAGAGGTCGGGTGCAATGTGAGCTGGAAGGTGGCCGAAGGCAGGGCACTTGGCAGTCTGATCCTCGGCTACATAAACTAGCTCTTGGAATGTGGAACCTCACCTCGCTGGGTGAGAGGGGCCATAGCCGATCCGCAAGGTGGAGAAGTCCCGGCTATATATAGTCAGACTCACTTTGATGCACAGCAAGGGCTCTGGAACCAGTTTTCTCTGGAGGGGCTGGACTCTCCTCCAGTCTGGCATTGCACGCAGTGAGAGGGGATGGGTTGGGTGGACATTTTTGTTGCCTGCACGTTTGGGTGGGGAGGGCGGGTCCTGACTGTTGTTTGTGCCTACGTACCAGACAGCAGTTTAGAGTATCCACCTTTTTAGATTCCTGAGAGGGAGTACTGGAGAGTGCTCCCTCAGGTGATTCCCTTGTTCTGCTGGGGGTTTCAACACTCATATTGACAATGACAGTGAAACCTGGAGAGGCGTGATTAGGAAGAGCGGCCGCCCGGATCTGAATCAGAGGGGTGTTTTGTTATTGGACTTTTGTGTCTCGTCACAGATTGTCGATAACAAACACCATGTTTAAACATAAGGTGTCCGTATGTGCACATGGCACCAGGACACCCTATGTTGCAGTTCCATGATCGACTTTGTAGTTGTGTCATTAGATTTGCGGGCTCATGTTTTGGAAACACGGGTGAAGAGAGGGGCGAAGCTTAAACCGATCACCACCTGGTGGTGAGTTGACTCCAATGATGGGGGAGGATGCTGGACAGACCTGGCAGGCTCAAACGCATTGTGAGGGTCTGCTGCGAACGTCTAGCAGAGTCTCCTGTCAGAGAGTATTTAAATTCCCACCTCCGGAAGAACTTTAAATATGTCAGGAAAAAGGCGCTGGATATTGAGTCCGAGTGGACCATGTTCCGTACCTCCACTGTCGAGGCGGCCAATCGGACCTGTGGCCGCAAGGTGGTTGGTGCCTGTCGTGGCGGTAATCCTAAAACCATGCTTTGGGACACCAGCGGTGTGGGATGCCGTCAAACTGAAGAAAGAGTCTTATCGGGTCCTTTTGGCTCATGGGACTATGGAGGCACTGGACAGGGACTATGGAGGCACTGGACAGGTACCAAGCGGTCAAAATCTCGGACGTGGGAGGAGTTCGGGGAAGGCATGGAAAACGACTTCCCTTTTAAAGCAATTCTGGACCACCATCCGCCGCCTCAAGAGGGCCGAGCAGTGCATTGTCAACACCGTGTACGGTGAGGATGGTGTGCTGCTGACCTCGACTCCGTATGTTGTGGATCGGTGGAGGGAATACTTCGAAGACCTCCTAAATCCCACCTACACATCTTCCTATGAAGAAACAGTGCCTGGGGAATCTGTGGTGGACTTTCTTATTTCTGGGGCTTAGGTTGCAGAGGTAGTTCAAAAGCTCCTCGAGGGCATTAGATCCGTCCAGAGTTACTCAAGGGGGAAGACAAGGAAGACCCAGGACAAGTTGGGAAGACTATGTCTCCCGGCCGTCCTGGGAACGCCTAAGGATCCCCCGGGAGGAGCTGGACAAAGTGGCGGGGAAGCGGGAAGTCTGGACTTCTCTGCTGAGGCTGCTGACCCTGCGTCCCGAACGCGGATAAACGGAAGAAAATGGATGGATGGATCTTAATCTAAACGGGAAGATATAAACATCCCATCAGTTGGCATACCAGTAAGAGCAGACATTGTACAGTAAGTGATGTGTTATGTCCGTAGATTGTATATCTTGTTTAGCACTTACCAATACTGCTGCATGATGCTTAGTGTTTCAAGTGTTTATCACTTGGCTTCTAAAACTTGTAGCTCATCCTCTGTATATTCGGGCTCAAAAGTATAAGGTTCTAGAGATCATCATATGTCTCAAAGTAGTTGTTGCTTCTCATGGACTCTGCCTGATTATTAGTAGTTGTTAAAGGGTAAAGCGAAAGTTGTGATGCATCTGTGAAATTAATACGCCTCGGTATGCTTAAAATGAGCAAAATATATAAATATTACATGCTGTTATAAATGTTCCTGTTACTAATTTATATATATACTTAAAAACATGTATATAAAATGTAAATTGAGTTTTTTTAGAGCGCTTTATTTGCGGAATATAGCAAATCCCATCCACTGTTAGCCGACTTTTGCTAGAGTATATAAACAAGTTAGAATGTATTAAAAAAGACAAACATGTACATAGATATTGTGATTGATCGACAAAATTCCCAAAATAAAGTGCAGTTCTCCTTCAAGTGAAACAATGTCTACTTTAACCGTCTGACACTCATTTAACTTCCTCTTCATGCTCTTTGACCACTCACTAAGTCACATGAAGATACAAAACCAACAGCGGTGTCACACGTTGGTTCCTTATAACAGGTGTTCCCAGGTGAAATGTGATCTGAAGGGTGGGGGGGCATCTAACACCGCTGTGGCAGATCTCTCCAAGCCTTGGATTGGGTTACAACACATGAGTGTGTTTTGAATTATAGAAAGGTGCATTGAAACACTCCAAAACATATTTGACGGCGTGGCGCAGTGGGAGAGTGGCCGTGCACAACCCGAGGGACCCTGGTTCAAATTCCACCTAGTACCAACCTCGTCACGTCCGTTGTGTCCTGAGCAAGACACTTCACCCTTGCTCCTGATGGGTGCTGGTTGGCGCCTTGCATGGCAGCTCCCTCCATCAGTGTGTGAATGTGTGTGTGAATGGGTAAATGTGGAAGTAATGTCAAAGCGCTTTGAGTACCTTGAAGGTAGAAAAGCGCTATACAAGTACAACCCATTTATTTATCCATCCATCCATTTTCTACCGCTTATTCCCTTTCGGGGTCGCGGGGGGCGCTGGCGCCTATCTCAGCTACAATCGGGCGGAAGGCAGGGTACACCCTGGACAAGTCGCCACCTCATCGCAGGGCCAACACAGATAGACAGACAACATTCACACTCACATTCACACACTAGGGACCATTTAGTGTTGCCAATCAACCTATCCCCAGGTGCATGTCTTTGGAAGTGGGAGGAAGCCGGAGTACCCGGAGGGAACCCACGCATTCACGGGGAGAACATGCAAACTCCACACAGAAAGATCCCAAGCCTGGATTTGAACCCAGGACTGCAGGAACTTCGTATTGTGAGGCAGACGCACTAACCCCTCTGCCACCGTGAAGCCCTCCCATTTATAGTTAAAAATATGTAATATGTTTAGTAACATGAAAATACAGAATACAAAAATTTGATGAGTTTTAGAATTGTCCTCATTTCAAGTGGGATGCAAACTCTAAAGCATGGGTGTCAAACTCTGGCCCACGGGCCAAATTTGGACCGTTGTGTAATTTCATTTGGCCCTTGAGGCAATAATAAATTAACATTAGAGCTGGCCCGCCGGTATTATACAGTGGCGGTGCCGCTATATCACCGCATTCAACGCTAATTCTCATAGTTGCCAACCCTCCTGATTTTTCCAGGCGAATCCCGAATTTCAGTGCCTCCCCCGCAAATCTCCCGGGGCAACCATTCTCCCGACTTTCCACCGGGACACCAATATTGGGGGCGTGCCTTAAAGGTACTGCTTTTAGCTTCCTCTACAACCTGTTGTCACGTCCGCTTTTCCTCCATACAAACAGCGTGCCGGCCCAGTCACGTTATATATGCGGCTTCTACACACACACAAGTGAATGCAAGCCTTTGGTAAACGCCGGAGTGAGAAGAGGTTTTAAATTAATTAGCGCCCCGGCGGAAATTCAAGGAAATACGGTACTCCCGTATCCAAACACAGGGCTAGCTGCTGGCATCCTGGTAGTGGACATGGTAATGTACCTGGATAACTTACCTTAAAAAGCAATATTTGTATAGAAGTCAGTGTGCTTCAACGCATGACTCACAGCTGGTTAGAGCTTATTCACCCAAAATCTACAGGGGTCTGCGCTCCTTAAAGGTGATTTCCAGCGAGAGGAGGATGCTGCAGTGGTGGTGTTGACACCTTCACAGACACAGCTGACGGTGTCCTCATGCAACATGAGCACCTTTGATCTCCATCTGGCATTGTGTGGATGTCAAAGAGGAGGATGAAGCATGAAATATGCACAGAATCTGTACTCTTATTGGTGGCAGGTTCGGCCTCTTTTATAACTGCTTGTTGTTTCGTGTCACATCTCCTACTTAAATGACAGTTGTGCTCCTAATGTAAGGCCAGTCCTTTCATGACACAGCCTGGTGCCTCGTGTGTCTTTGTCAGTCTATATTTAGACCAAAGCCCGCATACAACCTGAATCAGCAGATAAGGACGGCAAGTTAGAAGGCCGTCGCTCTACTTAAAGGGGAACATTATCACAATTTCAAAAGGGTTAAAAACAATCAAAATCAGTTCCCAGTGGCTTGTTGTATTTTTTTTTATTTTTTTTTTTTATTTTACCGGTCTCGGAATATCCCTAAATAAAGCTTTAAAGTGCCTTATTTTCGGCTCTCTGCGAAGACATTGGCCATTTCCCTGTGACGTCACACAGTGCTGCCAATGTAAACAAACAATGGGAATACCACAGCAAGATATAGATAGATAGATAGTACTTTATTTATTTCGTCAGGAGAGTTCCTTCAGGAAAATTACAATTTTCAGCACAATCCCATTTAAGATCAGACAAAAATTACAGGGAGACAGAAGAGGATCGCTGACGGGTCTGCCGGCTTCCAGCGCCCCTTACAAAAAAAGATGACATACAGGTAAACAAGGGGGGGGGGGGGGGGGGTGGGGGGGGGAATAGAAGATTAAAATAAAATTAAAAAATCGGTCTTAGCCTAGGCCCTGGAGTGGGGGTGCAGACTGAGGCAAAGGGAAAAAAAAACATTAGCTCGGATTCAAACTCGGATTTCAGCGATTTAAGCGATTCAAAAGATTACGCATGTATTGAAACAGATGGATGGAGTATGAAAGTATTGAAGAAGAAACTGAAACTATTGAGCGAATAGCTATTGACGCTATTCATAGCCATAGCATGGCCGAATAGCTGCGTTAGCATCGCCTTTCGCATCTTTTGACACTGGAGCAACTTAAATCCGTCGATTGGTAAGTGTTTTTTTCCGCATTAAATGTGGGTGGAAGGAAACGTAATATAGTTGCAAATGCATCTGCAGGTTATCCATACATCTCTGTTCCATGTCTGCTTTAGCACCGTCGGTAAATAGCATGTTAGCATCGATTAGCGTAGCATGTTAGCATCAATTAGCTGGCAGTCAACATCAACAAAACTGACCTTTGTGATTTCGTTGACTATCGTTGCAAATGCATTTGCAGGCTATCCATACATCTCTGTGCCATGTCTGCCTTAGCATCGCCGGTCAAATGTGGAGACACTCTGGCACATTCAATGGGGGTCTGGCGGGAGATTTCTTGCCAGTGGTGCAACTTGAATCCCTCCCTGTTAGTGTTGTTACACCCTCTGACAACACACCGTCGAGGCACGATGTCTCCAAGGTTCCAAAAAATAGTCAAAAAAATGGAAAATAACAGAGCTGAGACCCGGTGTTTGTAATGTGTTGAAAATGAAAATGGCCGGTGTGTTACCTCGGCGACGTCACATTCTGACGTCATCGCCTCCAGAGCGATGAACAGAAAGGCGTTTAATTCGCCAAAATTCACCCATTTAGAGTTCGGAAATCGGTTAAAAAATAGATGGTCTTTTTCCTGCACCATCAAGGTATATATTGACGCATACATATGTCTGCTGATAATGTTCCCCTTCAAGCAAGGGGTGGAGGCAGAGCGTGGGCGGTGCATTGGTGTCGTCGTCAGCATGAGTACAACTGGGCAGCGATGGATGTTTGGGAGAATCTGGAGAATTCCCTTGGCACACTTCTCTTTCGGTTCACTTTTATATTGGTTGGGGAAAAAAACACCATACAATTGTAAAACATTATTTTGTTACTTTCGGGAACCTCCACCCATCTTTACCCCTGATTTTTACAGAATGCTAAATGGCTGCGGAATGTCATCGCCACGGCGGTTGACACTTTCAGTTTTTATTCAAGTCAATGTGTCAGTTTAATTTAAGCGCAAATCTGCTTGTGTTGGACAGGAAATAAAATACCGTATTTCCTCGAATTGCCGCACTGGGCGCTAATTAATTTAAAACCTCTTCTCACTCCGGCGCTTACCAAAAGCATGCGGTAAATTTAGGCCTGCGCTTATAAATTTGAGTGCGATGTAAGGATACCATTATGACAAGCACATTTAATAAAAAAAAATGATATTAGGGTTTTACCTTTACTTATAAATGAAGTCCATGCGCAGCTCCTTCTGATCCAAAGCATCGATAACCTGTTTATATAAGTCTTCCTTATCTTTGTTCAGTTTTAAAGTCTCTCTGTCTCGATGGAGATCTTCCTTTCTTACCTCCTGCTTCGATTGAAAGTCCAGTTTAGAAAACTGTTTTATTTTAGATATGTAATCCTCCATGTTAAAAGTGCAAGCGAGAGGATAAAATAAACGATCGCTGCTCACTCTTGCTGCTTGTTGTCACTTCTTCTGCAGCCGAGTAGTCGCAAGAAGGATCACTAGCGCCCTCTACCATCAGGAGGCGGGAGTTATTTAATGACTCTTATTTGACACACGCAGCTATGGTATGGTTTTTTTCAGCATATTCAATAGCTTGGACCTTAAATCCTACTGAATAGCTCTTAATCTTCTTCCCTTTATGCGATTTCAAATGATTGAAATCAGCCTCCTCCATTTTGAAAATGATGACAGGTGAAGTGTCACTCGTGACGTGAAGAGTTTGACCCGACGGAAATTCTATGCATATGCTAATTATTTTGCGAAACGAGTTTGACCCGGCGGAAATTCTAGACATGCGCTAATAAAAATAATATTATGCAAAACGAATTTGACCCGGCGTTAATCCTGAGCCGGCGGTAATGCTAAGCATGCGCTAATTATTTTGCGAAACGAGTTTGACCCGGTAGTAATTCTAGGCAGGCGCATACTATAAACCCGGTGGCAATTCAAGGAAATACGGTAGTTCGTCTTCAAGGCGAATCGTATTTTACACTAGAGGGATGGAAGTCAACTTGTCAAAGGTTTTCAGACGTATGTTCACCTTGTTAACGCAAATGGGGAGGACATGTTGACTGTTGTAGGTCCAAAATTTAAGTAGCATATACAAAGGGTGTAACGGTACACAAACATTTCGGTTTGGTCACGTACCTCGGTTTAGAGGTCACGGTTCAGTTAATTTTCGGTACAGTAAGAAAAAACCAAAATGTACGTTTTCTGGGTATTTATTTACCAACATTTGTAAACAATGGCTTCATCCTTTTAACATAACAATAAGACACATATACACACAGGGTCGATTGCCAGGGTTAATGGAGTCAACATATATAAAATAAAATTTAAATAAGATAAGGCTCAGATTTGGTTTCTTAAAAAAAACCTTTCTACATATAAAGTGCAACATTTCCACATATAAAGTGCAACATTAAACTGATTCAAGTTGTTGCTCAGATTAAATAAAATTACAAAACTTTTTTTCTACGTACAAAAAGTGCAACATTAAACAGTTTCAAGTCAACTCAGCTTCAGATTAACTTTTCTTTTTACCCCCCAGCCTATAATCCTGGTGACTTTCATTCAATGTTCATGTTTTTTGTCATAAAAATCAGTGTATCCACATTGTCTGCAGAAAGCGCAGACCTGCTTGCAGTTAAAATGTCTCCAGCGGTGGAAAAAACCCTTTGGCTGGGCACGGAGTTAGCAGGTTTGGCGAGGTAGTGCCTGGCTAACTCTGCAGTAAGAGGATATATGGGCTCATTGTTCTTCCACCATAGAAGTGAGTCAAAATCTAGTTTTTAATGCAGTATGGTCTTAAATCTGCTGATATAAAAACACCAATGGCATTTGTTATTGCTTTAGCCCTGTCTGAGTAGAGGCTGTTTGAATGCGGTGGGAGCTGTGTTTGTTCGTCTTTCTCTTCGTTGAAGCGATATTATCCATTGTTGTATCGCACCGCGAAACCGAATTGTTTCCAAACGGGATATCTTAACGAGGCAGGAGGATCTTCCAGCTCTGTCTTTTGCATTTTGTAGTAGCCCGGTCGCTGCTAGCATGCTGTGTGTTGTGCCTCAGTGCGCATTGTTTACACAACGTGCGGTACGCTGCTTAATATGTCCGTGTGGAAACTCGTTTGGTACACCTCCGAACCGAACTGAATCCCCCGTACCGAAACAGTGCATTACAAATACACGTACCGTTACACCCTTAGCGTATACAGGCAGGTGCCCGGCAGCTATTTGGGGGCCTGTGTCAAATACCAGCTCATACTGGGCCAGGGATGTTGTTACTGTTGTGTTGCTTGCTTGCTACAAAAAAATTAAGTTGTCATTCTGCAAAGGAAAATGGTCGTCTTTTCCACAGGTCGAGTCAAGTAAATGCCGACTGTGGCATCGAGACAATTTGCGGTGTTTCCTTCAGCGTTATCTTTTTGTACATTTTTATGCGCAATTCGCAGGTGCTGTTCCGTAGTGGCTACGTTTAGCTGCCGTTATGAATCCTGTGGAAATCAGGGGGTTACTGTAGGTTATCCTACAGTAACCCTTGTGGGGACGGCGTGGTGCGGTAGGGAGAGTGGCCGTGCCAGCAACCTGAAGGTTCCTGGCTCAATCCCCACCTTCTACCAACCTCGTCATGTCCGCTGTGTCCTTGAGCAAGACACTTCACCTTTGCTCCTGATGGGTCATGGTTAGGGCCTTGCATGGCAGCTTCCGCCATCAGTGTGTGAATGGGTGAATGTGGAAATAGTGTCAAGGTGCTTTGAGTAACCTTGAAGGTAGAAAAACGCTATACAAGTATAACCCATTTACCATTTTACCTTTCCTTAATGCTGTCTGCCTCCCTTCATCACACCAGGCTTTGCTGAAGATGGACTGCCAGGGTCTGGTTGCCAGATTGATTTTGGACTTTGTGCTGCTAACCACGGCAGTGGAGGTGGCGTCCCGCTGGAGGGAACTTGCAGAGAAATTGGCCCGAGTGTCCAGGCAGCAGATGGAGGCTTACGAGGCACCTCACCGTGACAAAAACGGTGTGTTGGACAACGAGGTGAGAATGTGTTACTATTCATTTTCAGGTCGGACAAGTTTGTAAAGCTGTCGCTCAAAAATCTCGTTTTGCCTCCTCAACGCGGATCCTATCAGTCTATGTGGAAACCAGCCTACGACTTCCTGCTGACTTGGGCAGCGCACATCGGGGACAGCTATCGTGATGTGCTCCAGGAGCTCCACGTGGGCTTGGACAAGATGAGGAACCCGATCACAAAGAGGTGGAAGCACCTGACCGGCACGCTCATCCTCGTCAACTGCCTTGACATCCTCCGCAGCGCCGCCTTCTGTCCCACTGGCTATGGTGACTTTGCTGTGTAATGTTTGGTTTCATCATCCAGGGCGAGTCAAGTGTTTGCAACACTCTACCCGTGAAGCTATAGCGCTCACTGGGGCTCTTCTGCCAGTCCAGAACGTACAGTATCCCTTTTGCTCTAGGAGTGGCACAGAAGTTAATGCTGGTGCCTCACAATAGGAAGGTCCTGGGTTTGGCTCAGGGTCTTTCTGTGCGGAGTTTGCATGTTCTCCCCGTGACTGCGTGGGTTCCCTCTGGGTACTCCGGCTTCCTCCCACCTCCAAAGACATGCACCTGGGGATAGGTTGAATGGCAACTCTCAATTGGCCCTCGAGTGTTTGCCCTGCGATGAGGTGGCGACTTGTCCAGTCTGTAGCCTGCCTTCTGCCCGACTGCAGATGGGATAGGCTCTGAGATAGACGAGCAGTAGAAAATGGATGGATGGACTAGGAGAACTCTGGGGGCTTGCGTGACAGGTATTCTTTTGACGGACCCAGCCCCCAGAGTGCTGGGTCCGTCAAAAGAATACCTGTCACGCAAGCTCTGCGTGTCGTAAAGGCAACTAAAGGAAGACATGAGGGTCAACATAGAGCTGGATGCTGTCAGGTGGCGCTGACAGGGTCAATAAAACACCATATTCCTAGTGAAGTCTTGTGGTAAAGGCCATTTCTGACCGCCTTTCAACTCAGTCAGCTTTGCCTTGCATTCGGCAACAGTGATGCAGGACGGGAGTCTGACAGACGATCTAAACTTCGGCAGACTTCGACTTTGTGACAGCCGTTCTGGTGATCCCGTCAATGACCATCACACTGCAGTTTGCATGTTCTTCCCGTGACTGTGTGGGTTCCCACCGGGTACTCCGGCTTCCTCCCACCTCCAAAGACATACACCTGAGGATAGGTTGATTGGCAACACTCGACTGGCCCTCGAGTGTGAATGTTGTCTATCAGTGTTGGCCCTGTGATGAGGTGGCGACTTGTCCAGTGTGTAGCCTGCCTTCCGCCTGAATGCAGCTGGGATAGGCACCAGCCACGCCTGCGGCTCCGTGATGGACAAGAGACAGAAGATTGATGGATGGACTAGGAGCACTCTGGGGGCTTGCGTGGTAGGTACTCTTTTGACAAACCCATCACCCAGAGTGCTGGGTCCGTCAAAAGAATACCTGCCACGCAAGTTCTGCGTCTCGTAAAGGCAACTAAAGGAAGACTATAGGGTAAACATAGAGCTGGATGCTGTCAGGTGGCGCTGACAGAGTCAATAAAAAAACATATTCCCAGTAAAGTCTTGTGGTAAAGGCAATTTCTGACCGTCTTTGAAGTCAGCCTTGCATTATGCAGCAGTGATGCAGGACCGGAGTCTGACGGACGACCTAAACTCCGGCAGACTTCGACTTTGTGACGGCCGTTCTGGTGATACCGTCAATGGCCATCACACTGCGGTATGGAACGCAACGGAGAACGGCATCTGTAGACGTATCCCCAAAACCAATCATGGAAAATTTTCACAAACGTTTGTCGCCGGTGATATGACTCTTGGAGACAGGCTGTAGTTCTTGTTCATGTTCTGCAATTTAGAAATGATCCAAACCAGAATAAGTAACAAACCACATGGACTCACATTTACCCAGGATACAAACCTCTGTCCATCGTGAACTCTGAATAGGCTGTCCATTGTCCATCGCAACTGCAAAATTGCTATGTGATTCTGTACCTCTTATTTTTATATCAATAAATAACAACTTGGAACTATGACAACTGTGTGATGACACGGGACAACGTCAACTTTATAGTTGAGTCTCCAAAAGGAAAAATGCCCCAGCTCTGCTTTTCTGAAAGACCTCAGCAGTCTCAACCCTTTTTGAAAAGTACCACCACAATAACATATTTTGATTGTGCTTTTAATTGTTTTTAAACATGTTGTTTTTGCGGTGATTTCAGTTGTGATACCTGATCCACTACTCCCTTTCAGAGTAATCAACTGTCAGATGAGACACAAAGATGATTCTAGATACTCAACCTCTATATTATTGTTATTTTTTGTTTTTCCAGATGAAGCCAATTAGCTTCACCTTTCAAAGCCAGACGACGGCAGTCTCCATTTGTATAGAATAGAAAGTAGTTTATTGATCCCTGGGGGAAATTCAGCACCACAGTTTGCTCACAATGAACAATAAGAGGGGGTCCAGACTGAGGCCAAGGAAAAAAAAACCAAAAACATTTGTCATTGTTGTTTAGTGTGGTTTCACTATATGGCACATGTTTATGACAGTGTTGTTTAGTAGGGTTTCACTATATGGCACATGTTTATGACAGTGTTGTTTAGTGTGGTTTCACTATATGGCGCATATTTATGACAGTGTTGTTCAGACCACTATATGGCACATGTTTATGACAGTGTTGTTTAGTGTGGTTTCACTATATGGCACATGTTTATGACAGTGTTGTTTAGTGTGGTTTCACTATATGGCACATGTTTATGACAGTGTTGTTTAGTGTGGTTTCACTATATGGCGCATATTTATGACAGTGTTGTTCAGACCACTATATGGCACATGTTTATGACAGTGTTGTTTAGTGTGGTTTCACTATATGGCACATGTTTATGACAGTGTGGTTTCACTATATGGCACATGTTTATGACAGTGTTGTTTAGTGTGGTTTCACTATATGGCACATGTTTATGACAGTGTTGTTTAGTGTGGTTTCACTATATGGCACATGTTTATGACAGTGTTGTTCAGACCACTATATGGCACATGTTTATGACCTGTTGTTTAGTGGGGTTTCACTATATGGCACGTTTATGACAGTGTTGTTTAGTGTGGTTTCACTATATGGCACATGTTTATGACAGTGTTGTTTAGTGTGGTTTCACTATATGGCACATGTTTATGACAGTGTTGTTTAGTGTGGTTTCACTATATGGCGCATATTTATGACAGTGTTGTTCAGACCACTATATGGCACATGTTTATGACAGTGTTGTTTAGTATGGTTTCACTATATGGCGCATATTTATGACAGTGTTGTTCAGACCACTATATGGCACATGTTTATGACAGTGTTGTTTAGTGTGGTTTCACTATATGGCACATGTTTATGACAGTGTTGTTTAGTGTAGTTTCACTATATGGCACATGTTTATGACAGTGTTGTTTAGTGTGGTTTCACTATATGGCACATGTTTATGACAGTGTTGTTTAGTGTGGTTTCACTATATGGCGCATATTTATGACAGTGTTGTTCAGACCACTATATGGCACATGTTTATGACAGTGTTGTTAAGTGTGGTTTCACTATATGGCGCATATTTATGACAGTGTTGTTTAGTGTGGTTTCACTATATGGCACATGTTTATGACAGTGTTGTTTAGTGTGGTTTCACTATATGGCACATGTTTATGACAGTGTTGTTTAGTGTGGTTTCACTATATGGCACATGTTTATGACAGTGTTGTTCAGACCACTATATGGCACATGTTTATGACCTGTTGTTTAGTGTGGTTTCACTATATGGCACATGTTTATGACAGTGTTGTTTAGTGTGGTTTCACTATATGGCACATGTTTATGACAGTGTTGTTCAGACCACTATATGGCACATGTTTATGAGCTGTTGTTTAGTGTGGTTTCACTATATGGCACACGTTTATGACAGTGTTGTTTAGTGTGGTTTCACTATATGGCACATGTTTATGACAGTGTTGTTTAGTGTGGTTTCACTATATGGCACATGTTTATGACAGTGTTGTTTAGTGTGGTTTCACTATATGGCACATGTTTATGACAGTGTTGTTTAGTGTGGTTTCACTATATGGCACATGTTTATGACAGTGTTGTTTAGTGTGGTTTCACTATATGGCACATGTTTATGACAGTGTTGTTTAGTGTGGTTTCACTATATGGCACATGTTTATGACAGTGTTGTTTAGTGTGGTTTCACTATATGGCACATGTTTATGACAGTGTTGTTTAGTGTGGTTTCACTATATGGCACATGTTTATGACAGTGTTGTTTAGTGTAGTTTCACTATATGGCACATGTTTATGACAGTGTTGTTCAGACCACTATATGGCACATGTTTATGACCTGTTGTTTAGTGGGGTTTCACTATATGGCATGTTTATGACAGTGTTGTTTAGTGTGGTTTCACTATATGGCACATGTTTATGACAGTGTTGTTTAGTGTGGTTTCACTATATGGCACATGTTTATGACAGTGTTGTTTAGTGTGGTTTCACTATATGGCACATGTTTATGACAGTGTTGTTTAGTGGGGTTTCACTATATGGCACATGTTTATGACAGTGTTGTTTAGTGTGGTTTCACTATATGGCACATGTTTATGACAGTGTTGTTTAGTGTGGTTTCACTATATGGCACATGTTTATGACAGTGTTGTTTAGTATGGTTTCACTATATGGCACATGTTTATGACAGTGTTGTTTAGTGTGGTTTCACTATATGGCACATGTTGATGACAGTGTTGTTTAGTGTGGTTTCACTATATGGCACATGTTTATGACAGTGTTGTTTAGTATGGTTTCACTATATGGCACATGTTTATGACAGTGTTGTTTAGTGTGGTTTCACTATATGGCACATGTTTATGACAGTGTTGTTTAGTGTGGTTTCACTATATGGCACATGTTTATGACAGTGTTGTTTAGTGTGGTTTCACTATATGGCACATATTTATGACATTGTTGTTTAGTGTGGTTTCACTATATGGCACATGTTTATGACAGTGTTGTTTAGTGTGGTTTCACTATATGGCACATGTTTATGACAGTGTTGTTTAGTGTGGTTTCACTATATGGCACATGTTTATGACAGTGTTGTTTAGTGTGGTTTCACTATGTGGCACATGTTTATGGCAGTGTTGTTTAGTGTGGTTTCACTATATGGCACATGTTTATGACAGTGTTGTTTAGTATGGTTTCACTATATGGCACATGTTTATGACAGTGTTGTTTAGTGTGGTTTCACTATATGGCACATGTTTATGACAGTGTTGTTTATTGTGGTTTCACTATATGGCACACGTTTATGACAGTGTTGTTTAGTATGGTTTCACTATATGGCACATGTTTATGACAGTGTTGTTTAGTGTGGTTTCACTATATGGCACATGTTTATGACAGTGTTGTTTAGTGTGGTTTCACTATATGGCACATGTTTATGACAGTGTTGTTTAGTGGGGTTTCACTCTATGGCACATGTTTATGACAGTGTTGTTTAGTGTGGTTTCACTATATGGCACATGTTTATGACAGTGTTGTTTAGTGTGGTTTCACTATATGGCACATGTTTATGACAGTGTTGTTTAGTATGGTTTCACTATATGGCACATGTTTATGACAGTGTTGTTTAGTGTGGTTTCACTATATGGCACATGTTTATGACAGTGTTGTTTAGTGTGGTTTCACTAAATGGCACATGTTTATGACAGTGTTGTTTAGTATGGTTTCACTATATGGCACATGTTTATGACAGTGTTGTTTAGTGTGGTTTCACTATATGGCACATGTTTATGACAGTGTTGTTTAGTGTGGTTTCACTATATGGCACATGTTTATGACAGTTTTGTTTAGTGTGGTTTCACTAATGGCACATGTTTATGACATTGTTGTTTAGTGTGGTTTCACTATATAGCACATGTTTATGACAGTGTTGTTTAGTGTGGTTTCACTATATGGCACATGTTTATGACAGTGTTGTTTAGTGTGGTTTCACTATATGGCACATGTTTATGACAGTGTTGTTTAGTGTGGTTTCACTATATGGCACATGTTTATGACAGTGTTGTTTAGTGTGGTTTCACTATATGGCACATGTTTATGACAGTGTTGTTTAGTATGGTTTCACTATATGGAACATGTTTATGACATTGTTGTTTAGTGTGGTTTCACTATATGGCACATGTTTATGACAGTGTTGTTTAGTGTGGTTTCACTATATGGCACATGTTTATGACAGTGTTGTTTAATGTGGTTTCACTATATGGCACATGTTTATGACAGTGTTGTTTAGTGTGGTTTCACTATATGGCACATATTTATGACAGTGTTGTTTAGTGTGGTTTCACTATATGGCACATGTTTATGACAGTGTTGTTTAGTGTGGTTTCACTATATGGCACATGTTTATGACAGTGTTGTTTAGTGTGGTTTCACTATATGGCACATATTTATAACAGTGTTGGCATTGTTCATATTGCCACCCTTGGTGTGACATGTTTGGCTGTTGAGTAAGTATGCCCTTCATTCATCACAATCGCGATGATTGTGTCATTAGTTTATTATTATCGGGCACAATAAATCCTTGATTAGATGTGGTTAATTATAGACTATTTGATTACTGACTCTTTAATTATGTGAAATAGACCAAACACGCCACTAAATTAACAACATAATTGATCAAAAATTAATGTAAATGAATGAAAGTTGCCGTCAATCCCACGTGGGTGATCGGCATTGTCCGTGGGTGGTCGGGGCGGGATCGGCGCCTATGCATGTTCTTAGTGGAAATGCAAATAATGCAATCAAGAACTGAAGTGCACTTAATTGAGACAATTTCAGTAATTTTGCATTCGAAATAAGGCCGTGAAACGCGCGTTCCTTGCGTCTCTTGAGTCAAAACCCGTGTGACGCAACGCTGCTGCCACCTAGTGGCGTCAATAAGACACGTCAACATACATACTCCACTGCGCATGACCAAATGCAAAGCAATTTTAAATTAATATATATTTTATTTTACTATTAGTTTTTGTTGACTTATTTTACACTTTATTTAGTTTAAACATTTGTATGTAATGATGATATTTTTGTTACATTATCTTACAGTGTTGTATTTACATATTGTTGAATTACTAGTCACAACATATTTTCCTTTGCCTAACTTTTTCTATCCTGTGTTTTATTATGATTATAATCAGGATTAGGCTAAAATAATTTAATAAGTTATGAAAAATGCGCACCTAAGTGATAGAAAATTGGATGGATGGATGGAAAAATGTCAAGAAAAAAGAATGCTAGTCAACAATACTGTCAGCTGGTGAATGTCTTGCGCAGAGGAAACGTCGCCTTAGATATACCGAAACAAAAGCATTTCTCATCGCATCACTGGGCTTCCTGCATTACATCGCCACCCACGCGGCTCTTATTTTGACAAAAGCAGCAAAACAGGAAGTTGTCTTTCGTCACTATGCTTGTAACCAGTGTTGACTTTACACCAGGGATGGGCTTTGTGGCTCTTTTTAATTGTGCCGTCCTTTTAGAACGTCTCGTTGTTGCTAAAATGGGAGTTATGTGTTAAATAAAAATTAATTACATGTTAATATGTCTGGGTGTACCCCGCCTTCCGCCCGATTATAGCTGAGATAGGCGCCAGCGACCCCGAAAGGGAATAAGCGGTAGAAAATGGATGGATGGATGGATGTCTGTATATAGTTAATACGATAATTTCTATATATTTTAAGTCTGTCAAATAATATATGTATATATATATATATATATATATATATATTATCAGATCAATCACACTCTTGAGCTATAATTAAATATAATTAATCACAGTTTATTTATTGGCGTAAATAAAATTTGCTTCCAATCAATCAATCAATGTTTATTTATATAGCCCCAAATCACAAATGTCTCAAAGGACTGCACAAATCATTACGACTACAACATCCTCGGAAGAACCTACAAAAGGGCAAGGAAAACTCACATCCAGTGGGCAGGAAGAATTCACATCCAGTGGGACGCCAGTGACAATGCTGACTATGAGAAACCTTGGAGAGGACCTCAGATGTGGGCAATTCCCCCCCCTCCCATCCTCTAGGGGCTTTAAAAAAGATACCCTACTATGTGGATACAAATGCAAATTTTTAGTCGAAATCTCACTCAGCAAGGTTTTTCTTAATGTTTTTTTTTTTATTGATTGATTGATTGATTGATACTTTTATTAGTAGATTGCACAGTACAGTACATATTCCGTACAATTGACCACTAAATGGTAAAACCCCAATAAGTTTTTCAACTTGTTTAAGTCGGGGTCCACGTTAATCAATTCATGGTATTACTGGTTTTACTGAACAGATTGTTATGATCCGCTGCCCGGATCATTTATTATTTAGATTTTGTGTTTGTTTGTGCACTTCCTAGTTTGTTCTTTCTCCATGATTTCATATTAGTTCCACCTGCTACTTGTTTCCTGGACACACACCTGTGTTTATTAATCACGTTCTGTATTTAAGCCTGCCCTTTCCGTTCACTCGTTCTCTCTCCTCGTAGTTTGTGCTCCATACTATTGGTGTTTCACAAGTGACGACTCGGTTTTCTTTATTTGGACTCGCCAGCTTCCGCGTTTAACCTTTTGTTGTTTCCTTAGCTCACATGCTAGTAGCTCTTTGTTTTGCCTATTACCTGGTGCAAGTGTTTCTGTTCGTTTCCCTAGCTCCCATGCTAGCACTTTTGGTCTGCCTTTTCTGCTTAGCACCAGTGTTTCTGTTCTTAGCCTGTTTTTAGTTTTAATAAACCTTTATTTTTTACCGTACGCTGTGTCCGTGCCCGATCTGCACCCTGAAAAAGCGCCACCCGCACCTCGATGCCAGCCAAGCGTCACACGGATTCGCTTAAAACTTGGCGACAGTTAGTATAGTGAGAATTAGTATAGTGAGAATTAAGTGCACATTTTTAAAATTCTAGCAATAATATTGCAAACAAAGTACAGTTACTAATCAATAATGAAGTCAAAGCACTAATAATCAACTTAATCTGGTGTACCATCTTTAGTTTAACCAGTTGTTTAAAAAACAAGATTATTTACCTTTCCAGATGACAATATGTATGTATATATGTATGTACGTGCATATGTATAAATGTTTATATGTATATTCATGTATGTATGTACACATATATAAATGTTTATATGTATGTATATATGTATAAATATTTGTATGTAATGTATATATATATGATATGTAAATATATGTACATAAATGTATCTATGTAAATGTATGCATATATGTATATATGTTTACATGTATATATTTTGCATATATAATTGTGTCAGGTTCAAACACTGATGACATCTATTAAACAGACAAGAAGCAAGGAATTAATCAGAGACAGAATTCAATTTAGCTCAGTGAGGAGAAATGTCTGGGCTGTACTCTTTGTAAACAGCAGTCACCTTTGTTTGCAAATCAGTACAAAGAAAAGGTGCCTGGAGGAGGGTCAGGTCCTGCTTCCTCTCCGCTTTGTAGATCTCGGGTCAAGACAAAATCTTCATGTGGACTACGATAGATCAAAGAAACCAACGCCTTCATGTCGCTTCCCATCCTACACAGTGGAGTTTTACAAGCCTTTTGATTAGTAAGATCAAAGACAGCTTTTGTTTGCTCGCCGGGAACTCATTGAAACGCAAAGTTTTGTGATAACTTAGATACAAATATTCTGACAGTATGTATATACTTATGTATATATTTATTTATGTATATACATATGTATATATGAATATATATGTCTGTATATATTTATATATGTACAAACCCCCAAAACCAGTGAAGTTGTCATGTTGTGTAAATGGTAAATAAAAAGAGAATACAATGATTTGCAAATCCTTTTCAACTTATATTCAATTGAATAGACTTCAAAGACGAGATATTTAATGTTCACACTGGAAAACTTTATTTTTTGCAAATATTAGCTCATTTGGAACTTGATGCCTACAACTTGTTTCAAAAAAGCTGACACAAGTGGCAAAAAAGACTGATAAAGTTGAGGAATGCTCATCAAACACTTATTTGGAACATCCCACAGGTGAACAGGCTAATTGGGAACAGGCGGGTGCCGTGATTGGGTATAAAAGCAGCTTCCATGAAATGCTCAGTCATTCACAAACGTGAGCAAATTGCCTAACAGTTTAAGAACAACGTTTCTCAACGAGATATTGCAAGGAATTTAGGGATTTCACCATCTACGGCCCGTTATATCATCAAAAATTTTCCGAAAATCTGGAGAAATCACTGAATGTAAGTGTCAATGCCCGTGACCTTCGATCCCTCAGGCGGTACTGCATCAAAAAGCGACATCAGTGTGTTAAGGATATCACCACATTGGTTAAGGAACACTTCTGAAAACCCCTGTCAGTAACTACAGTTTGTCGCTACATCTGTAAGTGCAAGTTAAAACTCTACTATGCAAAGCGAAAGCCATTTATCAACAACACCCAGAAACGCCGCTGGCTTTGCTGGGCCCGGGGTCATCTAAGATGACAACCATTCTATTTTTCACTAAGAAGGGTTCGGTGAATGCGCATATGAAACTAACGGGGTTCGGTACCTCCAACAAGGTTAAGAACCACTGTGCTATATAAATAAAGTGGATTGGATAGGATTAATAACAGAAGTGTGAATGAGTGGGAAGGGAGGTTTTTATGGGTTGGTGCACTAAGATACACTAAGTCAGGAGTGTCAAACTCAAATACAGAGTGGGCCAAAATGTAAAACTGAACGAAGCCGCGGGCCGAGGTTGAACACATTAACCCTTTAATAGGGACCCAAACAAGTTTTGCATTGAATATTGACCAAGCAGGCTTATATAACTTTATAGTGACATGCAAAATCCAGTTTTAAATAATAATAATTAAAAAATATCAATGGCATATCAAATAAAAGAAAAATACAAATTTAATGCCTCTTTTTGACAGCGGGTTTGAGTTGGGGTGGGGTTTGGTGGTAGCGGGGGTGTATATTGTAGCGCCCCGGACGAGTTAGTGATGCAAGGGATTCTGGGTATTTTTTGGGTTGTGTTTATGTTGTGTTACGGTGCAGATGTTCCCCCGTAATGTGTTTGTCAATCTTGTTTGCTGTGGGTTTACAGTGTGGCTTATATTTGTATCAGTGTTAAAGTTGTTTATACGGCCACCCTCAGTGTGACCTGTATGGCTATTGACCAAGTATGCCTTGCATACACTTGTGTGTGTGTATGAGCCGCATATATTATGTGAGTGGGCCGGAACACTGTTTGTATGGAGGAAAGCGGACGTGGCGACATGTAGAGAACACCAAAGGCAGTACTTTTACGGCCCGTCCCCAATATTATTGTCCGGGTGGAAATAGGGAGAAATTCGGAAGGGGCACTGAACTTCGGGAGTCTCCCGGGAAAATCGGGAGGGTTGACGAGTATGAGTATTAGTGGTGAATGTGGTGTTACAGCTCTAATGTGAAGTGAATAATATTTATATAGCGCTTTTCTCTAGTGACTCAAAGCGCTTTACATAGTGAAACCCAATATCTAAGTTACATTTAAACCAGTGTGGGTGGCACTGGGAGCAGGTGGGTAAAGTGTCTTGCCCAAGGACACAACGGCAGTGACTAGGATGGCAGAAGCGGGAATCGAACCTGCAACCCTCAAGTTGCAGGCACGGCCACTCTACCAACCGAGCTATACCGCCCCATTAATTTGATATTGCCTCAAGGGCCACGGCGGGCCAGAGTTTGACACCCATGCACTAAGTGTATCTTGTGTTTTTTATCTTGATTTAATAAAATAAGAAAAATAAAAAGAGCCGTATCGTTCGCGAACGACCCACCACTCTTTCCCATGGCTTGTTTTATGCCCTCGCGTCACGCAGGGCGCGCGTTGGCGCACCCGCACCGCCGCCTGCGCACTCGCTCGCGCGCGGCAAACCCCCCACGGGCGGACGCAATGTCCCATCCACGCGCGTGTCCTCCGTCCACACCGGACGCCGTCGTCGGCGTGACGCCAGGGAGGCTGCGGCCCGCGCGGCTCCCGGAGAGCCTCCGCGCCGCGCCGCGGACGCGCTGATCTGCACCCGGGCCGCGTCATCCTCCCCGCAGGATGGGGACGAGCTTCTCCGGCCTGGCGGCCTTCCAGTCCCTGCACGTCGTCATGCTGGGCTTGGACTCGGCGGGCAAGACCACGGTGCTCTACCGGCTCCGCTTCAACGAGTTCGTCAACACGGTGCCCACCATCGGCTTCAACACGGAGCGCATCCGGCTGGGCGGCGCGGGCGCCTCCAGGGGCATCAGCTGCCACTTCTGGGACGTCGGCGGCCAGGAGAAGCTGCGTCCGCTGTGGAAGCCCTACAGCCGCTGCACGGACGGCATCGTCTACGTGGTGGACTCCGTGGACGCCGAGCGGCTGGAGGAGGCCCGGGCCGAGCTGCACCGGATCGCGCGCTTCTCCGAGAACCAGGGCACGCCGCTGCTGGTGGTCGCCAACAAGCAGGACCTGCCGCGGGCCCTCAGCGTGGCGGACATCGCGCGGCATCTGGCCCTCGGGGAGCTGCCTCCGTCCACGCGGTACCACGTGCAGCCCGCCTGCGCCATCACCGGCGACGGCCTGCGCGAGGGCGTGGACGCGCTGCACGACATGATCGTCAAGAGGAAGTCGCTCAAGCGGAAGAAGAAGAGGCAGTGACTGGTCACGTGACCTTCAGCCAGGGGGGATGGAAAGTGGCGTGGACGTGACGTCATCATTGTCGCGTGATGACGTCACGCAGCAAGTACTGGACGTCTGTTAATTCAAGTGAGCGCGGGAACGTCTCATCCAAAAAAGTGCCAAACATTTTGCCACCATCTCCGACGCCATATTGTGACTGTTCTCCCTTCCCGGATGTTACAGTAGCAGAAGATGCTGCATGCGAGCTTCGATACAAACACAGCATTGTTGTGACTAATAACTCCTCTTAAATGACTTAAAATATCATACTCAGCACAGCGGAAAGTATTTATTCGAGTTGAATGTTGAACGCGGATGAAGGGAGCATGTCTTACTTGAAACCGCCACCAGAGGGCGCGCGCCCACGTGTCCCAGAGGCGTGAGGAGAGTATGGCCAACTCGGTTTCGGGCTGTCTCCTATATGATTGGTCGGAAGGCATCACGTGACGACCGGGCGCCATGTTTGCTTCCAACTTTGAGCCGGCCACAGCTGGCGCTTTGCAGACTTCCTCCTTCGACCTCTTCTAATTGAAGAGTTGTGTTTTTTTGTCGTGTAAACATGCATATTATTACACAGCTGACATACTGTTTTTGTTATTGACAGGTTTTATTGATTTTAATGATTACAAACACACAAGCTCAGTTGGTAGAGTGGCCGTGCCAGCAACTTGAGGGTTGCAGGTTCGATCCCCGCTTCCCCCATCCTCGTCACTGCCGTTGTGTCCTTGGGCAAGACACTTTACCCACCTGCTCCCAGTGCCACCCACACTGGTTTGAATGTAACTTAGATATTGGGTTTCACTATGTAAAGTGCTGAGTCACTAGAGAAAAAACGCTATATAAATATAATTCACTTCACACAATAGTCACACACAATCCATAGTAGTCAATTATGGATTTCATGTGGCAAAAATAACATACAAAATGATATAAATAACAACTATATGAATTGTATTTACAATATATATCTGTATATATATATATATACGTATATATATGTATATATATATATATACATATATAAAGTCGAGGTTTCTGTGGTTTATCTGTTATACAGTGCTCAAACTAGTTATACTAGAGCGAGATATACGTTAGGTCGGAAAAAACACAGAGGCTAAATAATCCCTACAAGCCTGTTGGGAATTTAAAGTCAGGGAAATATGCGAAACAGGCTTGTAGGGATGATATAGACTCTTTATTTTTTCTGAACTAATATATATATATATATATATATACACACATATATAGAGACATGTATATATATATAATATCAGTGTATTTTTCTAAACTAATGTGTATATATATATATATACACACAATGTATATATACATACATACAGACATATATATAATATATAATATCAGTGATTACAAACAATTAATCACTTCTATTTTATATATATATATATATATGTATATATATATATATATATATATATATATATATATATACATACAGACATATATATATATAAAACATAATATCAGTGATTACAAACAATTAATCACTGCTATTTTATATATATATATATGTCAGAAAAAACAGAGGCTATATCATCCTTACAAGCCTGCTGGGGATTTAAAGTCAGGGAAATCTGCGAAACAGGCTTGTAGGGATGATATAGACTCTGTATGTTTTCTAAACTGACGTAGACACACACACACACACACACATATATATATATATATATATATATATATATATATATATATATACTTACAGACATATATATATAAAACATAATATCAGTGATTACAAACAATTAATCACTGCTATTATATATATATATATATATATATATATATATATATATATATATATATATATATATGTCAGAAAAAACACAGAGGCTATATCATCCTTACAAGCCTGCTGGGGATTTAAAGTCAGGGAAATCTGTGAAACAGGCTTGTAGGGATGATATAGCCTCTGTATGTTTTCTAAACTGACGTAGACACACACACACACACACACATATATATATATATATATACTTATATAATATCACAGTGATTAACAACAATTATTTGGAGGCAGCCACCACAGTTAGTATACTTCACACAAAACTCACAATTTCTCCCTAATTTTTGCTTCAAAGCTAATGAGGATTTTGGCAAAATAAGGGTCATACTTTTTATTGTTTGTTATGTATTTTCTTACTTTTAGTACGCCGTGGAGACTGTTAGATAGCCTGCTGGTCATTAAACACTGCATGCATGTATGCAGGGGAGTGCATAAACTACGGCCACACACTTATATATTGTCAAAATACAAGCATGTTTTAATGTGAGTTTATGAGCTGGGGTATGTTTAAAACTATATTTAAACGTATTAATAAGGATTATTATGTCAAAGAAAACTAATGTCAGAATGACCTCGATGCATGGCAACACACGTCCTTGGTAGCAAACATGGCGCCTGCTGTTCAGTTGGCCATACACTCTTTATACACGACTGACCGTGTCCTCACTGTGCAGTAACATAGTACTTGAAGACAGCAAAACCAAATGGGATGTGAGATGAAAAAAACAAAACAGAAAATGCATTAAAGAAGTATTTTGGGGATTGAGAATGTTGTGTGTCATCTCTAGTTAGTTCTTGTTTACAGTGAATGAGCAAAGTGTTAATCACGATGGGACTTTTCTGGGCAAATAAAGGAAAGTTTATTTGCATTTAAGTCTGACCTTAAAACTCATCTGTATACTCTAGCCTTTAAATAGACCTCCTTTTTAGACCAGTTGATCTGCCGCTTCTTTTCTTTCTCCTATGTCTCCCCCTCCCTTGTGGAGGGGGTCCGGTCCGATGACCATGGGTGAAGTACTGGCTGTCCAGAGTCGAGACCCAGGATGGACCGCTCGCCTGTATCGGTTGGGGACATCTCTACGCTGCTGATCCGCCTCCGCTTGAGATGGTTTCCTGTGGACGGGACTCTCGCTGCTGTCTTGGATCCGCTTGAACTGAACTCTCGTGGCTGTGTTGGAGCCACTATGGATTGAACTTTCACAGTATCATGTTAGACCCGCTCGACATCCATTGCTTTCGGTCCCCTAGAGGGGGGGGGGGGGTTGCCCACATCTGAGGTCCTCTCCAAGGTTTCTCATAGTCAGCATTGTCACTGGCGTCCCATTAGATGTGAATTCTCCCTGCCCACTGGGTATGAGTTTTCCTTGCCCTTTTGTGGGTTCTTCCGAGGATGTCGTAGTCGTAATGATTTGTGCAGTCCTTTGAGACATTTGTGATTTGGGGCTATATAAATAAACATTGATTGATTGATTGATTGATATATATTGATATATATATATATATATATATATATATATATATATATATATATATATATATATATATATATATATATATATAATTTTCCACCACAAGGGGGCGATATTGACGCGGTTGCATCCCACTCAATACGCCGACCCATCATCAAAACTTTCGGGAAGATCGGAGCATGTGGAAGGATGTTATAACTGCCGTAATTTTCCACCACAAGGGGGCGATGTTGGCACCACTGTAGTGATGCGGGTGCCTCTCACTCAATACTCTGACTCATCGTCAAACATTTCAGGGAGATCATCAAGGGTTGGAATTGGGAGTAAATCACCAAAAATGATTCCGGGGCGCGGCCACCGCTGCTGCTCACTGCTCCCCTCACCTCCCAGGGGGTGATTAAGGGTGATGGGTCAAATGCAGAGAATAATTTCGCCACACCAAGTGTGTGTGACAATCATTGGTACTTTAACTTTATGATCTGAGGATGTGTACGGTAGTTTTGTTATAATTTTCCACCACAAGGGGGAGACAAAGGCGCCACAGTAGTCATGCAGTTGCGTTCCACTCAATACCCGGAACCCATCCATCCATCCATTTCCCACGCAACAGTTTCCAGCTTGGACTGTTTGGTTTCACTTGAATCGGTACCAGGCAGTATCAAAGGAATTCGGTCGGTACTTCCTAAAGCACTAAATTCGGTACCTATCCCTACTGTGAACTCTCGCTCTACTCTGAAATCCTTCCCCTAAAGGTTGGTCGCCCGTCCATGACATCATCACTGGTGGTTCTTCTCATAAGTAACACAAGTTCAGCACAGATAAGGGCAATGGCTTTCATATACAAATACAAGTACGTCCATGTGACAGTTGCTCACTGTCGTGCGGGTTCAATGGACCACCAAGGAAGGACATCTTGCTCCCCGGTCGCTTTTCAGCCGCTGTTGTTGTCGTCTCTGTCGCTCCTGCTCTCCAGGCACTGCTGCGGGCTCTCCTCCTTCTCCCCTTTTATACATCATGAGGAGAAATGTTAATTGTGTACCGGTGCGCGATCCACGCACCTGAACTTGACTGCGGAGTCGCTCCCGGCACGGCCCGCCTCTCCGCTCGGTCGTCATCTCCGCCTCCTCGCCGCCATCTTGGGCCGGGTTCCAGCGTGCCCTCCCGCTCCGTCGGCTCCGCCTCTCCACAGTCCACAACTGGTTTATCAAAAAGGGATCTAAGTAGTATTAAAAAAACATTTTTACACTAAAAGTAAATTATTATTTTGTTATCCTCGCAGTGAGCATCCTGTATTCGCATTGATTAGACAACAAGAATTTGAAGTATAGAAAATAATTCAGTGCCTCACCAGCCTGCATGAACCTCACCCCATGTGACAGGAATTTGATTATGCAAGATGTGTAAATAGACACTCTAATCATTCTACGTTTTAGATGTGTTTTAGGAAGAAATATGATGTTCTTCAAAACCTCACTAGAATAAAGAAGACACCATTGTCTTTATGCCCGACATACTTAAAAGTGAGTTCATGGTTCAATTTGTGAAAGGCCTGTAAAAGATCCCCATCAGATAACAGCAAGTGAAAAAATTAATTAGGAAATAAAGTCAACTTCATTTAACGAAAGACAATATTTGTTTTGATGGGTGCTCCTTTTTGATCGCCGGTTGAGTCCTGAGCTGAAATTATGCAGAAGCTTCTGTAAATAACTGGAGGGATCATTTGGGGGACAAAACCTGCTGTAATAGAATCACATCAAAACTAATATTTATTAATATTTGTACATAAACTGGTTATTCACGCCACCTTCTATAACAGGTCAGAGTATTTAAAGTGGGGTAAATAAACTGGGACAGCTCGGCTGCTTTAAAGTTCTCCGCACTCCCCTTCCGGTTTTTATTTACAAAGTGTCTTCACCGGGAAGGTCAGCATTTCGAGGCCCCGCTGGTGAAAACTATCGACGTGACAATGTCCGAAGCTGCAGAAAGAGACACTTTATGTTTTTTTGTCAACGGGAAAAAGGTAAGTGTGTCTATTGTGTGTTTTTATGTTGCTGCTTTTGTAAGAAAAGCGTTCACCTGCCACGTCTTAAGATGTGCCAACCAATAATAACCGATGCAGAGGTCATTATATACGTGTTAAAAACACTTGGCTGTAGTTGTACAATAACACAACATCTATGTTAAATATCTCATGAATGTCCGTCAACAGTGAGTATCTTATTATTTGTAAAGGCAGGATAGGATGTTTGCAAGTCAATTATTGTTACAGTTATGTAACACAGTTCTTCCCATCATTTATTAAGCTAAGATACATACTTAACATGTGAATCATCACCAAAGAAAAAGTCACAAAAAGTAAAGGTAAATACACAGGTTAATATGTACCTTCCTGATGGACAGGTGTCAAACTCCAAACTGGCCCACCACATCTTGAAAGCCTTGAAATGATATAAAAGCATTTACTCTTTTCTTACTAAATGTATTTGTTTGTTCCATTTTTGATGGAAAAAAATACATGTACTGCATTCAATTGCATATTTATTAAACTATAATATCTAATAAAGCAACATCCATCCATCCATTTCCTACCGCTTATTCCCTTTCGGGGTTGCGGGGGGCGCTGGCGCCTATGTCAGCTACAATCGGGCGGAAGGCGGGGTACACCCTGGACAAGTCGCCACCTCATCGCAGGGCCAACAAACAGACAACAAGCAGTGGGAGAGTGGCCGTGCGCAACCCACCTAGTACCAACCTCGTCACGTCCGTTGTGTCCTGAGCAAGACACTTCACCATTGCTCCTGATGGGTGCTGGTTGGCGCCTTGCATGGCAGCTCCCTCCATCAGTGTGTGTGTGAATGGGTAAATGTGGAAGTAGTGTCAAAGCGCTTTGAGTACCTTGAAGGTAGAAAAGCGCTATACAAGTACAACCTATTTATTTATTTACTTTTTTGCCCCACTGTATATAGCTAGAATTTACTGAAAGTCAAGTATTTCTTATATATATATATTTATATATATGAAATACTTGATTTGGTGAATTGTAGCTGTAAATATACTCCTCCCCTCTTAACCACGCCCCCTGCCCCTAATCCAACCACGCCCCCCACCTCCCGAAATCGGAAGTCTCAAGGTTGGCAAGTATGACTTTTGTAGTTATTTCCCCACATTTCTACACAGTAACTCAGATATGTTAACACTAGTGAGCAGTAGAGAATATGTAGTGATTTTTGGTCTAGAACATGTTTTGCTAAATGGATTAAAAAAACCGCCACAAAATATGTATTTTAAGTGCTCTACAGCAAACTAGCTTGCTATGCTAGCATAGTATGAATTGTGACAATTAGCATGACTGACTTTTGGCCATAAAACGTCCCAAATTACATCACAGCTAACAAATAATACAACTCAATCGAATATTAACATACTATTCAGCGATACATACCGATGATACTTTGTTTGGCATGAGATTCGAGCAGATGAAGACGTTTGCAATCGTCACCGAAGTAGACTTGAAAGGACCGCCATTTTGTGGCCTGCTAACACGGACATTACTGTAAACTAAGCAATGCTGCCTCCTGCTGTCTAGAGGAGGAAGTGCACCTCACCGGGGCGGTTTAGCTCGGTTGGTAGAGCGGCCGTGCCAGGAACTTGAGGGTTGCAGGTTGGATTCCCGCATCCGCCATCCTAGTCACTGCCGTTGTGTCCTTGGGCAAGACACTTTACCCACCTGCTCCCAGTGCCACCCACACTGCTTTAAATGTAACTTAGATATTGGGTTTCACTATGTAAAGCGCTTTGAGTCCCTAGAGAAAAAGTGCTATATAAATATAATTCACTTCACTTCACTGTTGAATTCCAAAGTGAACTTAAAGGCCTACTGAAATGAGATTTTCTTATTTAAACGGGGATAGCAGGTCCATTCTTGGTGTCATACTTGATCATTTCGCGATATTGCCATATTTTTGCTGAAATGATTTAGTAGAGAACATCGACGATAAAGTTCGCAACTTTTGCTTGCTAACAAAAAAGCACTGCCTCTACCGGAAGTCGCAGACGATGACGTCACATGTTGATGGCTCCTCACGTTCTTCACATTGTTTATAATGGGAGCCTCCAACAAAAACAGCTATTCGCACCAACAAAAAGACAATTTCCCCATTAATTTGAGCGAGGATGAAAGATTCATGTTTGAGGATATTGATAGCGATGGACTAGAAAAAAACAAGAAAAAACGCGATTGCATTGGGATGGATTCAGATGTTCTTAGACACATTTACTAGGATAATTCTGGGAAATCCCTTATCCTTCTTTTGTGTTGCTAGTGTTTTAGTGAGTTTAACAGTACCTTATAGTCGGAGGGGTGTGTCCACAGGTGTGTCGACGCCCAGTGTCTCAGGGAAGTCGATGGCAGCTTTATGGGCGGCACAAGCTCAGCTGATCTCCAGTAAGAAGCGACTTTTTAACCACAATTTTCTCACCGAAGCCTGGTGGTTGACATTCGGTCGGGATCCATGTTTGCTGTGATCCATTGTAAAGTTTCACCTCCGTGAATTCTAAACAAGGAATCACCGTGTGTTTGTGTGGCTAAAGGTTAAAGCTTCCCAACTCCACCTTTCTACTTTGACTTCTCCAATATTAACTGAACAAATTGAAAAGGATTCAGCAACACAGATCTCCAAAATACTGTGTAAATATGCGGTTAAAGCAGACGACTTTTAGCTGTGTGTGCGCAGCGCTCATATTCCTAACAGCCCGTGACGTCAAGCGTACACGTCATCATTACGCGACGTTTTCAAGAATAAACTCCCGGGAAATTTAAAAATTGCAATTTAGTAAACTAAAAAGGCCGTATTGGCATGTGTTGCAATGTTAATATTTCATCATTGATATATAAACTATTCGGGTGGCATCCTGACCAGATGCCCGAGCCACCTCATCCGGCTCCTCTCCATGTGGAGGAGCAGCGCCTTTACTTTGAGTTCCTCCCGGATGGCAGAGCTTCTCACCCTATCTCTAAGGGAGAGCCCCGCCACTCGGCGGAGGAAACTCATTTCGGCCGCTTGTACCCGTGATCTTATCCTTTCGGTCATAACCCAAAGCTCATGACCATAGGTGAGGATGGGAACGTAGATCGACAGGTGAATTGAGAGCTTTGCCTTCCGGCTCAGCTCCTTCACCACAACGGATCGCTACAACGTCCGCATTACTGAAGACGCCGCACAAATCCGCCTGTCGATCTCACGATCCACTCTTGCCCCACTCGTGAACAAGACTCTGAGGTACTTGAACTCCTCCACTTGGGGCAGGGTCTCTTTCCCAACCCAGAGATGGCACTCCACCCTTTTCCAGGAGAGAACCTTGGACTCAGACTTGGAGGTGCTGATTCTCACTCCGGTCGCTTCACACTCGGCTGCTAACCGATCCAGTGAGAGCTGAAGATCCTGGCCAGATGAAGCCATCAGGACTGAGCTTTTTTTTTTTTTTAAAGAAGGGCCTAAAATGAACAAACAAAAAAACATAAACAACAATAAAACTTATAATTGACGGATAGATCTGAAGTTGATGTCGAGATTATTGTGTTAAAAGTAAACAGCAAAAAAATGTATAATTTATTTTGTAACACTTTAATGAGTAGGACCCTTTTGGATCCCCAATCATTTTTGTGTGATTTGTTTTTTAATGTCATTGCTCAAAAAATAATAATTAATTAAAATCAATGGTGTTATGAGTTATTGACCTTGTTAACGCTCCAATTATTATATAATGTCAAATATTCCACTTAAAAAAATTATTGGGTGAAAATATGGCATATTTTGTCATTTTTCCATAAAAAAAACGTTTTTTTTGTGACAAAAAGAGCACAAAACTTAAATCTTTAAAATAATTATATTGACAGATAGACCTAATGTTGATCTAGAGATTTAAAACTTGAATAATAATCAAAAAAATAATACTGAACAATGATACATTTTTTAGCCCTGCGATGAGGTGGCGACTTGTCCAGGGTGTACCCCGCCTTCCGCCCGATTGTAGCTGAGATAGGCGCCAGCGCCCCCTGCAATCCCAAAAGGGAATAAGTGGTAGGAAATGGATGACACACTTTTAATATTTTTTTGACCAAAACCCTTTGGGGCCCTGAGATCAAGCCTGAGTGGAGGCCTAAATGTTTATATACACATATTGTATTGTTTTTTAAAATAAAAAATATCAAAATGGCTCCCGCTTGCTTTGATTTTTCAGTGTGTGGCCCTCAGTGGATAAAGTTTTGACACCCCTGATTTAATTAAATGATTCTGTGCAACTAAATGTAGCTCACGTACTACTACAGTTTGAGAAGACCACCACAAGGGTGGTGGACGCAAATTATAATCATCATAGGTTTTTAATAAAAAGAAAAAGAAGCTAGTCTATGTCGTGGTATGGGTTGTAATGATCAGACAGTTTATACAAGCAACAGACAATGCGTGGGATTCTTTATTTGGGCACTTGATTTTGTGGAATGATACATGGGAAAACGGACCAGTTTGTTAGGCCTGAGACAGTATATGAAAACCAGGAAAACCAAATCATACACAAAGTAGGGCGTACAAAACATCAGGCTAACATTGATTTGAGCTGATCTCGCTGCATGCTGGAGTTAATGTTACTTTACCAACAGGTGACTGAAGAGCACGTGGATCCTGAGACCACGCTGTTGTCCTTCCTGAGACAAAAGCGTATCCTTTCACCTCACAGCCGCAAACAGGATCATCTGATCAAATTGTTTATCTATGTTGTATCAAAAGTGTCTCACACTTTTTTTGATGCATGTTTTTTTTTCTTACCGCGACACCAGTGAGGTTAACTGGAACCAAATATGGCTGCGGAGGAGGAGGCTGCGGTGCATGCACCGTGATGGTGTCACGCTATCGGACTTCAAACAAAACCATTGTGTATCCTTTAAGACTCAGTTTACCTGGGGGCCAATGGACGCAGAGTCAGGGTGAAGCTGGGCCGCAAGAAAAGATGTCTTGAAAAAAATGTTGCATACTCCTCAGCATGTCTAGTTGTACAATGACGTTACAAATTCTATCCCCAACTTTCTCTGTGCAAATAAGACACGTTGAGGTGGCCCTGTGATCAACAAAGAAATATTGCATCTCCCACTTTTCCTGGAATTGTCTTTGCTCATCACAAACCTTTCTCTTCATCTTTGAAAAAGACATGTTTGGGCTTGTGGAATATACTTGTATTTAGCCGTCGCACGGAGAATAAGGTTATTTCCGCAATGTGTGTCGTTCCGCTTTTCCTCCCTACAGCAACACGGCGGTCGGCGGATAATAGCGATTATCGAGCACAAAAAAGTGACGGCTCCCGGAGTGTTCTCCGTCGTCCGATAGAAATATATGTAGTGTTTATCGTGTGAGGTAATTCAAATTAAACAATAAAAAAAACAAATAACAGTTAGAATTGGTCCAGGCTATGAAGGACTGTTATTGCTGATGGACAGGTGTCGCGGTGTGACTGCAGCCAGGCACATAAGAAAACCCTGGTCTCCATGGCAACGTCTCTGTTGCTTTCACTCATTGGCCGCTGTTCCACTAACGCAGGGGTAGGCAACCCAGAACGTTGAAAGAGCCATTTTGGATCAAATCACACAACGCTGTCAAGTGCCATTTATATAAAACTTGCTGGTCCCACTAACATTAAACTTTCATATTAAGTTGGGGGCCGCAAAATAACGTCTCTCGAGCCACAATTGGCTGAGACCCCTGCTTTAAGATGAAGAAGTGTATTTCATTGTCCCCACATCTGCGGTCCCCTCCAAGGTTTGTCATTGTCCCATTGGGTTGAGTTTTTCCTTTCCCTAATGTGGATCTGAGCCGAGGATGTCGTTGTGGCTTGTGCAGCCCTTTGAGACACTCGTGTTTTAGAGCTATATAAATAAATATTGATTGATTGAATATAGGACATTTTTAGTACTCAAATAGGGAGTACAATCTTTGCCATACCACTGGATGGAGCCCACGTACCACCACAGTTGGAGAATCACTGTTGTAACTAATACATATTTTGAATAGTCAATGAAAGGAAATTATGATTATAGATTGTTTTAAAGTTTTTTATTTACAATATTTACAAAATCTTTGTTAGATTAAAGTATTGCAAACAAATACTTTTTTGTTACGCTGAAAAAATGTTTTCTTTTCAGTGTCATACTTTATGAAGTTCTGATGCAGGCCGTTCCCGGGCCAACAGAAAACAAACTGTGGGTCTCAAATGGCCGCCACTGATGTGCATTAATGGAAGCTTGTAGAAATGATTGTTGTCTTCAATGCACCTTCACCCACATTTCAGTCATTACTCGGCCAACGCCTGCCTGATGCCACTCTGCCAGCTTCACGGAGCCGCCATTACCACCGTTGAGGGTGTTGGGAGTACCAAGACCAGGATCCACCCTGTCCAGGTAAGACCTGGATGCTCCTTGTGCTAACTTACTCCCATATTACTATTGTGTGCTAATGTTGTGATTTGAATTGACTCACTATAAGAAAAGGTTCATTACTCATTCATTACTTAACATGCAGTCTTTACGTTTGCCCAACGCAAGGCTCCGTATGTACATTGTTAACTATCTATGTATATCTCTGCACTTTTCCAACCAACAAGGCCACAGAGTCCTTGGCTGCAACCGTGCATATTACAAACCCCATTTCCATATGAGTTGGGAAATTGTGTTAAATGTAAATATAAACGGAATACAATGATTTGCAAATCATTTTCAACCCATTTTCAGTTGAATATGCTACACAGACAACATATATGAGAAACTGATCAGGCGGGCCGGTTCTACAATCGGAATGAAACTGGACTCACTGGTGACGGTGGCAGAGAAGAGGACTGTGGACAAACTAGTGAGCATCCTGGATGATGCCAGTCACCCTCTGCATAGTGTTATCAGTAGCCAGAGGAGCCTGTTCAGTGCTAGACTGCTTCATCCCAAGTGCAGGACTAATAGACTCAAGAACTCCTTTGTCCCACACGCCATTAGACTGTACAACTCCTCTCTGGGACGGGTGACGGGGGGTATTAGGATGACAGGGGATGCAAAACATTAACAGTGCAATACGTTTTCATAACATGGTCACTACTGCCTACTTTGTCTTGTTATATTCTTATTTTACTGTTATATTGTTATTCCCATTGTTTTTATTCTTTTTGTAATATTTCTCTATTTTGTTTCCTTTTAAACCCCCATTATTTACTTTTACTTTTTTTTTAAAAATTGATCTCAACTGTACACTGCTGCTGGAATTTAAATTTTCCTGAAGGAACTCTCCTGAAGGAATCAATAAAGTACTATCTATCTATATATCTATTTGAAGTTCAAACTGATAAACATTTTTTTTGTGCAAATAATCATTAACTTTAGAATTTGATGCCAACAACACGTGACAAAAAAGTTGGGAAGGATGGCAATAAATACTGATAAAGTCGAGAAATGCTCATCAAACACTTATTTGAAACATCCCACAGGTGTGCAGGTTAATTGGGAACAGGTGGGTGCTATGATTGGGTATAAAAACAGCTTCCCCAAAAATGCTCAGTCTTTCACAAGAAAGGATGGGGATAGTTTTTCAATTTTTTGTACAAAATGTGTGCTTTTTTAAGGTTTAAAGTTACAAGAGACACTCAAAACGTTGATAGCAAATTCATAAAATAGGTTGATTTGATGTTAAAGATAATTGTGAAGTGAATTATATTTATATAGCGCTTTTTCTCTAGTGACTCAAAGCGCTTTACATTGTGAAACCCAATATCTAATTTACATTTAAACCAGTGTGGGTGGCACTGGGAGCAGGTTTGGTAAAGTGTCCTGCCCAAGGACACAATGGCAGTGACTAGGATGGCAGAAGCGGGGATCGAACGTGGAACCCTAAAGTTGCGGCACGGCCGCCCAACCAACCGGCCTATAGCTATAAGTTAGTTTTTTTGAGTTTTTTGTAAATATTTTTTACATACATTTTCAAATGGTGCCTGTAACGCGGGAGTAAAACCGCTGATCAAACAAAACAGAAACGTCATTGATGTCTTTATTCATCCTTTATGACATGAATAAGATTTTCTCATTTCTTAATAAGGTTCAAGATCAGATTTTTTCCTTTTTGTATTCTGTAAACACTTTAAGTTTGAACACTTTCTTAAAGTGTATAATTTTCGCTTGATTTTTTTGCTTAATCCATTCCGTTGTATAAACCTCAGGGTTCAAAGCTTGGGAAAAAAGTAGCGGCCTACAGACCGGAAAACACAGTAATTTTGCTGGCAGTCTCGTAACTGTGGTTGAGAAAGATTTTAGATTTGTCAGTAGCAGTGCGTGATGTGTTTCCAGGAGCGGATAGCGAAGGCGCATGGCTCCCAGTGCGGCTTCTGCACTCCAGGCATGGTGATGTCTATGTACACCCTTCTGCGGAACAATCCTCAGCCCAGCCTAGATGACATCACCGAGGCGATGGCTGGTACCGCTTAATTATCATACATTTTTGTTTCAACCCTTCAGAAGCTTCGCTGCATGAATTAGGCATTGATCAAATTATATTTCAACATACTCAACTTGACCTTGGCTTTCCTGATTCAGGGAATCTGTGCCGCTGCACCGGATATCGGCCCATTGTTGACGGCTGCAGGACCTTCTGTCAAGTGCAGTGATTTCTTCTGCAGTTTTTAGCTATTTTTTAAATGCTTCAACTAAAGTATGTTTAATCCATGCAGGATGCCAACTGCTGCCAAGTCAACGGTGAGAAAAACTGCTGCAGCGAGGAAGAAAAATATGATGTAAGTTGAGATTTTATCCCGAGGAATAAAGGGAGATATTTTTTTATGTGCAGTGCACAGATCACAGTTTTGTTTTAAATTGTATTTATTACTGTACATGTGTATCTAAGATCTTAACAAACGTCAAACATGATATGTCTTCCTTAATGTGGATTGACTAATAACCATATTTTTTTTCTCCAGTATTACGGTATTAAATAGACCAGCGGTGTCAAACTCATTTTAGCTCAGGGGCCGCATAGAGGAAAATCCATTCCCAAGTGGGCCGGAATGGTAAAATCATGGCATGATAGCTTCAAAATAAAGACAACTCCAGGTTGTTTACTTTGTTTTACTTTGGCCCAAAATAGAACAAGCACATTGTGAAAACATACAAATCACAAATAATCCTTTGGGAAAAAAAACCCTTCAAGTTTGTTGAAAATTCAGAGGAAATTGGTGCCGTTTCTAAAGCACAATGAGTTTAGATGTGGTCTCAGTTTATCTACAAAGCCAGGATTAAACTTTAAATCTTTCTGGGATTGAACAAAAAACACAACCTGTAACCTCTTCGAGGTATCAAACACCTCCTTTGTCATGTCCACATATCAATCCAGAGTTAACTGAATACAAACCGTGAGAATCGGAGGAAAAACTATTTAAAAGGGTTGAGTTTTCTCACTATATTTTCATACCTAGTTGGCGCCTGTCGTGGCGGTAATCCTAGAACCCGTTGGTAGAACACCTTATTTCACCGATTTGGTCCATGTGCCGCCTCTAATGGCTCTGATATTTCAAAGCGTTTTGGGTGTATAGAGAAGAGTTTTATCAATCTATTATTATTATTAATGTTATTATTATGGAAAAAGGACGACAACGAGGCATCTTGCAATGGTAAAAGTTGATTTTGTAGACAAAAAAATTATTTTCAAGGTAAAAGTGGATTATCCGAGTACACTAGATACTACCGTCTATTCTTAAAACCCACAAAAAGACATTATTGGGGAGTAAGGGTGCCAAATAACGATGCGTTTGAAGCGGAAGACACAAAACGGCAGATTTTAAGTTTCCACGCTTTACTTTGTACCTCTTGCTGGTCCTAACAGAATTGCTATTGTGACATCCAGTGGACACATTCAGAACAGCAGTTTCTTTCATAAAAAAAAAAAGCAACTCATTTTAATACTTGGCAAACTCATACGGCGGGCCGGATAAAACCTGTTGGCGGGCCTGATCTGTCCCACGGGCCGTATGTTTGACACCCCTGAAATAGACAGTTTGAGTTTAATTGCCCAATCAAGTTTGCGTGTTGCGTATTACACACGCTTTTAGGCCCTAAGAATGTTTACTTACTTAAAGTGCAATTACACATCACAACATCTTGACAAATAATCCTCCTGCTGAAAAACAGGGAATTTACTTGAGATCAACCTTCCCTCTAAGGTATGCGCCTGTGCAATTGCACACTGCTCACGCGTCCTCTGCGCACAGCAAATCTAGGACGCGCACAAAATCGAATAAAAATATATGCGCATAACAGTGTGCATGTCTGCCGTCGCTCACATGTGCGCCACTGAATGCTCAAGGAGTTTTGGCGTTTGCTCAAACATGAAAAATTGGAGGGGAAATTGCTTGATATAGTGCCCTCTGCTGGATTCAGAACTGCAGCACTCTCATCGCAGGTAGAGCAATAAAACTACATTAAATTTAAGTAACCATTAAAGAAAGGAAACAACAACAAAAAATATTCTGGGGAGTGAATGTCAAACCACAATCAAGCAGGGGTCTACTGTAAACTAAACTCACTATCTAAATACTAGTACACTACTTGACATTTGTACACAACAAATGCCATTGTAACTCTATTATGCTGATAAGTATGCAACTATAAGTGTTTTTAAGCTTTTTTAGGAGTATTTTTTTCCTACTACTTGACTAGAATAACAATCATATTAATGCAGGAGTAGTTTGCAATAATAAATAACTGTACTTCTGAATAATTTGGTTTTATTAATTTGGTGAAAACTAACATCAGCAATGTAACAACTTTCTCCAAGTTGAAAATAGACATTTAACATATGTAGAACATAATATGAGTTAATCAATTCACTTCACTAGCGCTCCTGAATGTAAACAAATGCCATGAGTGGGTCACAACTCTACATACACAGACATTGACTATAACAATGCCAAGTACACGAACCAATACTGCAATGATCACAGCGATATGTTTTTATCATCACAAAATATTTTGTCTTTTATATTGTTGAAAAAACCCATGAAATAAGTCCCTTGACACAGGAGAACTTTAATTATGACCAATGTATGACCATCTAACTACAAACCCCGTTTCCATATGAGTTGGGAAATTGTGTTAGATGTAAATATAAACAAAATACAATGATTTGCAAATCCTTTTCAACCCATATTCAGTTGAATGCACTACAAAGACAAGATATTAGATGTTCAAACTCATAAACTTTTTTTTTTTTTTTTTGCAAATAATAACTAACTTAGAATTTCATGGCTGCAACACGTGCCAAAGTAGTTGGGTAAAGGGCGTGTTCACCGCTGTGTTACAACACCTTTTCTCTTAACAACACTCGATAAACGTTTGGGAACTAAAGGAAACTAATTGTTGACGCTTTGAAAGTGGAATTATTTCCCATTCTTGTTTTATGTAGAGCTTCAGTCGTTCAACAGTCCGGGGTCTCTGCTGTTGTATTTCACACTTCATAATGCGCCACACATTTTTGATGGGAGACAGGTCTGGACCGCAGGCGGGCCAGGAAAGTACCCCTACTCTTTATTTATGAAGCCACGCTGTTGTAACGTGCTGAATGTGGCTTGGCATTGTCTTGCTGAAATTATCAAGGACGTCCATGAAAAGTATGGCGCTTAGATGGCAGCATATGTTTTTCCAAAACCTGTATGTACCTTTCAGCATTAATGGTGCCTTCACAGATGTGTAAGTTACCCATGCCTTGGGCACTAATGCACCCCCAAACCATCACAGATGCTGGCTTTTGAACTTTGCGTCGATAACAGTCTGGATAGTACGCTTCCCTTTTGGTCCGGATGACACAATGTAGAATATTTCCAAAAACAATTTGAATTGTGGACTCGTCAGACCACAGAACACTTTTCCACTTTGCATCAGTCCATCTTAGATGATCTCGGGCCCAGAGAGGCTGGCGGCGTTTCTGGAAGTTGTTGATAAATGGCTTTCGCTTTGCATAGTAGAGCTTTAACTTGCACTTACAGATGTATCGACAAACTGTATTTAGTGACAGTGGTTTTCTGAAGTGTTACTGAGCCCATGTGCTGATATCCTTTAGAGATTGATGTCGGTTTTTGATACATTGCCGTCTGAGGGATCGAAGGTCACGGTCATTCAATGTTGGTTTCCGACCACACCCCTTACGTGGAGTGATTTCCCCAGATTCTCTGAACCTTTTGATGATATTAGGGACTGTAGACGTTGAAATCCCTAAATTTCTTGCAATTGCACTTTGAGAAACGGTGTTCTTAAACGGTTTGACTATTTGCTCACGCAGTTGCGGACAAAGGGGTGTACCTCACTCCATCCTTTCTTGTGAAAGACTGAGCATTTTTTGGGAAGCTGTTTTTTTACCCAATCATGGCACCCACCTGTTCCCAATTAGCCTGCACACCCGTGGGATGTTCCAAATAAGTGTTTGATGAGCATTCCTCAACTTTATTAGTATTTATTGCCACCTTTCCCAACTTCTTTGTCATGTGCTGCTGGCATCAAATTCTAAGGTTATTGATTATTTGCAAAAAAAGAAAAAGTTTATCAGTTTGAACATTAAATATGTTGTCTTCGTAGCATTTTCAACTAAATATGGGTTGAAAATGATTTGCAAATCATTGTATTCCATTTAACACAATTTCCCAACTCGTATAGAAACAGGGTTTGTACTTAGTATTGAATTGATACCATCAATTGTAGTTTCATCCAAATTGTATGTTAAGTATCAAACAACGAAAGAATTAGTGATTCAATTTTTTTACAAAAGTGTAGCTAGAACAAGTTAAAACTTTCAACAGACATTAACAGTGAATGCACAAGCACATAAATAATCAATTTTTTACTGTTTGTCCCTCATAATTTTGAAAAAATAATAGAATGGGAAATGACACAATATGTTATTGCATATGTCAGCAGCCAGTTGGTAGCCTTTATTTACTTACTTACCACTAAAATTGAAGTTGTCCAGTATTGTTACTATCTTATTTATTCCCAAAATTATTCTTTGATTGCAATAAGAAAAATATATTTACTGTATCAAAAGCTTTTTTGTTAAAATAAAACCAATAATGGCATTTTTTTTTGTGGTTCCCTTTATTTTGAAAAGTATCAGTTTTGGTATACACCGGTGCCACAATATTGGTATTGGAACAACCCTGATCCCTAGTACTGACTGTATCATCGCTTAGTGACCACACATTTCTTGTTTATATTTGTATATGAATGCCTTACATTGTCTCTGCTTCCCAGGAAACTCCATTGCTGTTTGACAAGTTGGACTTTCTGCCACTGGACGCAACACAAGACCTGATCTTTCCCCCGGAACTGATTGTAAACCCAAAAAGTGTTCCATTTGCTGGACTACTCACTTTGCTCCCTCAGACAAGACAGTCCAACCCGTCTGTGTTCTTACCCCCAGCTGATGGCGGAAACAGACAGGCCACAGACACTCACATTTCGTGGGGAGAGGATGACCTGGAAATCCCCTGTTCTGCTAGAGGAGCTGGTCCAGCTCAAGACCAGCAACCCAAAGGCTCCGTTGATCATGGGGAATACTAATTTAGGTCCAAATGAATATGTCATTTGAGGATTAATTCTGATAGGAAAAAAACCAGGATGCAGGCTGGGTGCAATTTGCTGATCCTTGTGCTTGGTGTCAAAGGTCCGGATATGAAATTCAAAGGCATTCTGCATCCATTGGTGATATCTTCCATCCGAGTATTGGAGCTCTTTGAGGTGACTGAGACGCCACATGGTGGGTAAAATCTATCAGGCTGTGCTTTGATCATCTGATCAAGGTCCATGTCACTAGTTATTGGTTCTCTGTAGGTGTTTGTTTGGGAGCGGGCTACACCCTCTCCGAGACCCGGGCTATTTTAAATAAGTTTTGCAGCCAGTTTCCAGAGGAGAAGACAGAGCTGTTCAGAGCGCTCATCAAGCAGCTAGGGAATTTGGGAAGCCAGCAGATCCGCAATGTTGCTGTGAGTAGACTACCCAAAGGCATTGTTTGTGTGTTTAACCTTTATTATGATTTGATTTTGCACTAATTATTATATCGTGTATTCCAAACATTTTTGTTGTAAGTATCTACCTGTCACCTTCACTTATGGTTTTCAATGCAAGTTATCCATCAGTTCGTTCATAGAAAAATATAATAATCAAACGCGTAGGTTATTGTATAATTGTTATGGTTTAACTAAGGGGGTGACAGCAAACGGACACCAGGGGAAAGTAATGTACAAATTATTAAATATAAAGACAAAGTATACATACTAATACCAAACAATAATAATAATAAACAATACTAATAAACTATAGAATGGTGTGTGACAAAATCCAAGAGTGTATGTGTGAGACTATGTGTGTAGATTAGCTGTCAAATGTCACCGTAAATGTTGAATGAGGAAGCAGACAGAAACCAAAGAGGGCAAGGCAAAAGGAGTCCTAGATACGCGAGGGGTCTGTGGGGCAGAGAGAGACATCAGAGTCCGGGGGCGAGCGAGGAGTCGGGAAACGAGGGAGGCAGTCCAAATCCAGGGCAACGGAAGGGAAACACTGCGAAAACACGGGAGAACAAACAAGGATGTCAGAACACGAGAGAAAAGCGCAGAGAGAGAGAGCATAAGCCTTACGGTATCCGATAGAGAAACTAAGTTCCCGCGCCGATCCTTGGGTCCACTGGTCCTTTATTGAACATGCCCTCATCAGCACCAGGTGAACAAATTGGAAAATACGTGCAGGCTTGTCGCTGCGTGGACGTGCTGCGCTAAGCGTGAACCGCCGCGGAGGAAGACGCAGACTGCGCGTGTGCCACAACAATAATATTATCATGAAGTGATTATACATTTATATTTCTGTGTCACAAAGGCTGTGAATTGTGTGTCACATGTTTTCATTTTTCAGACTCTTGGAGGAAACATTATGAGTGCATATCCAAACTCTGACCTAAACCCAGTTTTTGCTGCCGGTAACTGCAGCGTGAGCGTCATCAACATTGGTAAGATACTGACAAACAGGAACTTTCACCATTTCAGCAAGTCACACGTTTATTCTGCATCACCAGAAGGAAAACGGGAGGTTCCACTCAATCAGGACTTCTTTGTGAGCCTTGGGAAGACCATCTTGAAGCCAGAGGAGATTGTTGTCTCTTTGCTAATCCCTTTCTCCAGAAAGGTGAAAATGTTGCTTTTGAAAATACTAAAAAAGTACACACATAAACATACTAAAAACAGCATAAATATATGGTGCCATGTCATGTTTGTACTGCAGGGAGAGTTTGTTCGAGCGTTCCGTCAGGCTCCAAGAAAGGAGAGCGCATTTGCTACTGTGACCACTGGGATGCGAGTCATGTTCTCTAAAGGGTCCAGAATAGTAGAAGATATCAGTATTTACTATGGAGGTGTAGGCGCGACCACAGCCAGCGCCGCCAAAACTTGTGCTGCTATCATTGCACGGTCAGCCATGTTTTATATAGTACCACAAGATTAGAGCATTCTTAATATTGTTTCTGTTAGTTTTGACAATCCATCTTCATGACAATCCATGTAGGATGAATCCAAAGCAGTGATTATAGATTGTTGATGTTTCACCATTAATTTATAACAAAATCTTATCCAGACCGTGGAATGATGAAACCCTCAGCAAGGCTTATGACATCCTCATCAAAGAATTTGATCTCCCACCTTCGATTCCAGGAGGAAAAGCAGAGTTCCGTCGCTCTTTGATTCTCAGTTTCCTTTTCAAATTCAATCTAGAGATCCTTCAGACCCTCAGAAAGATGGTAAGCACCTGCTGCATGGTCCAGCCTACCTCGTTTATAAGGGAAAGGTTGGTTAGGTATTCTCAGTACATTGAATGGATAGCTACTGGATCAAATAATAAATCAAATAAATTTACGCCCTCGGCAAACCATCCCTTGTTTACTGACTGCATTCGAAGTAAGAAGGCTACAGTATCACCTTAGTTACATAAATCCCATCACAAAAAACATTTGTCACTGCCAAAAAGCCGAGTACTTAAAGGGGAACTGAACTTTTTTTTTTAATTTGCCCATCGTTCACAATCATTATGAAAGAAATAACGATTGATGTTTTTGTTTCTAAATATTAAACAAATGCGATCAAAAGTTCGCTTACAATGGAGCCAATGGCAGCTGGTGCCATGCAATTCTGCCTATAAAACCCTTGAAAAAACATGATACATGATCTACAATTAACATTCAGGGAGCAAGGAAGTGAGAAAGCAGCAGACCACTCGATGATGTAAACATTGGGACACGGTAGTGATGACGGCGCCGCTATAAATAGTTTGTCTGTGTGAGCGCTTATAATAACAATATCACTAATACTTGGTTAAAATTCAAGTCACAAATTTCAAATTGAGTATTGTTGGCGGTTTTTGAATGGTTAGTTACTGGATTTTCGAGGCACAATGGAAGACCTCCAATTGTCTTCGCTGTTAGTGGAATTTTATTTACGTTTGTTTGTGTGTTAGAATGCATTAAAAAAAATCCATCCGCCGCCATGTCTTTCATAATGATTGTGAACGATAGGCAAAATTTCCAAAAAATTGCAGTTCCCCTTTGAAGGGTTACTTTGAGGAACACCTCAGTTATGTAAATCACAACTTTGGAACACAGTGTCCTATGTTTGCTAGCAAGGTTAAAATGTCAGTGCAAGTATCTGTGTGTACAATGGTCCAAGTTCCTTTATACAACAGGAGCATTCTAGTGGTATTTAGGGAATTGTAGAAAAAAATGTTTGTCTCCCAAGTTTTGAACTCAACTTGGGGGCCGGTATGGTCTCATTCCCGGGCTGCATTTGGCCCCTGGGCAGCCAGTTGAATAGCGCTGCTTTAAATACTTATGGACTGATGAAGTCTGCTAGCTGAGGAGAAACATCTTTAAGAATATCTGAACAGTCCACTTGTGGTCAATTCTCAGAATGATGCCTTGAGAGTACAGTGCCCTTTGGATGAATGAGAATTTTTGCTGGCATGGTAAATTATTGTTTTTTGAAGAACGTGATTGAAGAGGAAGCCATTGAGAAGATTGAGCCTCTGCCCAGAGAGATCCAGCGGAGCCATCAGGAGTTCAATGTCAGTATAGGTCACCATTTTCTCCTTCAAACGCACATATTCGTCAAATAAGCCTGGCTGCCTCTTCTTCAGAATGTCTCTGAGGGCCAGAGCGAACATGACCCGCTGGGCCGACCCGTCATGCATCGATCCGCCATCAGCCAGGCCACCGGAGAGGCAGTTTACTGCGATGATCTCCCAACAATTGATGGCGAACATTTCCTGGCTCTGGTCACCAGCTCAAAAGCACATGCCAAGATCATGTGAGGAAAAATGATTCTGGACATCAACACATTCAACATGTTTTGCATGACTCATGTTTTTCTTTTTTTTTAACAGAAGCGTGGATGTGAGCAAAGCCCTACTACTTCCTGGTGTCATTGACGTCATCACGGCCAAAGATATTCCTGGGAAGAAATCCCGCATCATTTGTGGTTATGATGAAGACGTGCTTGCTAGGACACAGGTCAGTCATCTGTTAATCTTGGATGTAATTGTCAGCAGAGGCAGCAGAAAATGTGCATGTGCTAATTCCGTGTGTCCAGGTGTCATGCATCGGTCAAATAGTGTGTGCTGTCTTGGCGGACTCCAGAGTTCATGCCAAAAGAGGTGCGTCAGCAGTGAATATCAGCTATGAAGACTTGCCAGACCCGATTTTTACGATCGAGGTGAAGAAAAAACACCTATCTGGTTGTACATCGTTGCCGGGTTCGTGTTAAGTGGTCTTACTCTCACTGTTACAGGACGCCATTAAGCAGTCATCCTTCTATGAGCCACGGAGAGAGATTGAGAGAGGAAATGTGACAGAGGCCTTCAAGGGTGTCGATCTGATTCACAAAGGTGAAAGCCTTTCAACTCTGTGATGTTAAACATGTCATGATCCGTTAGCCGGGTCATGGCATGATTTATGTTTGGTAGTTTCTTATGTGTTTGTCTGTTTCCTGGTTGCACCCTCTTTCCCTGTTTACCGTCGGTTTCCATGGGCACTGATTCGCCTCATCTGTCTGTGTTTAGCAATTAGTGTTCCCGCCCAGTGTTTTGGTTAATCACTCCCCTTTATAGTTTCCTGTCACCCAGCATTAGTTGCTGGGCCAATGTTTGCTGTAGGCAACATTTACGTTTCTCCTGTTTTCTCTCCTCGCTGTAGTGTTATTTGTACAGTCTTGCTTTCCTCGTTTTTTCACCCTTGGTGACATTTTGGTTTTGTTTAGCTCCACGCTTGTTGGCGTCCTCAGTTTGTATTTTTGATTCTGCCTCCACGCTACTCCAGCTTTCTTCCTGCGTTGGTGAGGAACACAACAATCGCAGCCATGCGTCCTAAAGACATAACAAAACAGCTGTATTCCAGCCCTTACAGTAATCTAATGCTGTTTGTTGTGTTATAACACTTCATGATTATGTCGTACTCCCATAAATTACTTTGAACAATTGTTTCAACCTACTCTTAAGTTGTTTCGTTCATTAAACACTCGCTCTAGTTCTGTACAGCTACACTGGGGAAGGTCACAAACCTCCTGCGCTTTGTCACAACTCCCAAATGCAAGGAATCAATCAATCAATCAATGTTTACTCATATAGCCCTAAATCACTAGTGTCTCAAAGGGCTGCACAAAACACTACGACATCCTCGGTAGGCCCACATAAGGGCAAGGAAAACTCACACCCAGTGGGACATCGGTGACAATAATGACCCAGTGGGACGTCGGTGACAATGATGACTATGAGAACCTTGGAGAGGAGGAAAGCAATGGATGTCGAGCGGGTCTAACATGATACTGTGAAAGTTCAACATGATACTGTGAAAGTTCAATCCATAATGGATCCAACACAGCAGCAAGAGTCCCGTTCACAGCGGAGCCTGCAGGAAGACTCCCTTTTAAGGTTAAGTGCCAAAGAAATAGGAAGGCCACCCCCATGCATGGGAAACCAGACACTGTAAAAATGCTTAGAAATCGGAGAAATGTTGATCAATTCAAGTCAGAGCCTCTCAACCACCACGATTATCATCAAGGATAAAGATGGTATCGCAAACGTGTGTTCAATTTGGTCTTGGATGGGAAAAGCAACGAGGCCTTCCATGCCATTATGGAAAGTTCTGGAGAGTTCCTTTTATCATTTCGAAATGACTACTCCGAAGGGAATAAGCGATAGCAAATGGATGGATGGATAACCAAAAAGCAACAAACAGACAATTGCTTTGGCGCATGAGGATGGAAGGAGGAGCGATGAATGAGCTGCTGCTACATTTGGGTTTGGGCTGCAACTAACAACTATTTTTATGATCAACTAATTATCGACTATCTTAACAATTAGTTGACTAATCAGATTATAAAAATCATACCCTTTTTTTCGCTGTATTTTAGAAATTTTTTAAATTCCGCTTGAAATACTTGATTCAGTGAAGCATAACAATGCTTTATAACAATTAGGGAGGTTTGTGTCATGTTTGTCCTACTACAGAAACCATATTAAAACAAAAAATATATTTTTTCCCTTCATCTTTTTCCATTTTTCATACGTTTTTGAAAATGCTCCAGAGAGCCACTAGGGCGCCGCTAAAGAGCCGCATGCGGCTGTAGAGCCGCAGGTTGCCGACCCCCGCTCTAGATGTTAGACATGCCTCCGTTTTAAATGCTCCTGAATCACAAAAGTACTGCCTTTAAAAGCAAGGTCTGGTTTGACATGTTTAGGGAGAAATGTTCCCATACTTTTCGTGTTTACCCCAAACTTTATTATCCATCGCACCCTTAATTTGGGTTGAAATGTGCTTTATTATCCTCATTGGTGTGTGAAGTCTTTTCAATAGCCTCATTGAGAAATCTTAGTTTGTTCCTTCATTTTCGCAACTGCCGAAAATGATGGCAGGCACCCAATTTTGTGACGTCAATTTTGTGAGGAATGCTCATTAAATGCCATTGTATATTATTTTTCATATAATGTAGTTATTTACGAAAACATTTAACAAAGACAAGAATTTTGGACTGAAGACCACGTGCTCTATTCTATTTGAAAACATTTGGATATTTTCTTCAGGTGAGATTCGTATAGGCGGCCAGGAACATTTCTACCTGGAGACCCAGAGCATGTTGGTGGTACCAGTGGGAGAGGAAAGGGAGTTAAACGTTTATGCGTCTTCTCAGTGGCCAACAGCACTTCAGGTACTTCAAGACCATCCGTTATGTATTTCCTCCCTTGTGACATCAGGTGTGCTGCCATATGTTCTGCCTCCAGATGGCCGTTGCTGAAACGTTGGCCATCCCGTTTAACCGAGTCATCTGTCACGTCAAAAGAATAGGCGGGGCATTTGGAGGGAAAGTTGTAAAAACCAGCATACTTGCTTGTATCACGTCTGTGGCTGCGTGGAAGTAAGTATTCCCAAAAACCTAACTGATGTTCTTCATCACTTCAAACTTAGTGTTACTTTGTTTCAGGAACAACTGTCCGGTCCGCTGTGTTCTGGAACGAGGTGAGGACATGCTGATCACTGGTGGACGTCATCCTGTGCTGGGTAAATACAAGGTATTGGACACATTTGTACAAATCCGCAGACTCTTCAGTTAACAACAACAGTTGTTTTTAGGTTGGCTTCCAGAACGACGGAAGGATCCTGGCGGCAGATATCCAGATCTACACCAATGCTGGCAATGCAGTCGATGAATCAGTCTTTGTGAGTGACATAGGTTCACTCTTTATTAGTCTTATTTTTCCACCGAGCAGTCCAGTTCCCAGAGCAATCAATTGATCGCAACAGATTGTCAGGTTCTAGTTGTTTTAGTCTAGAGCTGTCCCTTTCCGCAGGATGAGGAGAATCTGACGCTCCATCTCGGCCTACTGAATGTTAGATCACTATCGAAGGTCTAAGAGAAGGTTGTTTATGATCAACTTCTTCCTTATCTTAACTCAAATGATATCGGGGTAAAACTCCAGTCTGATTTGAAATCACAATATTGCACAGAAACTGCCCTTTTAAGAGTTTTTAATGATCAGCTGTTACCTGTGGACTAGGGTCAATCTGCCGTTCTTGTGCTTTTAGATTTGACTGCTGCTTTTGATAACGTGGACCACAGCATTCTTTTAACTCACTTTGAGTCTTGTGTGGTTTAGAGGAACATCTCTAAAATGGTTCCAATCATTTTTGACCAGCAGGAGTTTTTCTGTAAACCTAGGCCAATATTCCTCCTCTGAGTCTGTCCTTAAGTATGGTGTACCCAACGTTTCAATTTTAGCACCAGTCCTCTTTTCTTTATGTATGCTTCCCCTGGGTGCTGTTTTAAAAAAGTACAATGTCTCTTTTCACTGTTTCGCAGATGATATCCAGATATATCTGCTTGTAATAGGGAGCAATACTCAGGTTGCGACGACTATGCTTCAGAACTGTTTGCATGATGTGCAGGAATGGTTGGGGGCTCATTTTAACCTGCTCAGTGGCCTTGTGGTTAGAGTGTCCGTACTGAGATTGGTAAGTCGTGAGTTCAAACCCCGGCTGAGTCACACCAAAGACTTTTAAAGAAATTACCTGTCTGCTTGGCATTCAGTATCAAGGGTTGGAATTGGGGTTTAAATCACCAAAATGATTCCCCAGCTCTCCTCACCTCAAGGTGATGGGTCAATTACAGAGCGTAATTTCAGTGTGTGTGACTATCAGTGGTACTTTAACTTTAAATCCTTGTATTTGGTCAAACAAACCCGCTGCTATAGGTCCCCTGTCCTCATATTGCCACGAATCAGCAAGGAGCCTTGGAGTCACTTTTGACAGCTTGCTTAAGCTGGACAAACTAATTAGCTCTGTCATTAAATCGAGCTTCTTTCAGCTAAGACTCCTGGCAAAAATAAAACAGTATCTTCCACAGGCTGACTCTGAAAGAGCTATATATGCATTTGTGACGTCACGACTGGATTACTGTAATTTGTTGTCCGTAGGCCTGGATCAGCGCTTGCAGAACTCTGCTGCCCGTCTTTTAACTAAAACCAAACAGCGTGAGCACATCACCCCTGCAGTGGCTTCCCTTTCATCGGCTCTGAATTACTTATAGAATTAATTTAAAACTGTTGCTTATTGTTTTTAAATGCTTACACCAAGAAGCCCCGCCATATCTTATTGAGATGCTGCAACCTTATTGTCCCAGCAGGACTCGGAGGTCTTCAGACCAGCTCCTCCTAACTGTCCTAAAAATTAGGCTAAAATGAGAGGATATATAGGCTTCTCAGTGGAAGGGCCCAGACTATGGAACAACCTTCAAATATCGTTTAGGTCCTCCCAGTTCCTGAGCCAATTTAAATCTAGGCCAAAAACATAGTTTTACTCCCTGGCATTCAAATCAATTTTGTATTTATTTATTAAATTTTAGTATGTTAGTATTTTAGGTGATATATTCTGCAATTTAAGGTTTATTTTACTACTGTATTTTATTCATCCTCCCATTTTACGATGTAAATGTGCCACTTTTTTATGTCTCTACAGCACTTTGGCCTGGGGTTGTTTTTAAATGTTATATATATAAATAAACTGAACTGAACTGAACTAATCAATATAAAATCATTGTTTTAATTATTTCTTATAGGTATCACAGAAAAAAACAGTAATACAGAACACGGGGAAGTGCAAAAATATTTTACATTAAAACATGATTTTAAAGCATCTTAAGAACATACATTGCAATGTTTAACTGCATATATTCTTATATGATAGTCTGTAAACAATTATGGCGACTACCGTTACAACGTGCTTGCTAGTTAATCCTACAGTATATGAAAGAGTAATCTATTAAAGGGGCTTGCTCGCACCCAGCCCAAACCTGGGGCTGATTCTGTCGCCAGTTCCGTCCAGGCTTCAGCAACGCTGGTCAGCTATTCCCAGCTATCCCAACCGGAGCGATTCTCCGGGGATACCTTGGACATCCTGCAGTTCCTCACCCAGTGAGAGATCCACTTTGAGATGCAAGCTGTGGCTTTTGCAACAGAGCTGGCCGACGTGGCATTTGTCATGCCTCACCTTTCGGGTTTGATTTGGCAGGCAACCGTGATATGCACATCAAGCGGTGACCTAAACTGAACTTGGTGGAAACATGTTTTAGTTGACCATATGACTGCTTCTTTTTCAAATACCCAAGACCCAGATGATATTGTTCTTGCAGGTAGTAGAGAAGATACTGCTTGAACTGGACAACGCCTACAACATTCCCAATCTGCGTGGCCGAGCTGCCGCCTGCAGAACCAACCTGCCCTCCAACACATCCTTCAGAGGCTTCGGAGTGCCTCAAGGTGCTTGTATTGTGGAGAACATCATTCATGATGTGGGAATGGCGCTACAGTTTCCTGTGGATAAGGTCAAATCTAAAGTACAATCCAATTATTTATATTTTATATGAAATGTCTGATTAATGATTGATTGATCAGATTCAAGAGATCAATATGTACAGAGGACCATCACTCACCCACTACAAGATGGAGTTCAGCCCAGAGAACTTACTGCGCTGCTGGGACAAATGTAAAGTCAAGTCTGACTACAATGCTCGCTGCGATGGTGTAGAAAAGTTTAACCAGCAGAACCGCTGGAAGAAGAGAGGAATCGCTATTACCCCGATTAAATTTGGCATCGGCTTTGCAGAAGGCTTCATGAACCATGTAGGTTGTTTGTGTAGCTCCTTTCTGGCTCACAAAATGAGGTGAAATAAGTTTTTTTGTCTAGAGCGCAGCTCTGGTGAACATCTATGTGGATGGCTCGGTTCTGGTGACTCATGCTGGGACAGAGATGGGTCAAGGAGTCCACACTAAAATGCAACAGGTGCGCATGTGATGGCTGACATCCGTCTGATATTTCAGAGCATCAAAATCTCGTATGCGGACAGGTGGCCAGTCGTGAGCTTCACATCCCCCCCTCGAAAGTCTACATCAGTGAAACCAACACCAGCACTGTTCCTAATACCGGCCCCTCCGCCGCCTCCTATGGCACAGACGCCAACGGCATTGCCGTAAAGGTATAAGTCTTTTTTCCCGCTATGTGTTTCCCTGTCTTTTAAAGTACAAGTACACTGTTTTTAGAATGCTTGCCAGACCCTCTATCAGCGACTGGAGCCCATCCGGCTGAAGAACCCCAAAGGAACATGGGAGAATTGGGTATGAAGGGAGGATACATTTAATTGCAGCTATGTAACACACAAAAGTTCTTTAGTACATGACTTTATTTGCAGGTCTTTGAAGCCATTATGGAGAAGATCAGTTTATCTGCCACTGGAAACCACAGGTGAGACTTTAACGTTGTGTCAGATGTCCTACCTTAGACCAGTGCTTCCCAAGTACGTAGGGCGACACTCCCCAGTGGGTCTGAGTGAGGTATCAAGAGGGTGTGAAGGTTAGGCGTTTCACTACATCTTTATTCATGCTGTAGAAAAAACAAAAACTTCCAGCTTGATTGAAGCTTTGCCACCAAAAGATAGCAGGAGAACTTTGTGTTCAGAAGGAAAAGAAAAAATTTTTGTATTTATTGCTCCTGTAAATGAATCTGGCAGTCATTACCCATAATAGTGCTGGGCGATATGGCCTTTTTTTAATATCGCAATGTTTTTAGGCCATATCGCGATATACGATATATATCTTGGTATTTTGCCTTAGCCTAAAAGAACACTTGATACAGTGCATATAATCACAGCAGTATGATGGTTCTATGTGTCTACATTAAAACACTCTTGTTCATACTGCATTGATATATGCTCATTTTAAACTTTCATGCAGAGAAGGAACGCAATTAAGTCAATTTACCAAAACTGTATTTATTAAAGTTATTCGCAGGCGACTTTTCAAATGATGCTACATATTAGCAGTATTGCTACTTTTGGTAGCAACGCTTTTGCCCCACACTTGACAAATTAAAGTTGTCTATTCGACATATTCCCGCTTGAAGCTGAACCACCACCAGACGATGGACCCCGTGCTGTTTTTCTTTGGAATAAATCTTCCTTCATTCGTTACCATATTTGCACCGTCTTTCTCTTGTATTACCGCTCGACTAAGATGAAAATCAGCACCTCCGAGTCCGCTAGCATCACAGCTAACGTTAGCCACGCTGCCACCTATCTGCTGGGCGAGGGCGTATTCGTATGTGACGTATGACGTGACAGTATGTGATGTGTGTAAGTTTGTGCGCTTGCTGTCTGTGAGGAGACACAAGAAGGAGTGGGAAGAGCCTGTAGTGTAATGCCCGCAGCTAAAAACAACTGCGTGAGAACGTATGCTCCAATATTACGATATAGTAATTTTCTATATCGCACAGAGACAAACAAGCGATATATCACGTATATCTATATATCGCCCAGCCCTAACCCATAATATGAATTGTTTTTTTGAAGAATCCATAGATAAGTAATTGTACTTGAAACCCCCCCTTTCCATCACCACACTCAGTATGCCGCTCAGTCTTACAGTAATGTGACGTCATCCACAGAACTGGAGCCCATTTCCTCGTATAAACCGTGTGGATAAAGGCATGTAAAAATATTAATTTGATTATTTAATTGCATTTTTGTCACCCTGATCCATGATTAGTACCAAACTGATACGGTTAATAATGAGCAACATAGAAAAATTAAAACATTTCGCTATTATTTACTGTTAATATTTATACTATATATCGCTGCTTCCAGACTTCACTTCCTGTTCCAGAGACTGTTGTCATTAGAAATGTTAGACGTATATTATGAGTACCATCTTTTTAGTATTTTATTTGTTTATTTTAAATGCTTGGCTGAAAAATGTCATTGTTTTCCAATGGGTATTTGTCAGGCTTGCTACTGACAGTTTGGTTATGTTTGGATTTTCCTGTGTTCAGAATCACTTCCTGCCCTGGTGCTCTTGTTTTGTCAGTGTTTCCTCTTTGGTCTATGTGTTTTGCAGCACCTTTACTTTCTGTTCCATGTCCTGTCAGCACACCTGTTCCTCGTTTAATTACTTCTATTTAGTTCCACCTGGGTCCCTCCTTCAGTGTTGGATCAGGCTAATGCTTTGTGTGCTGTTTGGGTTCCACGCCACTTTCTGAGGATTACATGTGTTTAACTTGCATTCCACCTGCCAATCTCTGCGTCCTTGGGGTCACGCTGAAGCAACGCTCACCGCACCATGACAGTACTGTCCCTTTTAAGACCGTGTCTGGAGACCTTATACCTCTGCAGTCATGTCAGTAAGCCTCTGGAATTTTTTTTTGCCAATAAACAGATTATTTTGTGAGCACGGGAGGCAGCAGTAAATCAAAAAGCAGTTTAGGCATTGCTCAAAGTTGCCCAACACTCTGAAGGGTGCAAAAATTTTCATAAAAAAATGTTAAGTCAACATTGTACCTTTTTTAAAAAAAAATAAACTGATGAAGATTACACATACAATATTTTAATGACACTAGTGAATTGTTTATACTTTTTCCTCTGTTTTGAGAGTCACACAGACTGATCAGTGATTGAAATAGTTGGAAAATAGTTTCAAGTAGTTTTATTAGTCTGTTTTGATAAGTGGGTGATTGTATGCAGATTGCTGGTGCCAGCAACTTGAACAAAGAAATATTATCAGTAGTGTTATCAAAGGATTCATTTTTTAAATCAATGTAATCACTTTGGCATTTTGATTAATCGTGATCAATTGCAGTAAATTACTTGCTCGCACAATTTAAATTTACTTTAAAAAGTTATGTTGACACATTAGCAATTTTATTGTCAGAATGTCATACAAGATATACAGAAGTCAACACAACTACAACATAGGTTGACATAAAAGGAATGATTTTTTTTGTAGAAATAACCAATTAGGTTCTCAAATTGTACTTTTTTAGTTTGGGATGCCTGCTTTGACAGGCAGTTTTTAGATAAGCGCAGTAGACCAGGACTTAGTTAGTTGATATTAGGCCCTTTTCAGGTGGAATTGAGCATGAACAATCCCAAAAAAATAGTGTGATGAATCTGCGCAAATAGTGTACCGCATTTTTCGGATTATAAATCACTACGGAGTATACGTCGCACCTGCCGAAAATGCATAATAAAGAAGGAGAAAAAACATATATACGTCGCACTGGAGGATAAGTCGCATTTTTGGGGGAAATGTATTTCATAAAATCCAACACCAAGATTAGAAATTTTAAATGCAATTTAAAATAAATAAAGAATAGTGAACAGGCTGAATAAGTGTACGTTATATGAGGCATAAATAACAAACTGCTATGTTAACCTAACATATTATGGTAAGAGTCATTCAAATAACTATAACATATAGAACATGCGGTAAAAAAAAAAAAATACGGTATATGATCTTTACCAAACAATCTATCACTCTTAATTGATAAATCCCTTGAAATCTTCTTCCTCGATGTCGCTTCAACTCTGCCAACTCCAAAGGTATGCGCCGCTTCCTCTTGTCCTTTTCTGCTGCATATTTCACTACGTCCAGCTTGTAATCTGCAGTACATGATTTCCTTTTCGGTGCCATTTTTGTTCTCAGTTTTCATAAGTGTGGAGAGACGCAGCCGACGGGCCGACAGCGGGCTGAGAGAGACAGCCTTGGCCAAGAGGGAGGCCAGGAGGCGGGCGTTTCCTGCTTCTGGTCGCGGGGCACCTTGCGGTGTCCCAGGTTTGCGTCTGTGGCGGGGGCTCATCGTCTCTCGGGTCTTGGTTGTCGTGCTCGTGGTCGGTGTCGTCAGCTGGTTCTTTCTCCTCTCTCTTTTCTCTCCTCGTGCCCCCTTCGCCTCTCTTATAATCTAGCCGCAGATGGAGAGATTGTGAGCCGGTGTGGGTTGTACACACCTGATTGAAATTGCCGCTCTCGTGCTGCTCAGCGTGCGTCACGCCTCTCCTCGCCGCCACAGGCCCCGCCTCCTGGCCTCCCTCTCGGCCAAGGCTGTCTCTCTCAGCCCGCTGTCGGCCCGTCGGCTGCGTCTCTCCACAATGAGTTACCGCCAACGATGAAAATATCCATTTTAATAGCTACGGCAGTAGCATATAGCAGTTAGCATTCCATTACCCACAATGCACTTCTGCCATGACCCTCCTCCGCCGAATTCTTATTAGTTGACGTGTGTGTGATGATTGCTGACATTTTCTTCGTCTCTTCCGCGAATGAGAAATAATATTTTTTGATATTTTACGGTAATGTGTTACTAATTTCACACATAAGTCGCTCCGGAGTATATGTCGCAAAACTGTGACTTATAGTCCGAAAAATACGGTATATGATCAATGCGATATTGTTTTGTGATTAATCACATAGGTTAACTTATTTTTGACGGTTCTGATATAAATACATTCTCATTTCATACAAGAATTATAATAACACTAAGAGTGCTTATGAACATACTGCTTGCCGCATTGCCTTTAGGGGTGCAGACTCTCACATGGACTGGGACAAGATGGAGGGCCGCCCCTACCCTTATTTCACATTCGGGGTCTGCTGTAGTGAGGTGGAGCTAGACTGCCTCACCGGTGACTACATGGTACGTTAAGCTTGGCACATCTTCAATCAGTCGCTGTGTGGCAGACATTTTAGGTGTGGCTTTGTGGATCTTGTAGACGGTGAGGACAGACATTGTCGTGGACATTGGCCAGAGTTTGAACCCGTCAGTGGACATCGGCCAGGTGAGTCTGACAGAGACCTGAGGGAATCATTGTCAACAGAGAGAAATGTCACAGAGTCAAAGTAACAATAATATATATTTTTTGGTCATCAATTGCCTGGAGCAGATTGAAGGTGCCTTCATGCAGGGTTTGGGTCTTTACACGCTGGAAGAGTTGAAGTTTTCTCCATCTGGGCTTCTGTACACCCGAGGTCCATCACAGTATAAAATACCCGCTGTTTGCGACATGCCCCTCAGCTTCAATGTCTATCTCCTCTCGGACTCCTACAACCCCCATGCCATCTACTCTTCTAAGGTCAGACGTCGTGGTGGGCGAGTAACTGTTTTTTTTTAGGTCAACTCTGCAGTGTCATTACTCTTTTGTTTTCTCTTTAGGGTATCGGGGAACCCGCCCTCTTTTTGGGCAGTTCAGTGTTTTTCGCCATCAAACATGCTATCGCAGCAGCACGCAAAGAGGTCGGCCTCACGGGCTGTTTTTCTCTCAGCAGCCCTGCTACTGCAGAGAGAATTTGCCTCGCCTGTGCAGCCCCCTTCACCCAAAAGGTGTGAAGCCATCTTTTTAATCTATTGATAGCATCGTCTTTTGTTGAAATGCTACAGATGAAGGCAGTAAATTGCTGTTAGAACTAGTTTGAATAAAAATAAAGCTTAAACAAATTATAGTAAGTAAATATTGAACAGTTATTCCAATGAAATTGTATTGAATTTGTTTTTTTTGGTTTGATTTGCAGATTCAAGCGAGCAAAACAGAATCCGTCCATCAACCTTGGGCCCTAAACATTTAAAACCCTCAGCTACCTGAAGTGTCTAGACCAGGGGTAGAGAACCTTTTTGGCTGAGAGAGCCATACAAGCCAAATATTTTTAAAAGTATTTCCGTGAGAGCCATATAATATTTTTTTTTTAACACTGAATACAACTATATGCGTGCATTTTTAAGAAAGACCAACATTTTTAGAGTATAATAAGTCTCGTATTCTTTTTAATAACATGGATGAAAATGCATGAGAATGTTTTATATTTTGAACGTTATTTTTGACACTGTGATTACCAGCGGAATTAGTCATTACTTATCGTGTTAAGCAATGTCACCTAAGATTTATCTGAGAGCCTGATGCAGTCATCAAAAGAGCCACATCTGGCTCTAGAGCCATAGGTTCCCTACCCCTGGACTAGACCATCGTCTCACGCGCAAATTAACTTTCAATGATTCTGCTTGCTTTTTAAATGTGTGACCCCTTGAAACTGTACTCTTAATAGTAAAAAGTTCAAGTTAATGTACCAATGATTGTCACACATACAGTAGGTGTGGCCCCACCCTCCTCTGTAAGGGGGGTCTACCTTCTCACTATGAGAGTTAACTCCTTTTGTCTTACTTTTAGACCTCGCTTAGCAATGCTATGGTTGCATTTTAAGGGCTGGTCTCCTAAAGCTTTAGTAAAACTTGGCTAACTACTATTCTGTCTCGGTGGTCTCTTGCACTCAACATATATTTCGTCCAAATCCAAAAGAATTTGGGATTGAACAGTTTGTTTTGTTCGCTGAGAGGAAGACTGGTCGCGCAACAGTTTCCAGCTTGGACTGTTTGGTTTCACTTGAATCAGTACCAGGCAGTATCAAAGGAATTGGGTTGGTACCTACTAAAGCACTAAATTTGGTACCTATCCCTACAGTGAACTCACGCTGTACCTTGAAATCCTTCCCCTGAAGGTTGGTCGCCCATCAATGACATCATTACTGGTGGTTCTTTCATAACAAACACACATGTTCACCACAGATAGGCCCGATGGCTTTCATATACAAATAAAAGTACATCCACAAATGGTTTATCAAAACCATTTTTTCACACCGAAAGTAAATGTATTTTGTTCTCAGCACAATGAGCAACCTGTATTCACATTGATTAGAGAACAATACTCTTGAAGTTCAGAAAATAATCCAGTTCCTGCCTGCTTAAATCTCACCCCATGTGACAGGAATCTGATTATGCAAGAGGTGTAAATCGACACTCTGATCATGCTACAAAGTTTTAGATGTGTTTTAGGAACAAATAGGATGTTGTTCTTCAAAACTTCCCCAGAATAAAGAAGACAGCATTGTCTTTGTGCTCGGCATGCTTAAAGTGAGTTCATGGTATCTATTTGCGTCAAGGCCTGTAAAAGTTCCCGAGGACATAACAGCAAGTGATAGAATTAACTTGGAAAGAATGTCAACTTTATTTATCAAAAGACAGCATTTTTTTTGATGGGTGCTCCTTTTTGAACGCCGCTTGAGTCTCGAGTTGAAATTCTGCAGGGGCTTCTGTAAATTACTGGAGGGATCATTAGGAGGATAAAACCTGCTGTAGTAGAATCACATCCAAAAATTGGCCGAAAGAAATGTGGAGCTGCTTATGTTAAACCAAGAAAATCTGTTGCATATTTTGCATGCATAATATGCATGTTAGGCTAATTGAAGAGTGCAAATTCTCCATAGCTGTGATGCAAGTGTGAAAGGTTGTCGAGAAGTCCTTTTCCACCACAGGAACTTTCCCATTTACCCTGGTAAATTAAGTACCCCCTGTGTTTCCACCAAAAACTACCCGAGTAAAAAAGGACAGGATGGGATAGACTTTATTTATCCCACAATGGGTATATTATGTGTTTCCAAAAGTTTGGACACACTCTCTCATTTCAATTTGTTTTCTTTCATTTCATGACTATATTGAAGATTGTCACCGAAGGCATCAAAACTATGACACCTGTGAAGTGAAAACCGTTTCCGTTGACTACCTCTTGAAGCTCATCGAGAGAATGCCAAGAGTGCACAAAACAGTCATCAGAGCAAAAGGTGACTATTTTGAAGAAAGTACAATTTAAAACATGTTTTCTGTTATTTCACCTTTTTTTGTGAAGTACATAACTCCACATGTGTTCATTCATAGTTTTGCCTTCAGTGACAATCTACAATGTTACAATGTAAATAGTCATGAAAAGAAAGATAACCCATTGAATGAGGTGTGTCCAAACTTTTAGCCTGTACTGTGTGTGTGTGTGTGTGTGTGTGTATGTATGTATATATATATATATATATATATATATATATATATATATATATATATGTGTGTGTGTGTGTGTATATTTATCCATCCATCCATTTTCTAGTGATTATTCCCTTTTGGGGTCGTGGGGGGCGCGGAAAGCGGGGTACACCCTGGACAAGTCGCCACCTCATCGCAGGGCCAACACAGATAGACAACATTCACACTCACATTCACACACTAGGGACCATTTAGTGTTGCCAATCTACTTATCCCCAGGTGCATGTCTTTGGAAGTGGGAGGAAGCCGGAGTACCCGGAGGGAACCCACGAATTCACAGGGAGAACATGCAAACTCCACATAGAAAGATCCCGAGCCTGGGATTGAACCCAGGACTACTCAGGACCTTCTTATTGTGAGGCAGACGCACTATATATATATATCTATCAACGGAGGGTGCTTACAAACATCAGTCGTTTACCAAGCAAAGGTAACACGCAAGGACATTAACACATCCGACACGTACGTAGGATTAACCGAAGGAGCGTTCAAAACAAGATGGAATAATCACAACGCCTCCTTTAGAAACCAGACTTTGCAGAATTCTACAGAACTCAGCAAACACATTTGGAACCTCAAAGACAATAATGTTGAATATTCAATAACATGGCAAATTCTTGCATCCAGCACACCTTACAACAGTGGTAATAAAAGATGCAACCTATGCTTAAAAAAGAAACTGTTTATTATATATCATCCAGATCTGTCATCCCTCAACAAGCGCAGTGAAATCATTTCTACATGCCGTCACGGACGGAAAGACCTCCTAGGTAACACATGAGCCAGTCACCACACCCCTACGCCTGCCTGTACCCACCCACTCTGTGCCCTATATAAACCATTGTATGTGAATGCTTCCATTAAAATCTCCTGATGATTGAGGGAACCCCTCATGAAACAGTTCTGTAGAGACGAAGTAGTCTTGTGATTTTTCCCACACCTTCATATATATATATATAAATATATATACATATATATATGTATATGTGTGTATATATATATACACATATATATATATGTGTGTGTATATATGTGTATATGTATATATATGTATGTATGTGTGTGTATATATATAGATATGTATATATGTGGAACGAAGTTAAATCACATCCAATATTCACTATTTTGTCGTTTTTGGCATCAACACAAGTAAACTGAATGCTAAAGCAAACAGGCTAGCGCTAAATCGGATTTATTCTCATGTTTATGGTTTTGTATATCGTTGTTTACAGCTTAAATGGATCATAAGGGATCGCCCGACCCTCATAGATTCAGCATGGCTTGTATCCTATTGCCATGTACTGTATTACTTTAGAATATATATATATATTTTAATCAATTAATTAAAAAATAAATATGATCTGACAGTTAACCGATCAATTCCCCAAAGTCTTCTATTTGTATTTGTGCCAGCTGTTTGGTCATTGCAGGCATCACATGCTGCCATCGCTGTGGTGATGATGTACTTGGGCGGGATCTCTGCCTCAAGAGATGTAATGATGACAATAGTGTTATTGTATTCAATAAAATATTGTCCTTCATAAGAAATGTATTTGTTGATCCAATGCTAATAGTGTCTGGTCGTTTCTTAACTGTGTAGGTCTTTTTCCCAGTGCCACCCACACTGGTTTAAATGTAACTTAGATAATGGGTTTCACTATGTAAAGCACTTTGAGTCCCTTGAGAAAAGCGCTATATAAATCTAATCCACTTCACTTCACTAACATTGTTTATTTATATGGCATACATGTAGAAATATACGTATGTACATAACGTCATCAGCCTGATTCGTCTAAGCTACCCTGAAATGTGGTGGAAACACAATCCACACAATTCTGTAATAATCTTTAGTTGCAGGAACTTCAAGTTTGTGAACTTATGGTGGAAATGGGCCTTGTGATTGGCTGGCGGCCATTCCAAGGTACCGCGCTTTTTGTCTGAGAGCAACTGGGATAGGCTTCAGTTTACCCGTGACACCTAATGATGACACGCGGTGTAGATAATGGATGGATGTTATGGTACGGTTTATTTGTTTCAGATATGCTTAATAAGTTACATGAAAGAACGTCATGTGCTCACATCTGCACAATTCAAGTCTGGAATGTGTAGGAAAAAGCAGGTTATTGAGTCATGCTCTCTTTCCGTCTACAAACCTCGTTTCCATATGAGTTGGGAAATAGTGTTAGATGTAAATATAAACGGAATACAATGATTTGCAAATCATTTTCAACCCATATTCAGTTGAATATGCTACAAAGACAACATATTTGATGTTCAAACTGATAAACATATTTCTTTTTTTTTGGAAAAAATCATTAATTTTAGAATTTGATGCCAGCAACACGTGACAAATAAGCTGGGAAAGGTGGCAATAAATACTGATAAAGTTGAGGAATGCTCATCAAACACTTATTTGGAACATCCCACAGGTGTGCAGGCTAATTGGGAACAGGTGGGTGCCATGATTGGCTATAAAAACAGCTTCCCAAAAAATGCTCAGTCTTTCACAAGAAAGGATGGGGCGAGGTACACCTCTTTGTCCACAACTGCGTGAGCAAATAGTCAAACAGTTTAAGAACAACATTTCTCAAAGTGAAATTGCAAGAAATTTAGGGATTTCAACATCTACGCTCCATAATATCATCAAAAGGTTCAGAGAATCTGGAGAAATCACTCCACGTAAGCGGCATGGCCGGAAACCAACATTGAATGACCATGACCTTCCATCCCTCAGACGGCACTGTATCAAGACCGACTTCAATCTCTAAAGGATATCACCACATGGGCTCAGGAACACTTCAGAAAACCACTGTCACTAAATACAGTTTGTCGCTACATCTGTAAGTGCAAGTTAAAGCTCTACTATGCAAAGCAAAAGCCATTTATCAACAACATCCAGAAACGCCGCCGGCTTCTCTGGGCCCGAGATCATCTAAGATGGACTGATGCAGAGTGGAAAAGTGTTCTGTGGTCTGACGAGTCCACATTTTCAATTGTTTTTGGGAGTATTCGACATCATATCATCCGGACCAAAGAGGAAGTGAACCATCTAGACCAGTGGTCCCCAACCACCGGGCCGTGGCCCGATTGGTACCGGGCCGCAGAATAATTTTTTATTAATTTTTATAAAAAAAATAATAAAACATTTTTATTTATTTTTTATTTATTTATTAAATCAACATAAAAAACACAATATACACTTACAATTAGTGCACCAACCACAAAAACCTCCCTTTTTCATGACAAAGAAAAAAAAAAAAAGGACACTCCTCACATCTGAACATTGTTTACAATCATGGCCACCAGCAGCGAGAGCGATACGGACCGAGAAAGCGACGATTTCCCCATTAATTTGAGCGAGGATGAAAAATTTGTGGATAAGGAAAATGAGAGTGAAGGACTAGAATTTTTTTTTTTTTTAAAGACGAGGGCAGTGGGAGCGATTCAGATATTATTAGACAAATTTACTACGATAATTCTGGAAAATCCCCTAATCTTCTTATTGTGTTACTAGTGTTTTAGTGAGATTATATGGTCGTACCTGAAAGTCGGAGGTGTGTGGCCACGGGTGTGGTGACCGCCAGTGTCTCTGAGGGAAGCCACGGTTCTCAACGAGCCGACGCCGGGCTGAGATTCCCCCCCCCTCCTCCACGATGTTGGCATCCGACGGTCGGGGGCGGCCGGTGGGAGGAGGCAAGAGAGTCCGCAGCTGCAGGAGGAACGACGCAAGCTCTGCCCTCATGTCTACGGTAAGAACCGACTTATTACCACCATTTTCTCACCGAAACCTGCCGGTTGACATGTGGTAGGGAACCATGTTCGCTTAACCCCTCTGTTCCATATGCTTCACCGTCATCTTTCTGGAATGTAAACAAGGAAACACCGGCTGTGTTTGTGTTGCTAAAGTCGGCCGCAATACACCGCTTCTCACTTACATCTTTCTTCCTTGATGTCTCTATTATTAATTGAACAAATTGCAAAAGATTCAGCAACACAGATGTCCAGAATACTGTGTAATTATGCGATTAAAGCAGACGACTTGTAGCTGGGATCGGTGCTGGATCAAAATGTCCGCTACAATCCGTGACATCAAACGCACGCGTCATCATACCGCGACTTTTTCAGCAGGATAATTTTGACGAAGTTTAAAATTGCAATTTTGTGTTGCAATGTTAATATTTCATCGTGGCTTTCAGTAGTTCTTTAAAATGATAACCAGCTGTACTTAAACCTGAAATTAAATCGCACACATATAATGCTTAACAGTGACTATCAATGTCAAAGTTGAGCGATGACAACTGATTTGCTCCAAGAATGTTTGTACATAAACTGGTTATTCACGCCACCTTGTCAGAGTATTTAAAGCGTGGTAAACCAGCCGGGACAAATCAGCTGCTTTAAAGCTATTCGCACTCCACTTCCGGTTGTTTTATTTTGAAAGCGTCCTCAACAGGAAGCTCAGCATTTTCTTAGCTGGACTGGTGAAAACTATCAGCGTGACAATGTCGGAAGCCGGAGAAAGAAACACTTTATGTTTTTTTGTCAACGGGAAAAAGGTAAGTGTGTCTATTTTGTGTTTTTATGTCGCTGCTTTTGTAAGAAAAGTGTACAGCTGCCACAACCAATAGGAGCCGATGCAGAATTACCATGAATTAATTAACGTGGACCCCGACTTAAACAAGTTGAAAAACTTATTGGGGTGTTACCATTTTTTTGTTAATTGTACGGAATATGTACTGAACTGTGCAATCTACTAATAAAAGTCTCAATCAATCAAAGTCACTACAAACACTTGGCTGTAGGCTACAGTCGTACAATTGTGCAAAAACAAAACTTCTAAGTTACATATCATGACTATCCGTCAAAAGTGAGCAAATTATTATTTGTAAAGACGGGATGTTTGAAAGTAAATTATTGTGACCAGGGGCGTCCCATGAAAAGAATCTTTACAGGGCCCCCAACACATCATTTTATATAATTTCATCATCATTAGGAGCCTCTCTGGGCCACCCTCCATCATGGGCCCCTAGAATCCGTCTCCTTTACCCCCCCTTTTCGGCGCCCCTGATTGTGACAGTTATGTAACACGATTAGGTGGCGACTTGTCCAGGTTGTACCCCGCCTTCCTGCCCGATCGTAGCTGAGATAGACACCAGCGACCCCAAAGGGGAATACACGGTAGAAATGGATGGATGGATTTGTTGTTACCATCATTTATCGATATAAACTTCACATGTGAATCGGCGCCAAAGAAAAAGTCACAAAAAGTAAAGATAAAATACACAGGTTGATATCTACTGTCATGTTGGACAGGTGTCAAACTCAAGACCCGGGGGCCAGAACTGGCCCGCCTCATCTTTAGTTTGTTCCATTTTGATGGAAAACAATCTATTAAACTGTAATATCTAATAATGCAACAAATTCAAGTTACCAATGATAGTCAGACACACACCAGGTGTGGTGAAATTACTCTCTGCATTTGACCCATCCCCTTGTGGTGAGGGGAGCAGTGAGCAGGAAGGGTAGCCGCGCTCGGGAATCATTTTGGTGATTTACCCCCAATTCCACACCTTGATGCTGAGTGCTAAGCACGGAGGTAATTGGTCCCATTTTTATAGTTTTTTAGTATGGTTTGAACTCACGAATGAATTGATTTAGGTGGACACTGACTTAAAAAAGTTGAAAAACTTATTCGGGTGTAAACACTTAGTGGTCAATTGTAGGGAATATGTACTGTTATGTGCAATCTACTAATAAAAGTTTCAATCAAACAATCAAACGACCTACCGGACACTCTAACCACAATACACTATCATGTCAATAAATATGTTTCAGACACCTGAAATGTTCACACATTTTACAGAGATACACACCTTGTTTCCAAATGAGTTGGGAAATTGTGTTAGATGTAAATATAAACAGAATACAATGATTTGCAAATCCTTTTCAACCCATATTCAGTTGAATGCACTACAAAGACAAGATATTTGATGTTCAAACTCATAAACTTTAGTTTTTTTTTACAAATAATAATTAACTTAGAATTTCATGGCTGCAACACGTGCCAAAGTAGTTGGGAAAGGGCATGTTCACCACTGTGTTGCATCACCTTTTCTTTTAACGGGTTGTACTTGTATAGCGCTTTTCTACCCCTTTTTAAGGAGCCCAAAGCGCTTTGACAGTATTTCCACAGTCGCCCATTCACACACACATTCACACACTGATGGCGGGAGCTGCCATACAAGGCGCTCACCAGGACCCATCAGGAGCAAGGGTGAAGTGTCTTGCCCAAGGACACAACGGACGTGACTAGGATTGTAGAAGGTGGGGATTGAACCAGTAACCCTCAGATTGTTGGCACAGCCACTCTACCAACTTCGCCACGCCGTCTGCAACACTCGATAAACGTTTGGGAACTGAGGAAACTAATTGTTCAATCAATCAATCAATCAATGTTTATTTATATAGCCCCAAATCACAAATGTTTCAAAGGACTGCACAAATCATTACGACTACAACATCCTCGGAAGAACCCACAAAAGGGCAAGGAAAACTCACACCCAGTGGGCAGGGAGAATTCACATCCAGTGGGACGCCAGTGACAATGCTGACTATGAGAAACCTTGGAGAGGACCTCAGATGTGGGCAACCCCCCCCCTCTAGGGGACCGAAAGCAATGGATGTCGAGCGGGTCTAACATGATACTGTGAAAGTTCAATCCATAGTGGCTCCAACACAGCCGCGAGAGTTCAGTTCAAAGCGGATCCAAGACAGCAGCGAGAGTCCCGTCCACAGGAAACCATCTTAAGCGGAGGCGGATCAGCAGCGTAGAGATGTCCCCAACCGATACAGGCGAGCGGTCCATCCTGGGTCCCGACGAGCGGTCCATCCTGGGTCTCGACTCTGGACAGCCAGTACTTCATCCATGGTCATCGGACCGGACCCCCTCCACAAGGGAGGGGGGGACATAGGAGAAAGAAAAGAAGCGGCAGATCAACTGGTCTAAAAAGGAGGTCTATTTAAAGGCTAGAGTATACAGATGAGTTTTAAGGTGAGACTTAAATGCTTCTACTGAGGTAGCATCTCGAACTGTTACCGGGAGGGCATTCCAGAGTACTGGAGCCCGAACGGAAAACGCTCTATAGCCCGCAGACTTTTTTTGGGCTCTAGGAATCACTAATAACCCGGAGTCTTTTGAACGCAGATTTCTTGCCGGGACATATGGTACAATACAATCGGCAAGATAGGCTGGAGCTAGACCGTGTAGTATTTTATACGTAAGTAGTAAAACCTTAAAGTCGCATCTTAAGTGCACAGGAAGCTGTTGAAGCTTTGAAAGTGTTATTTTTTCCCATTCTTGTTTTATGTAGAGCTTCAGTCGTTCAACAGTCCGTGGTCTCCGCTGTCGTATTTTACGCTTCATAATGCGCCACACATTTTCCATGGGAGACAGGTCTGGACTGCAGGCGGGCCAGGAAAGTACCCGCACTCTTTTTTTTACGAAGCCACGCTGTTGTAACACGTGCTGAATGTGGCTTGGCATTGTCTTGCTGAAATAAGCAGGGGCGTCCATGAAAAAGACGGCGCTTAGATGGCAGCATATGTTGTTCCAAAACCTGTATGTACCTTTCAGCATTAATGGTGCCTTCACAGATGTGTAAGTTACCCATGCCTTGGGCACTAATGCACCCCCATACCATCACAGATGCTGGCTTTTGAACTTTGCGTCGATAACAGTCTGGATGGTTCGCTTCCCCTTTGGTCCGGATGACACGATGTCGAATATTTCCAAAAACAATTTGAAATGTGGACTCGTCAGATCACAGAAGACTTTTCCACTTTGCATCAGTCCATCTTAGATGATCTCGGGCCCAGAGAAGCCGGCGGCGTTTGTGGATGTTGTTGATAAATGGCTTCCGCTTTGCATAGTAGAGCTTTAACTTGCACTTACAGATGTAGCGACCAACTGTATTTAGTGACAGTGGTTTTCTGAAGTGTTCTTGAACCCATGTGGTGATATCCTTTAGAGATTGATTTAGTTTTTTGATACAGTGCCGTCTGAGGGATCGAAGGTCACGGTCATTCAATGTTGGTTTCCGGCCATGCCGCTTACGTGGAGTGATTTCTCCAGATTCTCTGAACATTTTGATGATATTATGGAGCGTAGATGTTGAAATCCCTAAATTTCTTGCAATTGCACTTTGAGAAACGTTGTTCTTAAACTGTTTGACTATTTGCTCACGCAGTTGTGGATAAAGGGGTGTACCTCGCCCCATCCTTTCTTGTGAAAGACTGAGCATTTTTTGGGAAGCTGTTTTTATACCCAATCATGGCACCCACCTGTTCCCAATTAGCCCGCACACCTGTGGGATGTTCCAAATAAGTGTTTGATGAGCATTCCTCAATTTTATCAGTATTTATTGCCACCTTTCCCAACATCTTTGTCACGTGTTGCTGGCATCAAATTCTAAAGTTAATGATTATTTTCAAAAAATATGTTTATCATTTTGAACATCAAATATGTTGTCTTTGTAGCATATTCAACTGAATATGGGTTGAAAATGATTTGCAAATCATTGTATTCCGTTTATATTTACATCAAACACAATTCCCCAACTCATATGGAAACGGGGTTTGTATTATAAGCGGCAACATTAAAGACCTACGTTTAGCGGCACATTGATCACAGTCTGGCAACTTCCTTATGCTGCTGTATTGACAACCTCAGCTGGTGAGCTGCTTTCTCGCCACAGAGCCCGTGAAAGTTAATTGTAGATTTTTAAATAATGTCAGCATAAACTGAGAAGTCGGTCAACTTTGACAGCCAACTGAGACCCGGAGATGGCGAGAAAGGCACAGAAAAGACCCTTTGCGAGAATTATAAGTCATTATTCCTTTCTATGGTAATATATCAACATTCTAAAATACAGCATCTCAGTGACAGCAGACATCGTACAGTAAGTGATGTTTGTTTGCTCTCATGAAGTCTGCGTAAGTTGTAGCCGGTGTTGTAGTTGAAGGAAAAAGTAAACATCCTGATGCGTTTGTGAAATGAATACACAAATAGGACATGTTGTTATGAATGTGCCTGTTACATTACATATAACTGTATATAAAACATGGATGGAAGTGTTTAGATGTTTTTTTTAAGCGCTTAATAGGCAGAGTAGAGTAGACTTTTGCTTGCATTTTATTTTGGACCATGTCTGGAAAGAAAAATGCGCTGGCGACTTCAATCCTAATATCCTAATATTTATATAGCGCTTTTTCTCAAGTGACTCAAAGCGCTTTACATAGTGAAACCCAATATCTAAGTTACATTTAAAGCAGTGTGGGTGGCACTGGGAGCAGGTGGGTAAAGTGTCTTGCCCAAGGACACAACGGCAGTAACTAGGATGGCACAAGCGGGAATCGAACCTGCAACCCTCAAGTTGCCGGCACAGCCACTCTACCAACCGAGCTACGCCGCCCCACAAAGTGTACACTTTCAAAAAGATGAAATTTGATACTTTTGGAGAGGGTGGGGTTTCATTTGCATTCCAAAAATCCTCCAGAATGAAACATTTTGCAGAGAGACTCAAATAACGGGTAATAAAAGTGACCGTGAAGAAACATTTATGCAAATTACACTATCAAGCATTATCGAGACGAGGGGTTCTCAAACTTTTTTCACCAAGTGCCACCACGGAAAACACCATGATGAACAACATTAAAACACAGTAGCGTAGTAGGCGTACATATTCCTTAAAAACAAGGCAGGTTTTATTTCACAAGTATTTTTTTATATTTTTGGCCACTGTAACATTTGAATATTTAATGAAATGATTCGGTGGTTTACCACTGAATGTGTCAGGCTTGGACATGGATTGTGTGTGCTCCTTCGACGCAACGGAATTACAGGACGAGCCAGGCGTGAATGTTTTTTTTATTTAAACACTATAATCAAAAATAATCAAACTAAGGGCGCTCACAAGGAGGTATAAAACGTGGCTACAAAATATAAACAAGAAACAAAAACACCTGCTCGATTGGCATGAATGAACTATGAACAAACAAAACAAAACTAGCACTGTGGCATAAATACATAAACTTACTCGGCATGAAACTGTGGACGAGGACGTTAAGGTTTGAACAGCATGGGTAGGGTGCGTGCGAGTGTGAGAAGATCCCAGAATGATGAACAGAAAGAAAATTACTTAAATACCGGCTGTGATAATCAGGAACAGGTGCAGGACCGAGGGCAGGGGCGTGACATGGTGGGAACTAATACGTTGGCATGGAAACAAACAAAACCAGGAAGTGCAAAACGTGACTGAATGTCCAAAATCAAAAACATAACATGACAAAACAAAACATGATCCATAGGTGTGACAGAATGGAACCAACATAACAATACAGTTTGAGAACCGCTGCTCTAGATTAGAGTAGATTAGATTGTACTTTATTTATTCCTTCAGGAGAGTTCCTTCAGGAAAGGAACTCTAGACCAGTGGTTCTCAAATCGGGGGTACGCGTACCCCTGGGGGTACTTAAAGGTATGCCAAGGGGTACGTGAAATAAAAAAATAATTAAAAAATTCTAAAAATAGCAACAATTCAAAAATCCACTTTGACAAAATATGAATGTAAGTTCATAAACTGTGAAAAGAAATGCAACAATGCAATATTCAGTGTTGACTGCTAGATTTTTTCTGGACATGTTCCATGAATATTCTTTTTTTGTGAAGTAAATGTTTAGAATGAAGTTGATGAATCCAGATGGATCTCTATTACAATCCCCAAAGAGGGCACTTTAAGTTGATGATTACTTCTATGTGTAGAAATCTTTATTTATAAATAAATCACAAATTTAATTAAAGCTGCAAGCAGCGTTGGTCGGGTCCGCCTTTGGCCGCTGCCAAGCCCTGGTCTAAGTCAGACATACATAGAGGTCTTTGTTTCATGTCTCTACAACATTCCTAACAGAAGTTACAAGCAGTTTTGTCTGGGTTTTTTCCTAGGGGGCGCTGGAGCGCAATTTTGACTTTTGGGGTTTGATTTTTTATTAGATGGCAATTTTCGCCAATCCTGATGTGTGTGTAAATTTTGAAGCATGTTAAGGGGGTCAAATTACAGATCAGCGTTTCTGGATGTTGTTGATAAATGGCTTTCGCTTTGCATAGTAGAGCTTTAACTTGCACTTTGAAGCATTTTAAGGGGGTCAAATTACAGTTTAAAGAGGCAAAAATGAAATTTTTTAGGAAACATTGCGCAGGGGTTCTTTGAAGGCGCGTAAAATCCAAACCGGAGCAGTAATCAAAACTTTGTTGGATAGTTTTAATCAAAAGGGTTCAATCTCTCTCCTGTGTGAGTTTGAAGCCGAAACGACAAACGCACCCGGAGGAGTTTACGTTTGAAAAAGGTGACGGGTTTTTACAAAACTTTTATTTTGAAGGGGTAATTTTTAACTTCCTGTTGATTTTTGCTGAAGGATGTCAATTATTAAAACGTAGGTCTAAGTGAGACCTACATAGTAGTTTTTGTTTTATGTCTTTCCGGCATTCCTACTGGAAATTACAAGCAATTTTGTTTGTGTTTTCTTCCTAGGAGCAGTTTTTGCTGTGTTTTATTCAAAAATTGCGCTAGAGCGAAATTTTGAGTATTTGGATTTGGTTTTTTCATTAGATCGCAATTTTCGCCAGTCCTGATGTGTGTGCCAAGTTTGGTGAGTTTTGAAGCATTTTAAGGGGGTCAAATTTCAGCTCAAAGAGGCAAAAATAGCATTTTTTTGCGAAAATGTAGCTTTGAAGGGGTTTTTTCAAAATTTTTGTTGATTTTTGCCCTAGAAGATAAAATTATGAAATCTAGGTCTAGGTTAGACCTACGTGACAGTTTTTGTTTCATGACTGTACGACATTCCTAACGGAAGTTACAAGCAGTCTGTTTTTCTTTCCTTCCTAGGGGGCGCTAGTGCGCAATTTTGATTTTTCTGGTTTGGCTGTCTAATAAGTTGGGAAGGCATGCCAGACCGATGTGTGTCAAATTTGGTGAGTTTTGAAGCATGTTAAGGGGGTCAAATTACAGCGCATAGGTGCGGAATAATAATAATAAAACGCACCAGTTTCAATAGGGTCCTTTGCCATGGGCCAAGGACCCTAATTATAAGTTTTTAGTTATTTGTATACCTTTTTTTCCAAATAGTTCAAGAAAGACCACTACAAATGAACAATATTTTGCACTGTTCTACAATTTGATAAATCAGAAACTGATGACATAGTGCTGTATTTTACTTCTTTATCTCTTTTTTTTTAACCAAAAATGCTTTGCTCTGATTAGGGCTGAGAGAGCCATACAAGCAAAATATTTTTAAAAGTATTTCATAAGAGAGCCATATCATTTTATTTTTTTAACACTAAATACAACTATATACGTGGATTTTTTTAAGAAAGACCAACATTTTTTGAGTATAATAAGTCTCTTATTCTTTTTAATACCATTGTTATTCTGAGGCTAACCAAAAATAAATAAAATACTTCTTACCATTAATGCGACTTTTTGAACAGGTGCGGTAGAAACCGGATGGATGGATGAAAATGCATGAGAATGTTTTATATTTTGAACGTTATTTTTGACACTGTGATTACCAGCGGAAGTATTCATTATTTATCGTGTTAAGCAATGTCAGCTACGATTTATCTGAGAGCCAGATGCAGTCATCAAAAGAGCCACATCTGGCTCTAGAGCCATAGATTCCCTACCCCTGGATTAGGGGGTACTTGAATAAAAAATATGTTTACAGGGGGTACATTGCTGAAAAAAGGTTCAGAACCACTGCTCTAGACCAGGGGTAGGGAACCTATGGCTCTAGAGCCAGATGTGGCTCTTTTGATGACTGCATCTGGCTCTCAGATAAATCTTAGCTGACATTGCTCAATACGATAATTATGAATAATTCCACTTGTAATCACAGTGTTAAAAATAACATTCAAATTATAAAACATTCTCATGTATTTTTAATCCATCCATCCGTTTTGTACCGCAACCGTTTAAGAATTCGCATTAATGGTAAAAAGTATTTTATTTATTATTGTAACTGAACACAAACATTATGTTAAAATGTTATAATCATATTTATTACTACAAACACACGTTTTTAAGTGCAAATAATTGTGCAGAAATATCCACTGTTTCAAGCAAATATTATTTAAAAAAAACCTTACAATTCAGTGTCTTTTAAGGGAAAAACATTAAGTGTAAAAAATGTTCACCGGGTTTTTAAATTAGTTTCAGTTAGTCTTTTAACCAAAATGTGTTTTAGTATTGGGTTAGTCATCTAAATTAAATTTAGTCGAAGAAATTCCTAAACATCGGTCTTGAAAGGATTTTATTAATTATAATTGCAGAGCATCTCAAAAACTGAATTCACAGCAAGAACTGCACTCCATCAATATTTCAATAATAACATTTCACACACACACTACTATGGACAGCACAGTAGAACAGGGGTTAGTGTGTGTGCCTCACAATACAAAGGTCCTGAGTTCAATCCCGGGCTCGAGATCTTTCTGTGTGGAGTTTGCATGTTCTCCCCGTGACTGTGCGGGTTCCCTCCGGGTACGGGACAATGCTGACTATGAGAAACCTTGGAGAGGACCTCAGATGTGGGCAACCCCCCCCCTATAGGGGACCGAAAGCAATGGATGTCGAGCGGGTCCAACATGATACTGTGAAAGTTCAATCCATAGTGGCTCCAACACAGCCGCGAGAGTTCAGTTCAAGCGGATCCAAGACAGCAGCGAGAGTCCCGTCCACAGGAGACCATCTCAAGCGGAGGCGGGTTAAAAGAATTGTTACCCCTTTCAGAGATTACATTTAGTTCCTGTAACTTTGTCTGTAAAATACATATTTCTATTAGCATTTATGAAATCTAGTGACAATATTTCATGAATAATATCCTTATATTAACATTCTTAATAAATGGCAGTAAAATAAGCACACATCTGATTGAGGAGTCAGTGTTCCAACACAGATAAACAGACAACATTCACACTCACAGTTTATGAAAGCCAGGGAAATAGGTTGTCGAAAACCAAATAAGCCGCACAAAACCCCAAGTTAACGTTGATTTGAGCTGATCTCGCTGCATGCTGGAGTTAATGTTACTTTCCCAACAGGTGACTGAAGAGCACGTGGATCCTGAGACCACGCTGTTGTCCTTCCTGAGACAAAAGCGTATCCTTTCACTTCACAGCCGCAAAACAGGATCATCTGATCAAATTGTTTATCTGTGTGTTATCGACGGTCATGTGAGTGTCTCACACTTTTTGATGCATGTTTTTCTCCTGACCGTGACACCAGTGAGGTTAACCGGAACCAAATATGGCTGCGGAGGAGGAGGGTGCGGTGCATGCACCGTGATGGTGTCACGCTATCGGACTTCAAACAAAACCATTGTGTATCCTTCAAGATGACAACAGCAGTCTTTGCCCTTTCCAGTTAATGTTAGAACATTCATTAGTTTACTTTTGCAGGGAATATTTTGGTGGTCTTTGAACTCAACGTCGTTTGTTTACACCAGGGGTCTCAAACTCAACTTACCTGGGGGCCACTGGATGCAGACACTGGGTGAGGCTGGGCCGCAAAAAAAGATTTCTTAAAAAAAATCGAACATGCACTTTATAATGAATTCACCGTCTTTGAATGGCAACATACTTGCCAACTCTCGCGATCTTTCCGGGAAACACCCGTATATCAGTGCCCCTCCCGACAATCTCCCAGGGCAATCAGTCTACCGGTTTTCACCCGGACCACAATAAGGGCGTGCCGTGATGGCACTGCTTTGACCGTCCTCTACAAACTACCTTCTCAGTCGCTTTTCCACCATACTAACAGGGTTCTGGTCCAGTCACATATTGTATGAGGCTTCCGCAGACCCACGGTTGTGACTGCAAGACATACTTGATCAACAGCCATACAGGTCACTCTGAGGGTGGCCGTATAAACAACTTTAACACTGTCACAAATATGCGCCACACTCTGAACCCACACCAAACAAGATTGACAAACACATTTTGGGAGAACATCCTCATCGCGGGATTAGGTCTCTGCTTTTTGCAGACGATGTGGTCCTGTTGGCTTCATCTGGCCGGGATCTTCAGCTCTCACTGGATCGGTTCGCAGCCAAATGTGAAGCGGCCGGAATGTGAATCAGCCCCTCCAAATCCAAGTCCATGGTTCTCTCCCGGAAAAGGGTGGAGTGCCATCTCCGGGTTGGGGAGGAGACCCTGCCCCAAGTGGAGGAGTTCAAGTATCTAGGAGTCTTGTTCACGAGTGGGGGAAGAGTGGATCGTGAGATCGACAGGCGGATCGGTGCGGCGTCTTCAGTAATGCGGACGTTGTACCGATCCGTTGTGGTGAAGAAGGAGCTGAGCCGGAAGGCAAAGCTCTCAATTTACCGGTCGATCTACGTTCCCACCCTCACCTATGGTCATGAGCTTTGGGTCATGACCGAAAGGATAAGATCACGGGTACAAGCGGCCGAAATGAGTTTCCTCCGCCGTGTGGCGGGTCTCTCCCTTAGAGATAGGGTGAGAAGCTCTGCCATCCGAGAGGAACTCAACGTAAAGCCGCTGCTCCTCCACATGGAGAGGAGCCAGATGAGGTGGTTCGGGCATCTGGTCAGGATGCCACCCGAACGCCTCCCGAGGGAGGTGTTTAGGGCACGTCCAACCGGTAGGAGGCCACGGGGAAGACCCAGGACACGTTAGGAAGACTATGTCTCCCGGCTGGCCTGGGAACGCCTCGGGATCCCCCGGGAAGAGCTAGACGAAGTGGCTGGGGAGAGGGAAGTCTGGGCTTCCCTGCTTAGGCTGATGCCCCCGCGACCCGACCTCGGATAAGCGGAAGAAGATGGATGGATGGATCCTCACCGTAAAACAACATAAGCACCACAGAACAAATACCCAGAATCCCATGCAGCCCTAACTCTTCCGGGCGGTGTATATTGTAGTCCGGAAGAGTTAGGACTGCAAGGGATTCTGGGTATTTGTTCTCTGGTGTTTATGTTGTGTTACGGTGAGGATGTTCTCCCAAAATGTGTTTGTCATTTTTGTTTGGTGTGGGTTCACAGTGTGGTGCATAATTGTAACAGTGATAAAGTTGTTTATACGGCCACCCTCAGAGTGACCTGTATGGCTGTTGATCAAGTATGTCTTGCAGTCACAACCGTGGGTCTGCGGAAGCCTCATACAATATGTGACTGGACCAGAACTCTGTGTATAAGTATGACACCGTAAAGCGTCTTTTATATAAAACTCGCGGGCCGCACCAACATTAAATTATCACATCAAGGTGCGGGCCGCATAATAACGTCTCGCGGGCCGCATTTGGCCCCCGGGCCGCATGTTTTAGACCCCTGGTTTACATGTACAACGTTCTCCGACTTTCTAGGACAGGGGTAGGGAACCTATGGCTCTAGAGTCTTTTGATGACTGCATCTGGCTCTCGGATAAATCTTAGCTGACATTACTTAACGTAATAAGTAATTAATAATTCCGCTGGTAATCACAGCGTTAAAAATAAAATTCAAATTATAAAAAATTGTCATGCATTTTAATCCAACCATCCGTTTTCTATCGCACCTGTTCAAGATGTCACATTAATGGTAAGAAGTATTATATTTATTATTGGTTAACTTTAGTATAACAATGTCATTAAAAAGAGTAAGAGACTTATTATACTCTAAAAATGTTGGTCTTACTTAAAAATGCGTGCATTTAGTTGTATTCACTCTTAAAAAATATTATATTGCTCTCACGGAAATACATTTTGAAAAATTTGGCTTTCATGGCTCTCTCAGCCAAAAAAGTTCCCGACCCCTGTTCTAGGACGTGTTTCATGCCACTTCTTTTTCTGTCTCATTTTGTCAGCCAGACTTTTAATGTTGTGCGTGAATACACAAAGGTGAGTTTTGTTGATGTTTTTGACTTGTGTGGAGTGTTAATCAGACATATTTGGTCTGTGAATGACTGCAAGCTAATCGATGCTAACATGCTATTTAGGCTAGCTGTATGTACATATTGCATCATTATGCCTCATTTGTAGCTATATTTGAGCTCATTTAGTTTCCTTTAATTAAGAAAATGTATATCTCATGACACACTATCTGTATGTAATATGGCTTTTAAATTTGTTTTGCGGTTCCAGACAGATTTGTTTTTGTATTTCTGGTCCAATATGGCTTTTTCAACATTTTGGGTTGCCGACCCCTGACCTAAATGTAACCCACGTACCACCACAGTTGTAGTTAATGCATATTTTGAGTAGTCAATGAAAGGAAATTACGATAATAGATTCTTTAAAAGCTTTTCATTTGGGGACGGCGTGGCGAAGTTGGTAGAGTGGCTGTGCCAGCAATCTGAGGGTTACTGGTTCAATCCCCATTTTCTACCATCCTACTCACGTCCGTTGTGTCCTTGGGCAAGACACTTCACCCTTGCTCCTGATGGGTCCTGGTGATCGCCTTGCATGGCAGCTCCCGCCGTCAGTGCGTGAATGAATGGGTGAATGTGGAAATACTGTCAAAGCGCTTTGGGCTCCTTAAAAGGTATAGAAAAGCGCCATACAAGTACAACCCATTTACCATTTGCAATATTTAGAACATCAACGTCAGATTAAAGTAATAGAAAGCAAATACTTTTTTCTTCCTTTGAAAAAATGTTTTCTTTTCAGTGTCATACTATGCGAAGTTCTGATGCAGGCCGATCCCGGGCCAACAGAAAACAAGCTGTGGGTCTCAAATGGCCACCACATTAACGGAAACTTGTAGAAATGATTGTTGTCTTCAATGCACCTTCACCAACATTTCAGTCATTACTCGGCCAACGCCTGCCTGATGCCACTCTGCCAGCTTCACGGTGCCGCCATTACCACCGTTGAGGGTGTTGGGAGTACCAAGACCAGGATCCACCCTGTCCAGGTAAGACCTAGACCTAGACCTAATTGACTCATTACTTAACATGCAGTCAAGGCTCTCATTAGGCTTCTTTAGACTGAAACTTCACTTTGCTGGCAATTAGAATACTCTAGTTCAGGGGTGCCCACACTTTTTCTTCAGGCGAGCTACTTTTCAAATGACCAACTCGAGGGGATCTACCTCATTTATATAAATCATTTATATTTATTTATTTATGAAAGAGACATTTTTGTAAACAAGTTAAATGTGTTTAATGATAATACAAGCATGTGTAACACATATAGATGTCTTTCTTTCACAAAGACAAGAATATAAGTTGGTGTATTACCTGATTCTGATGACTTGCATTGATTGGAATCAGACAGTAATGATGATAACGCCCACATTTTCAAATGGAGGAGAAAAAAAGTTGTCCTTTCTGTACAATACCACATGAAAGTGGTTGGTTTTTGGCATCTAATTCATCCAGCTTCCATACACTTTACAAGAAAAACATTGGCGGCAAATTCCGTAGCTTGCTTGATTGACATTCACGGTACCCGAGGGTCTTGTGAGATGACGCTGGCTGCTGCCAGTTCATTATTATGAAAAAATGACAGAGAGGAAGGCGAGAAACACTTTTTATTTCAACAGACTTTCGCGCCGTCCCTTCCGTCAAAACTCTAAAGGCCGACTGCACATTTCCTATCTTCACAATAAAAGCCCTGCTTCATGCTGCCTGCGCTAACAAAATAAAAGTCTCGGAAAGCTGGCGTGCACAAGTGATGTGCACGCCAGCTTTCTGAGGGATCGCTTGTGCACGCCAGTTTTCCGAGACTCTGTATTTAGTTAGCGCAGGCAGCATGAAGCAGGGCTTTTATTGTGAAGATAGGAAATGTGCAGTCGGCCTTTAGAGTTTTGACGGAAGGTACGGCGCGAGAGTCTGTTGAAATAAAAAGTGTTTCTCGCCTTCCTCTCGGTCATATTTTAATAATAATGATCTTGCAGCAGCCAGCGTCATCTCACAAGACCCTCCGGTACCGTGAATGTCATTTAAGTGACGTCTTGGTGAAGATTGATGATCACTAATTTTTAGGTCTATTTTTTTTAAAAGCCTGTCTGGAGATCGACTGACACACCCCCCGCGGTCGACTGGTAGCTCGCGATCGACGTAATGGGCACCCCTGGGCTAGAGTATACAAATGAGTTTTAAGGTGAGACTTAAATGCTTCTACTGAGGTGGCATCTCGAACTGTTCCCGGGAGGGCATTCCAGAGTACTGGAGCCCGAACGGAAAACGCTCTATAGTCCGCAGACTTTTTTTGGGCTTTGGGAATCACTAATAAGCCGGAGTCTTTTGAAGGCAGATTTCTTGCCGGGACATATGGTACAATACAATCGGCAAGATAGGATGGAGCTAGACCGTGTAGTATTTTATACGTAAGTAGTAAAACCTTAAAGTCACATCTTAAATGTAACTTAGATATTGGGTTTCACTATGTAAAAGCGCTTTGAGTCACTAGAGAAAAGCGCTATATAAATATAATTCACTTCACTTCACATTCTATAATTTAGCCGTTAGCAAATAAAATTACGTATATTAGCTGCACCATTGTATAAAACCTCAGGGTTCAAAGCTTGGGGAAAAAGTAGCGGCTTACAGTAATTTTGCAAGCAGTAGTTTTGTCAGTAGTAATGCGTGATGTGTTTCCAGGAGCGGATAGCGAAGGCGCATGGCTCCCAGTGCGGCTTCTGCACTCCAGGCATGGTGATGTCTATGTACACCCTTCTGCGGAACAATCCTCAGCCCAGCCTAGATGACATCACCGAGGCGATGGCTGGTACCGCTTGATTATCATACATTTTTGTTTCAACCCTTCAGAAGCTTCGCCGTACGAATTAGGCATTGATCAAATTATATTTCAACGTACTTGACTTGACCTTGGCTTTCCTGATTCAGGGAATCTGTGCCGCTGCACCGGATATCGGCCCATTGTTGACGGCTGCAGGACCTTCTGTCAAGTGCAGTGATTTCTTCTGCAGTTTTTAGCTATTTTTTAAATGCTTCAACTAAAGTATGTTTAATCCATGCAGGAAGTCAACTGCTGCCAAGTCAACGGTGAGAAAAACTGCTGCAGCGAGGAAGAAAAATATGATGTAAGTTGAGATTTTATCCTGGGGAATAAAGGGAGATATTTTTTTTAATGTGCAGTATACACATTACAGTTTTTTTGTTTGTTTTTTTTAATTGTATTTATTGGGGCAACTGGAGGGTTGCAGGTTCGATCCCTGCTTGCACCATCCTAGTCACTGCCGTTGTGTCCTTGGGCAAGACACTTTACCCACCTGCTCCCAGTGCCACCCACACCGGTTTTAAATGTAATTTAGATATTGGGTTTCACAATGTAAAGCGCTTTGAGTCACTTGAGAAAAGCACTATCCATCCATCCATTTTCTACCGCTAATTCCCTTTTTTGGGGTCGCGGGGGGCGCTGGCGCCTATCTCAGCTACAATCGGGCGGAAGGCGGGGTACACCCTGGAAAAGTCGCCACCTTATCGCAGGGCCAACACAAATAGACAGACAACATTCACACTCACATTCACACACTAGGGACCATTTAGTGTTGCCAATCAACCTATCCCCAGGTGCATGTCTTTGGAAGTGGGAGGAAGCCGGAGTACCCGGAGGGAACCCACGCATTCACGGGGAGAACATGCAAACTCCACACAGAAAGATCCCGAGCCTGGATTAGAACCCAGGACTGCAGGAACTTCGTATTGTGAGGCAGACGCACTAACCCCTCTGCCACCGTGAAGCCCACGAGAAAAGCACTATATCAATATAATTAACTTCACTTATTACAGTACATGTGTGTCTAAGATCTTTACACAATTCAAACATGATATCTCTTCCTTAATGTGGATTGACTAATAACCATTTTTTTCTCTCCAGTATTATGCTAATACAAAACCGGAAATAAACAAATAATACAATGATTTGCAAATCGTTTTCAACCTATATTCCATTGAATAGACTGCAAAGACAAGGTACTTAAAGTTCCAACTGGTAAACTTTGGTATTTTTTGCAAATATTTGCTCATTTGTAATTTGATGCTTGCAACACTTTTCAAAAAATCTGGCACATGTGGCAAAAAAGACTGAGAAAGTTGAGGAATGCTCATCAAACACTTATTTGGAACATCCCACAGGTGAACAGGCTAATTGGGAACAGGTGGGTGCCATGATTGGGTATACAAGCAGCTTCAGTCATTTGCAAACAAGGATGGGGAGAGGGTCACCACTTTGTGAACAAATGCCCGAGCAAATACAGTTTAAGAACAACATTTTACCCCGGATTGTTGAACAACTTAAGTGTGAAGTGAATTATATTTATATAGCGCTTTTCTCAAGTGACTCAAAGCGCTTTACACAATGAAACCCAATATCTAAGTTACATTTAAACCAGTGTGGGTGGCACTGGGAGCATGTGGGTAAAGTGTCTTGCCCAAGGACACAACGGCAGTGACTAGGATGGCAGAAGCGGGAATCGAACCTGCAACCCTTAAATTGCTGACACGGTAGCTCTACCAACCGTACATCAAGCAAGAATGGGAAAGAATTCCACCTGAAAAGCTTCAAAAAGTGGTCTCCTCGGTTCCCAAACATTTACTGAGTGTTGTTAAAAGGAAAGGCCATGTAACACAGTGGTAAAAATGCCCCTGTGACAACTTTATTGCAATGTGTTGCTGCCATTACATTGTAAGTTAATGATTATTTAAAAAATACGTTTCTCAGTTCAAACCTTTATTATATTGTCTTTGCAGTCTATTCAATTGAATATAAGTTGAAAAGGATTTGAAAATCATTGTATTTTGTTTTTATTTACACAACATGCCAACTTCACTGGTTTTGTGTTTTGTAAAAAGACAGTTTGAATATATTTGGAAAAGCTTTGAGCAGCTCAAGTTAGCTTATTACACACACCTTTAGGCCCTAAGAATGTGTGCTTACTTAAAGTGCAATTACACATCACAACATCTTGACAAATAATCTTCCTGCTATTGACTTGATATAGTGCCCTCTGCTGGATTCAGAGCTGCAGCACTCTCCCTTCAGGTAGACCAGGGGTGCCCACACTTTTTCTGCAGGCGAGCTACTTTTCAACTGACCAACTTGAGGGGATCTACCTCATTTAAATATATCATTTATATTTATTTATTTATGAAAGAGACATTTTTGTAAACAAGTTAAATGTGTTTAATGATAATACAAGCATGTGTAACACATATAGATGTCTTTCTTTCACGAAGACAAGAATATAAGTTGGTGTATTACCTGATTCTGATGACTTGCATTGATTGGAATCAGACAGTAATGATGATAACGCCCACATTTTCAAATGGAGGAGAAAAAAAGTTGTCCTTTCTGTACAATACCACATGAAAGTGGTTGGTTTTTGGCATCTAATTCATCCAGCTTCCATACACTTTACAAGAAAAACATTGGCGGCAAATTCCGTAGCTTGCTTGATTGACATTCACGGCACCCGAGGGTCTTGTGAGATGACGCTGGCTGCTGCCAGTTCATTATTATGAAAAAATGACAGAGAGGAAGGCGAGAAACACTTTTTATTTCAACAGACTTTCGCGCCGTCCCTTCCGTCAAAACTCTAAAGACCGATTGCACATTTCCTATCTTCACAATAAAAGCCCTGCTTCATGCTGCCTGCGCTAACAAAATAAGAGTCTCGGAAAGCTGGCGTGCACAAGTGATGTGCAGGCCAGCTTTCTGAGGGATCGCTTGTGCACGCCAGTTTTCCGAGACTCTGTATTTAGTTAGCGCAGGCAGCATGAAGCAGGGCTTTTATTGTGAAGATAGGAAATGAGCAGTCGGCCTTTAGAGTTTTGACGGAAGGTACGGCGCGAGAGTCTGTTGAAATAAAAAGTGTTTCTCGCCTTCCTCTCGGTCATATTTTCATAATAATGATCTTGCAGCAGCCAGCGTCATCTCACAAGACCCTCCGGTACCGTGAATGTCATTTAAGTGACGTCTTGGTGAAGATTGATGATCACTCATTTTTAGGTCTATTTTTTTTAAAAGCCTGGCTGGAGATCGACTGACACACCCCCGCGGTCGACTGGTAGCTCGCGATCGACGTAATGGGCACCCCTGAGGTAGAGCATTCAAACTACATTCAATTTAAGTAACCATCAAAAAAGGAAACAACAAAAAAATATGCTGGGGAGTGAATGTCAAACCACAAATAAGCAGGGGTCTACTGTAAACTAAACTCACTATCTAAATACTAGTACACTACTTGACATTTGTACACAACAAATGCCTTTATAACTCCATTATTGTCACGTCTGTAAATCTGGTTTTATGTTTGATCATGTTTTGTTTTATTTTCTGGACTCTTGTTCCGTTTTTTCACTTCCTGGTTTGTTTTGTTACCATGACAACTCATTGCTTTTCACCTTGCCCTCCTAGTCACGCCCATGCCCTCAGTCCCGCACCTGTTCCTAATTATCACAGCCACTATTTAAGTCAATTTCTTTCTGTCCATCAGTCTGGGAACATTAACCATCATTATATTCTACGACCTTTGCTGCTCATTGATCCCCTGCCACGCACCTTGCTATTTACGCCTCTCGTTTTTTTGTCACAGTAAGTTTTTGATCGTATCTTTTGTTTGTTTTGTAGAATGCATTGCCATTGTGCTGTTTTTGTTCTAAGTTTTAGTCTAGATCAGGGGTGCCCATTACGTCGATCGCGAGCTACCAGTCGACCGCGGGGGGTGTGTCAGTCGATCTCGAGCCAGGCTTTTAAAAAAAATAGACCTAAAAATGAGTGATCATCAATCTTCACTAAGACGTCACTTAAATGACATTCACGGTACCGGAGGGTCTTGTGAGATGACGCTGGCTGCTGCAAGATCATTATTATGAAAATATGACCGAGAGGAAGGCGAGAAACACTTTTTATTTCAACAGACTCTCGCACCGTACCTTCTGTCAAAACTCTAAAGGCCGACTGCACATTTCCTATCTTCACAATAAAAGCCCTGCTTCATGCTGCCTGCGCTAACTAAATACAGAGTCTCGGAAAACTGGCGTGCACAAGCGATCCCTCAGAAAGCTGGCGTGCACATCACTTGTGCACGCCAGCTTTCCGAGACTCTTATTTTGTTAGCGCAGGCAGCATGAAGCAGGGCTTTTATTGTGAAGATAGGAAATGTGCAGTCGGCCTTTAAAGTTTTGACGGAAGGGACGGCGCGAAAGTCTGTTGAAATAAAAAGTGTTTCTCGCCTTCCTCTCTGTCATTTTTTCATAATAATGAACTGGCAGCAGCCAGCGTCATCTCACAAGACCCTCGGGTGCCGTGAATGTCAATCAAGCAAGCTACGGAATTGGCCGCCAATGTTTTTCTTGTAAAGTGTATGGAAGCTGGATGAATTAGATGCCAAAAACCAACCACTTTCATGTGGTATTGTACAGAAAGGACAACTTTTTTTCTCCTCCATTTGAAAATGTGGGCGTTATCATCATTACTGTCTGATTCCAATCAATGCAAGTCATCAGAATCAGGTAATACACCAACTTATATTCTTGTCTTCGTGAAAGAAAGACATCTATATGTGTTACACATGCTTGTATTATCATTAAACACATTTAAAGTGTTTACAAAAATGTCTCTTTCATAAATAAATAAATATAAATGATATATATAAATGAGGTAGATCCCCTCGAGTTGGTCAATTGAAAAGTAGCTCGCCTGCAGAAAAAGTGTGGGCACCCCTGGTCTAGATTATCCGCCATCGAGTGTGCTTTTTGTTTTGCCTTTATTATTGTATTTTGAGTAATAATAATTAAATCATGTACCTGAATTCACGCCTGGCTCGTCCTGTAATCCCGCTGCGTCGAAGGAGCACACTCAATCCATGTCCAAGCCTGACAATTATCCTGATAAGTATGCAATTGTTAGTGATTTTAAGCTGTTTTTGGAGTATTTGTTTCCTACTGCATGATTAGAATAACAATCATATTAATGCAGGAGTAGTTTGCAATACTACTTTTGAATTATTTGGTTATATTAATGTAGTGGAAACTAACAACATCAGCAATGTAACAACATGAGCAATACCACCCCAGGTTGTGACTAAGGAATGTTACAATGTAGAAACTTCATGGTGCAGTATTATTATTGTGGTGTATGTCCAAAAAAAGCCCTAAAAATGCCATAGTGTGTAAATTGAAGCTTCAGGAATATTTAGAATAAAGACAAGTACTGTAATTGAACACAAACATGATGCTCAAATGTTCTAAACATATTTGTTACTACAAACAAGTATTTTTAAAAGCGAAGAATTGCGGGAACATCCACTGCGTCTCTCAACTTTTACTTGCAGAGACGCTGTGTCCTTTATAGTGGATATTTTTATATCAGTTTTGAAAATGCAGTTTCTCAGAAACACCTCTCTCTCTCTTCCTTTTCATCTTTCGGTATTCCTTCTGTTTTTTTCTTCTTTTTTTTCCATTTATTTATTTTTATTTTTTTAATTATCTTTCTAGCTATCATTATGTATACGTATCGTTGCATTTGACCAACTTTATTGTTGATAATAGAGGTAATCTATTGGTTTTGTTCATGATCAATAGCGCTTTTTCTATTGGTATTTGTATTGCTCCAGTTTTAGTGTAAAAATGCTCATTGTCCTTACTATATTATTTATATCACTAACTGCTTATTTGCTATCACTTTTACGATCATATTTGTACATATTATGTATGTGCTGGTGTTGTTGTATTTGCTGTTGTTGTTTTTGTCTCTCTGTCTAATCCCCCTCTTATCCCCACAATTTCCCCCTCTGTCTTCCTTTTTTTCTCTTTCTATTCCCTCCTGCTCCGGCCCGGCTGCACCAAATGATAATATAAATACATTTAATAAAGTCACATTCAAATTAGATAACAAGAGAAGTATCCTACACTTCTCTTTTGTAAAGTAAATCTAAATCTACATCTACATCAACTATAGGATTTGCCTGAGAAGCTGGACAGGACAAAAAAAAAAAAAAGGCGCCATGCCATTAATGAGAAGATTCTGAAACCGTAATACTGTGGTTTTTACAAATTGTTGCATCCCTAGTAGGGTTTTACGGAATACCGGTACTAATAAAGTACCGCAGTGCTCATGAATTAAAAACGTTACTATACGGCTTCTGAAAAATACCAGTACTTTTTTTTTCCCCGACACGAATAATGAAATGTTCTTATTGTCCCCTTTATTTGGAAATGTATCAAAGTTTTGGTATTGGAACAACCCCGATCCTGAGTTCTGACTGTATCATCGCCTCGTGACCACACATTTCTAGTTTATATTTGTACATGAATGCCTTACATTGTCTCTGCTTCCCAGGAAACTCCATTGCTGTTTGACAAGTTGGACTTTCTGCCACTGGACGCGACACAAGACCTGATCTTTCCCCCGGAACTGATTGTAAACCCACAAAGTGTTCCATTTGCTGGACTACTCACTTTGCTCCCTCAGACAGTCCAACCCGTCTGTGTTCTTACCCCCAGCTGATGGCGGAAACCGACAGGCCACAAACACTCACATTTCGTGGGGAGAGGATGACCTGGAAGTCCCCTGTTCTGCTAGAGGAGCTGGTCCAGCTCAAGACCAGCAACCCAAAGGCTCCGCTGATCATGGGGAATACTAATTTAGGTCCAAATGAATATGTCATTTGAGGATTAATTCTGATAAGAAAAAAACAGGATGCAGGGTGGTTGCAATTTGCTGATCCTTGTGCTTGGTGTCAAAGGTCCGGATATGAAATTCAAAGGCGTTCTGCATCCATTGGTGATATCTTCCATCCGAGTATTGGAGCTCTTTGAGGTGACTGAGACGCCACATGGTGGGTAAAATCTATCAGGCTGTGCTTTGATAATCTGATCAAGGTCCATGTCACTAGTTATTGGTTCTCTGCAGGTGTTTGTTTGGGAGCGGGCTACACCCTCTCTGAGACCCGGGCTATTTTAAATAAGTTTTGCAGCCAGTTTCCAGAGGAGAAGACAGAGCTGTTCAGAGCGCTCATCAAGCAGCTAGGGAATTTGGGAAGCCAGCAGATCCGCAATGTTGCTGTGAGTAGACTACCAAAGGCATTGTTTTTGTTTTTAACCTTTGTTGTGATTTGATTGTGCACTAATTATAATATTGTGTATTCCAAACATTTTTGTTGTAAGTATCTACCTGTCACCTTGACTTATGGTTTTCAAAGCAAGTTATCCATCAGTTTGTTCATAGAAAAATCTAATAATCAAACACGTAGGTTATTGTATGATTATTATGGTTTAACTAAGGGGGTGACAGCAAACGGACACCAGGGGAAAGTAATGTACAAATGATTAAATATAAAAACAAAGTATACATACTAATACCAAACAATAATAATAATAAACAATACTAATAAACTATAGAATGGTGTGTGGCAAAATCCAAGAGTGTATGTGTGAGACTATGTGTGTAGATTGGCTGTTAAATGTCACCGTAAATGTTGAATGAGGAAGCAGACAGAAACCAAAGAGGGCAAGGCAAAAGGAGTCCAAGATACGCGAGGGGTCTGTGGGGCAGAGAGAGACGTCAGAGTCCGGGGGCGAGCGAGGAGTCGGGAAACGAGGGAGGCAGTCCAAATCCAGGGCAACGGAAGGGAAACACTGCGAAAACACCGGAGAACAAACAAGGATGTCAGAACACGAGGGAAAAGCGCAGAGAGAGAGAGCATAAGCCCTATGGTATCCGATAGAGAAACTAAGTTCCCGCGCCGATCCTTGGGTCCACTGGTCCTTTATTGAGCATGCCCTCATCAGTACCATTTGAGCAGATTGGAAAATAAGTGCAGGCTTGTCACTGCGTGGACGTGCTGCGCTAAGCGTGAACCGCCGCGGAGGAAGACGCAGACTGCACGTGTGCCACAACAATAATATTATCATGAAGTGATTATACATTTATATTTCTGTGTCACGAAGGCTGTGAATTGTGTGTCACATGTTTTCATTTTTCAGACTCTTGGAGGAAACATTATGAGTGCATATCCAAACTCTGACCTAAACCCAGTTTTTGCTGCCGGTAACTGCAGCGTGAGCGTCATCAACAGTGGTAAGATACTGACAAACAGGAACTTTCACCACTTCAGCAAATCACACGTTTATTCTGCATCACCAGAAGGAAAACGGGAGGTTCCACTCAATCAGGACTTCTTTGTGAGCCTTGGGAAGACCATCTTGAAGCCAGAGGAGATTGTTGTCTCTGTGCTAATCCCTTTCTCCAGAAAGGTGAAAATATTGCTTTTGAAAATACTAAAAAAGTACACACATAAACATACTAAAAACAGCATAGATTTATGGTGCCATGTCATGTTTGTACTGCAGGGAGAGTTTGTTCGAGCGTTCCGTCAGGCTCCAAGAAAGGAGAGCGCATTTGCTACAGTGACCACTGGGATGCGAGTGATGTTCTCTAAAGGGTCCAGAATAGTAGAAGATATCAGTATTTACTATGGAGGTGTAGGCGCGACCACAGCCAGCGCCGCCAAAACTTGTGCTGCTATCATTGCACGGTCAGCCATGTTTTATATAGTACCACAAGATTAGAGCATTCTTAATATTGTTTCTGTTAGTTTTGACAATCCATCTTCTTGACAATCCATGTAGAATGAATCTAAAGCAGTGATTATAGATTGTTGATGTTTCACCATTAATTTTTAACATCTTATCCAGACCGTGGAATGATGAAACCCTCAGCCAGGCTTACGACATCCTCATCAAAGAATTTGACATCCCACCTTCGATTCCAGGAGGAAAAGCAGAGTTCCGTCGCTCTTTGACTCTCAGTTTCCTTTTCAAATTCAATCTAGAGATCCTTCAGACCCTCAGAAAGATGGTAAGCACCTGCTGCATGGTCCAGCCTACCTCGTTTATAATGGAAACGTTGGTCAAGTATTCTCAGTGCATTGAATAGCTAGCTACTGGATCAGAGGCTAAATTTACCCCCTGGGCAAACCATCCCTCGTTTACTGACTGCATCTGAAGTAAGAAGGCTACAGTATCACCTTAGTTACATAAATCACATCACAAAAAACAATTGTCACTGCCTACAAGTAGAGGACTTAAAGGGAATTGCACTTTTTTTTAGAATTTTGCCTATCGTTCACAATCATTGAGAGAAATAACGATGGATGTTTTTGTTTTTTTCCATCCATCCATCTTCTTGGGCTTATCCGAGGTCGGGTCAGATTTTTTTTTACATTCTAAATCAGGGGTCTCAAACTCAATTTACCTGGGGTCCACTGGACGCAGAGTCTGGGTGAGGCTGAGACGTAAGAAAAGATTTCTCAAAAAAAAATGTTGCATACTCCTCAGCATGTCTGGTTGTATAATGACGTTACAAATTGTATTCCTTGTGCACCGCAACTTTCTCTGTGCAAATAAGACCCTGTGCTCAACAAAGAAATGTTGCATCTCCCACTTTCCTTGGAATTGTCTTTGCTCATCACTAACCTTTCTCTACACTGCAGGCTTTGAAAAAGACATGTTTGGGGTTGTGGGATCTATTTGTATTTAGCCGACGCACGGAGAATAATTTTATTTCCGCAACGTGTGTCGTTCCACTTTTCTTTCCTTCAGGAACACGGCAGTCAACAGATAATAGCCGAGAAAGTACCGGGATGACGAGCGCAAAAAAGTTACGGCTCCCAGAGTGTTATCTGGCGTCATATAGAAACATATGTAGTGTTCATCGTGTGAGGCAAAGCAAATTAAAGAATAAAATAACTGTTTGAATTAGTCCAGGTTATCGGGGACTGTTATTACTGACGGACAGGTGTCGCGCTGTGACTGCAGCCAGGCACATAAGAAAACCCTGGTCTCCATGGCAACGTCTTTGTCACTTTCACTCATTTGCCGCTTTTCCACTAACGCAGGGGTAGACTACCCAGAACGTTGAAAGAGCCATTTTGGACCCAAATAACGCCATTTATATAAAACTCGCGTGGCGCGCTAACAATAAACTTTCATATTAAGGTGGGGGCCGCAAAATAACACGTGTCTGAGACCCCTGTTCTAAATATGAAATAAATGCGATCAAAAGTTGGCTTACAATGGAGCCAATGGCAGCCGGTGCCGCGCAATTCAGCCTATAAAGCCCTTAAAAAAACATCCAAACACCTATCGAGGGTTTACATGATGTAGGTATATTTATAATAACATTTAATACATACGTATTTTGATCATTTTAAGCATTGATTTCAAAAACAACGTTTGCTTTTTATTTTTCTTCATCACTGATTATTACTCAATGCAGACTTCAATCAATTATCAATCAATCATACACTTAATGATGAGAGCCAACAAACATAATATAACATCACTTACTGTGCAAGGTCTGTTGTCATTAGGATGCCGACTACTGGAATGTACATACAGTTTATTCCCATTTAGATGAAGAATGACAATAGTCCTGGGAGGCTTTGGGGGGACAAAGCGTCTTTTAGTGTCACAACTTGTCAGAATAAGTCTGCAAACTTCTTCTGTCCAGGTGAGATGCATGATTCATGATATGCAATTAACTTTCAGGGGGCAAGGAAGTGAGAAAGCAGCAGACCGATCAATGATGTAAACATGGGGACACACGGTAGTCACCACGGCGCCGCTATAAATAGTTGGTCCGTGTTAGCGCTTATAAAAACATTGATTGATTTAAACATTTATTAGTAGATTGCACAGTACAGTACATATTCCGTACAATTGACCACTAAATGGTGACACCCCAATAAGTTTTTCAACTTGTTTAAGTCCACGTTAATCAATTCATGGTAATATCACTAATACTTGGTTAATATTCAAGTCACAAATTATATTGCTGGCAGTTTTTGAATGGTTGTTCATTGGATTTTATGGACGCAATACAGGACCTCCAGTTATCTTCACTGTTAGTGGACTTTTATTTACGTTTGTTGGCAAGTCTTTCATAATGATTGTGAACGATAGGCAAAATTCCAAAAAATGTGCAGTTCCCCTTTAAAGGGTTACTTTAAAGGCCTACTGAAATGAGATTTTCTTATTTAAAGGGGGATAGCAGGTCCATTCTATGTGTCATACTTGATCATTTCGCGATATTGCCATATTTATGCTGAAAGGATTGAGTAGAGAACATCGATAATAAAGTTCGCAACTTTTGGTCGCTAATAAAAAGGCCTTGCCTGTACCGGAAGTAGCAGACGATGTGCGCGTGATGTCACGGGTTGTGGAGCTCCTCACATCTGAACATTGTTTACAATCATGGCCACTAGCAGCGAGAGCGATTCGGACCGAGAAAGCGACGATTTCCCCATTAAATTGAGCGAGGATGAAAGATTTGTGGATGAGGATATTGAGAGTGAAGGACTAGAAAAAAACTAAATAAAAAGCGACGGCTCCGGGCGGCGGCAGTGTGAGCGTTTCAGATGTAATTAGACACATGGGGGGCGGCGTGGCGCAGTGGAAGAGTGGCCGTGCGCAACCCGAGAGTCACTGGTTCAAATCCCACCTAGAACCAACCTCGTCACGTCCGTTGTGTCCTGAGCAAGACACTTCACCCTTGCTCCTGATGGGTGCTGGTTGGCGCCTTGCATGGCAGCTCCCTCCATCAGTGTGTGAATGTGTGTGTGAATGGGTAAATGTGGAAGTAGTATCAAAGCGCTTTGAGTATCTTGAAGGTAGAAAAGCGCTATACAAGTACAACCCATTTATCATTTATTTACTAGGATGATTCTGGAAGATCCCTTATCTGCTTATTGTTTTAATAGTGTTTTAGTGAGATTGTAAAGACATACCTCAAAGTCGGATGGCTGCGGTGAACACGCCAGTGTCTCAGAGAGAACCCGAGGAGCCAAGCTCACAGCTGCCTTTTTTGACAGCTACTGCAGGAGGACGCGTAATCCACTGATGTCTCCGGTAAGTTATATATCACGATTTTCCCATCCAAAAACATGCTGGTTGACGTAGAGAAACATGTTCGCTTGACCGCTCTGTGTTGAAGCTTCAAAGCAAACAAAGAAACACCGGCTGTGTTTCGGTGCTAAAGACAGCTGCAATACACCGCTTTCCACCAACAGCATTCTTCTTCATAGTCTCCATTATTAATTGAACAAATTGCAAAAGATTCAGCAACACAGATGTCCAAAATACTGTGTAATTATGCGATGAAAAGAGAAGACTTTTAGCCGTAAGTGGTGCTGAGCTAGTATGTCCCCTCCAACCAATGATGTCACAAACACACGTCATCATGCGCGTCATCATTCCGCGACGTTTTTAACGGCATACCTCGCGGGACATTTAAAATTGTAATTTAGTGAACTAAACCGGCCGTATTGGCATGTGTTGCAATATTAATATGATATATAAACTACCAGACTGCGTGGTCTCTAGTAGTGGCTTTCAGTAGGCCTTTGAGGAACACCTCAGTTATGTAAATCACAACTTTGGAACACAGTGTTCCATGTTTGCTAGCAAGGTTCCAATGCCAATGCAAGTATCTGTGCATACAATGGTCAAAGTGCCTTCATACAACAGGAGCACTCTAGTGTTTTTAGGAATTTGTTGCAAAAATGTTTGTCTCCCAAGTTTTGAACTGAACTCGGTGCCCAGTATGGTCTCATTCTGGCTATATTTGGCAGCCAGTTGAATAGACTTGCTTTACATCATTTGGATCCTGCACTATGACCTCAAACCAGAGCTGTCTAACTAAAGTGTGTGAGTATGGACTGATGAAGTCTGCTAGCTCAGGAGAAATGTTTTCTAAGAATTGCTGAACAGTCCACTTATGGTCAATTCTCAGAATGATGCCTTGAGAATACAATGACCGTTGGATGAATGAGAATTTTCGCTGGCATGGTAAATTATTGTCTTTTGAAGAACGTGATTGAAGAGGAAGCCATGGAGAAGATTGAGCCTCTGCCCAGAGAGATCCAGCGGAGCCAACAGGAGTTCAATGTCAGTATAGGTCACCATTTTCTCCTTCAAACGCACATATTCGTCAAATAAGCCTAGCTGCCTCTTCTTTAGAATGTCTCTGAGGGCCAGAGCGAACATGACCCGGTGGGCCGACCCGTCATGCATCGATCCGCCATCAGCCAGGCCACCGGAGAGGCAGTTTACTGCGATGATCTCCCAACAATTGATGGCGAACATTTCCTGGCTCTGGTCACCAGCTCAAAAGCACATGCCAAGATCATGTGAGGAAAAAGGATTCTGGACATCAACACATTCAACATGTTCTGCATGACTCGTGTTTTTATTTTTGTTTTAACAGAAGCGTGGATGTGAGCAAAGCCCTACTACTTCCTGGTGTCATTGACGTCATCACGGCCAAAGATATTCCTGGGAAGAAAACCCGCATCCTTTGTGGTTATGATGAAGACGTGCTTGCTAGGTCACAGGTCAGTCATTTGTTAATCTTGGATGTAATTGTCAGCAGAAAATGTGCATGTGCTAGTTCCGTGTGTCCAGGTGTCATGCATCGGTCACATAGTGTGTGCTGTCTTGGCGGACTCCAGAGCTCATGCCAAAAGAGGTGCGTCAGCAGTGAATATCAGCTATGAAGACTTGCCAAACCCGATTTTTACGATCGAGGTGAAGAAAAAACACCTATCTGGTTGTACATCGTTGCCGGGTTCGTGTTAAGTGGTCTTACTCTCACTGTTACAGGACGCCATTAAGCAGTCATCCTTCTTTGAGCCACGGCGAGAGATTGAGAGAGGACATGTGACAGAGGCCTTCAAGGGTGTAGATCTGGTTCACGAAGGTGAATAGCCTTTCAACTCTTTGGAGTTAAACGGCTCTACTCCAGCCCTTACCGTAATCTATTGCTTTTGTCAGTTTGTTGTATTGTTTGTGTTGTGTTTGTCACTTCATGATTATGACGTACTCCCATAAATTACCGTATTTTCCGGACCATAGGACGCACCAGATTATAAATAGATAGATAGATAGTACTTTATGGCGCACTGCCGATAAATGGACTATTTGCGATCTGTCAGGTTCAAACACTGGTGACATCAATTAATCCGACAAGAACCAAGGAACCAAGCAGACACAGAGTTAAATAGAGCTCATGAGGAGACACGTGTTTTGGGCTGTACTCTAGTTACAGATCCGAAACAACGTTCTAAAGCACAGCCTCCTGTATTTATTAAGGAAATCCCTATTACATCATTGTGACTGAGGGAAAAGGGGGGAGTGGACTCGACAAGATATGATGATACAACGTTGCAAATATGTTGACACTTGGTGCTATCGCCCAGTCTGTTCTTGTGCTGGTCCCAGAACACAAAGTTTGGCCTTGGCAGTCAGCAGGCGGTATCTGAACAGAACACTCATGGAAAAGAAAGGCAAGCAATCTTTGCACAAATACAGAAAAAACCCTTCAACACAAATTGACAATATTTTATAGTAACGGCCCTTAAGTATATAGTTATGATGATAATATATACATAATTATTCTAACAGATCTTTTTTCATATATAAGGCACACCACATAAGGTGCATTGAAGGAGTCATATTATTATTTTTCATTTTGTCAAAATGTAAAAGACTTCCTTGCGGTCTACATAACGAGTAATGGTGGTTCTTTGATCAAAATGTTGTATAGATGTTTTATAGATCATCCTCAAGTCGCTTTCTGACAGTCGCTGCAGGATGCGCCGTTATATGGGCGGTCTTATTTACGTGGCTCACCTTTGGCAGCGTATTCTCCTTGTCATTTTTGTTGTAGCGGTGTAGCGTGCAAGGACGGGAGTGGAAGAAATGTCAAAAGATTGAGCAAACTGTTTTAATGACATTAAGACTTTACTTCAATCAATAACAGAGCAGCATTTCCTCATTTGGAAACAACAACAACGCCGGAAATGTATCCCGTGAAAAAACGTCCGACCGGAACTCTCTAAAAACTAAAGCTCCTTGGGTGAATAATGTAAACTCACTACACCGGTATGTTTTAGTACTTTCATAGCGAGTTTACTGACAGATATAAGTAAGAACTTTAGACTAGCTTTATATTAGAAATGGAAACAGCAGAGGATGAATGTCCCATAACAAGAAGATAGATAAAAAGAAGAAGCTTATCGACTACGGTGTCACACGGACTACAAAGGCGGAGGCGCGCAATTTTTCAGAATTTATGCCGATCCCAAATACAGATCAGCAGGTACCAGAGAAAAGTTGTTTTTGCATAATATTGCGAAACAAAACGCCAGATAATATGTCTTACCTTATACACACACCATAATAATACTCCTATGTTGAAGCACAGTACAATACATCAAGCAGTGCGGCTTCATAACTTACCAAAATCGTACTAAAACGTTTTTATAGATTTTTTTAGCGCCGTGTGTAATATTCTATATTTTCAAAGGAATATATAAAATCTACACGTATCTCTTATGTTTGACTGCCATCTACTGGTCACACTTATTATTAAACCATGTGCCAAATAACATTGCTTCAAGGTCGGTAAGCAAAACCAGAATTATTCTGTACATTAGGCGCACCGGAGCGACATGGTGGACAGGGGTTAGTGCATGCGCCTCACAAAACAAAGGTCCTGAATAGTCCTGAGTTCAATCCCAGGTTCTGGATATTTCTGTGTGGAGTTTGCATGTTCTCCCCTTGACTGCGTGGGTTCCCTCCAGGTACTCCGGCTTCCTCCCACCTCCAAAGACATGCACCTGGGGATAGGTTGATTGGCAACACTAAATGGTCCCTAGTGTGTGAATGTGAGTGTGAATGTTGTCTGTCTATCTGTGTTGGCCCTCTGATGAGATGGCGACTTGTCCAGGGTGTATTCTGCCTTCCTCCCTAATGCAGCTGAGATAGGCTCTAGTACCCCTCCGACCCCAAAAGGGACAAGCGGTAGAAAATGGACGGATGGATGGATTGATGTGTTAAGAAAGCTGCTAACTATCTTACAGAGAAGTGTTGGGGACCACATCCTCCAGATGTTAGAGCTTTAAATGCTCCTGAATCACAGGCGGCATAGCTCGGTTGGTAGAGTGGCCGTGCCAGCAACTTAAAGGGTTGCAGGTTCGATTCCCGCTTCCGCCATCCTAGTCACTGCCGTTGTGTCCTTGGGCAAGACACTTTACCCACCTGCTCCCAGTGCCACCCACACTGGTTTAAATGTAACTTAGATATTGGGTTTCACTATGTACAAGCGCTTTGAGTCACTAGAAAAAAGCGCTATATAAATATAATTCACTTCACTAATTCACATTAAAAGCAAGGTCTGGTTTGACATGTTTAGGGAGAAATGTTACCATACTTTCCATGTTTTCCCCACGTTTCCGTCCAGAAAAACACAAGTGACAACGTCAACAACAAAACTGTATTATCCCTTGCTTAATTTGGGTTGAAAAGTTGCTTTATAATCCTCATTGGTGTGGGAAGTCTTTAGTGGCCTCATTGAGAAATCTTAGGAATGAAGTTTGTTCCTTTATTTTTCATTCTGCAGGCGCCCAATTTTGTGATGTCAGAGTATATTTTAAAAACAAGAGTGTGAATTTTTTAAAATTGCTTCAGACAGATTTCTATGCCCAGCTCGGGCTAGTCGGGTACCGATCTGAGGACCATGTGCTGTATTGTATTTCAATCAATCAATCAATGTTTACTTATATAGCCCTAAATCACTAGTGTCTCAAAGGGCTGCACAAACCACCACGACATCCTCGGTAGGCCCACATAAGGGCAAGGAAAACTCACACCCAGTGGGACGTCGGTGACAATGATGACTATGAGAACCTTGGAGAGGAGGAAAGCAATGGATGTCGAGCGGGTCTAACATGATACTGTGAGAGTTCAATCCACAATGGATCCAACACAGTCGCGAGAGTCCAGTCCAAAGCGGATCCAACACAGCAGCGAGAGTCCTGTTCACAGCAGAGCCAGCAGGAAACCATCCCAAGCGGAGGCGGATCAGCAGCGCAGAGATGTCCCCAGCCGATACACAGGCAAGCAGTACATGGCCACCGGATCGGACCGGACCCCCTCCACAAGGGAGAGTGGGACATAGAAGAAAAAGAAAAGAAACGGCAGATCAACTGGTCTAAAAAGGGAGTCTATTTAAAGGCTAGAGTGTACAAATGAGTTTTAAGGTGAGACTTAAATGCTTCTACTGAGGTAGCATCTCGAACTGTTACCGGGAGGGCATTCCAGAGTACTGGAGCCCGAACGGAAAACGCTCTATAGCCCGCAGACTTTTTTTGGGCTTTGGGAATCACTAATAAGCCGGAGTCCTTTGAACGCAGATTTCTTGCCGGGACATATGGTACAATACAATCGGCAAGATAGGATGGAGTTAGACCGTGTAGTATTTTATACGTAAGTAGTAAAACCTTAAAGTCACATCTTAAGTGCACAGGAAGCCAGTGCAGGTGAGCCAGTACAGGCTTAATGTGATCAAACTTTCTTGTTCTTGTCAAAAGTCTAGCGGCTTTGATAACCTTTGGTTATTTTCTTCAGGTGAGATTCGCATAGGCGGCCAGGAACATTTCTACATGGAGACCCAGAGCATGTTGGTGGTACCAGTGGGAGAGGAAAGGGAGTTAAACGTTTATGCGTCTTCTCAGTGGCCAACAGCACTTCAGGTACTTCAAGACCATGCGTTATGTATTTCCTCCCTTGTGACATCAGGTGTGCTGCCATATGTTCTGCCTCCAGATAGCCGTTGCTGAAACGTTGGCCATCCCGTCCAACCGAGTCATCTGTCACGTCAAAAGACTGGGCGGGGCATTTGGAGGGAAGGTCATAAAAACCAACATACTTGCTTGTATCACGTCTGTGGCTGCCTGGAAGTAAGTGTTTCCAAAAACTAGAGATGTCCGATAATGGCTTTTTTGCCGATATCCGATATTGTCCAACTCTTAATTACCGATTCCGATAACAACCAATACCGATACATACAGTCGTGGAATGAACACATTATTATGCTTAATTTTGTTGTGATGCCCCGCTGGATACATTAAACAATGTAACAAGGTTTTCCAAAATAAATCATGGCACTGCCATATTTATTATTGAAGTCACAAAGTGCATTATTTTTTTTAAAATGCCTCAAAACAGCAGCTTGGAATTTGGGACATGCTCTCCCTGTGAGAGTATGAGGAGGCTGAGGTGGGCGGGGTCAGGAGTAGCGGGAGGTATATTGTAGTGTCCCGGGAGAGTTAGTGCTGCAAAGGGTTCTGGGTATTTGTTCTGTTGTGTTTATGTTGTGTTACAGTGCGGATGTTCTCCCGAAATGTGTTCGTCATTCTTGTTTGGTGTGGGTTCACAGTGTGGCGCATATTTGTAACAGTGTTAAAGTTGTTTATACGGCCACCCTTAGCGTGACTTGACCAAGTATGACTGGCATTCACTTGTGTTTGTGAAAAGCCGTAGATAATATGTGATTAGGCCGGCACGCAAAGGCAGCGCCTTTAACCCTTCTATTATGTTGAGGGTCAATTTTACCCATTTCAGTTTTTGTGTTTATCAAAGTACTGGTTATCCTTTCTTTTTCTTGCTGAAATTTGGTGACTTTTCCTCATCTAGGGTCATGAACTGGTGTGTAAAATCTGGACACTATGTTGAGTAGTGGAATGTCTTGCAGAGTTTGTATACAAAGATGATGTTGTGGGTCATTTGGACCCAGACACTTTCATGTGGGTAAATAGCCAAAATAAACAAGTCTCTTTGATGTACTTTTTACTTTGATGTACAATTGTTTGTATTTTGATTGCCTCTGAGACCCAGAGCCAGGTGTGTGAAGAGAGGGAACTTTCTCAAACTTGTCCTTGTCACTGTTCTCATGTCATATCTTTGACAAACTTACCAAAAATGAGCTCCAGAAGGATGACATCTGAGGAGACAAAGACAAGTGTGAGAAAGTTCCCTCTCTTCACACACCTTGCTCTGGGTCTCGGAGACAATCAAAATACAAACAATTGTACATCAAAGTAAAAAGTACATCAGCGAGACATTTTTATTTTTGGATCTGAACAGCTATTTACCCACATTAAAGCGCCTGGGTCAAAATGACTCGCAACATCATCTTTTTATACAAACTCTTCACAAACATTCCACTACACAACGAAGTGTCCAGATTTACACACCAGTTCATGACCCTAGATGAGGAAAAGTCACCAGATTTCAGCAAGAAACAGAAAGGATAACCAGTACTTTGATCAACACAAAAACTGAAATGGGTCAAATTGACCCTTAACATAATACAATTGGAATAAAAAATGTATTGTATGTAACTTTTCTAAATGTTTATATAACATAAAATTGTTATTGGTTTTCTTGACTGTTTTGAGTGCATCTACACAGTATGGGTCAAAACGACCCGCAACACAATCAATGTCATTTCTTTTCCAACATAATACAAGGGTTAAGGTTTATTGGCGCTCTGTACTTCTCCCTTCATCCGTGTACCACTCCGTACAGCGGCGTTTTAAAAAGTCATAAATTTTACTTTTTGAAACCAATACCGATAATTTCGGCGGTCCGATATTATCGGATATCTCTACCAAAAACCTAACTGATGTTCTTCATCACTTAAAAAGATAGTCAGATTTTTTTCTTGCTTTGTTTCAGGAACAACTGTCCGGTCCGCTGTGTTCTGGAACGAGGTGAGGACATGCTGATCACTGGCGGACGTCATCCTGTGCTGGGTAAATACAAGGTATTGGACACATTTGTACAAATCCGCAGACTCTTCAGTTAACAACAACAGTTGTTTTTAGGTTGGCTTCCAGAAAGACGGAAGGATCCTGGCGGCAGATATCCAGATCTACACCAATGCTGGCAATGCAGTTGATGAATCAGTCTTTGTGAGTGACATAGGTTCACTCTTTCATAGTCCTTTTTTTCCACCAAGCAGTCCAGTTCCCAGAGCAAACAATTGATCACAAAAGATTTTCAGGTTCTGGTTGTTTTAGTCTAGAGCTGTCCTAACTAGTCTTTGAGCATGAACCAATGAAGCTTGCTTGGATGATGAAACATCTTCTAAGAAATGTTCTGAGGCTCTTAGGTTTGTCCAGTTTAGGGGTGGGGCAGGGTTTGGTGGTAGCGGGGGTGTATATTGTAGTGTCCCGGAAAAGTTAGTGCTGCAAGGGGTTGTGGGTATTTGTTCTGTTGGGTTTATGTTGTGTTACGGTGCAGATGTTCTCCCAAAATGTGTTTGTCATTCTTGTTTGGTGTGGGTTCACAGTGTGGCGCATATTTGTAACAGTGTTAAAGTTGTTTATACGGCCACCCTCAGTGTGACCTGTATGGCTGTTGCCCAAGTATGGATTGCATCCACTAATGTGTGTGAAAAAGCCGCATATGTTATGTGACTGGACCGGCACGCTGTTCGTATGGAAGAAAAGTGGACGTGACGGCAGGTTGTAGAGGACGCTAAAGACAGTGCCTTAAAGGATCTTTCTGTGTGGAGTTTGCATGTTCTCCCCGTGAATGCGTGGGTTCCCTCCGGGTACTCCGGCTTCCTCCCACTTCCAAAGACATGCACCTGGGGATAGGTTGATTGGCAGCACTAAATGGTCCCTAGTGTGTGAATGTGAGTGTGAATGTTGTCTGTCTATCTGTGTTGACCCTGCGATGAGGTGGCGACTTGTCCAGGGTGTACCCCGCCTTCCGCCCGATTGTAGCTGAGATAGGCGCCAGCGCTCCTTGTGACCCCCAAAGGGACTAAGCAGTAGGAAATGGATGGATGTATGGTAGCAATTGGAACGTTAAATATCTTGTCTTTGAAGTCTATTCAATTGAATATAAGTTGAAAAGGATTTGCAAATCATTGTATTCTGTCTTTATTTACCATTTACACAACGTGCCAACGTTTTGGGTTCTGTAGTTGATCTGAACGTCTCACCTACAAACTCTGTGATAGAAACAAAGCGATCTCAGGGTTTGATTTGGCAGGCAACCCTGATATGCACATCAAGTGGCGACCTAAACTGAACTTGGTGGAAACATGTTTTAGTTGACCATATGACTGTTTCTTTTTCAAATACCCAAGACCCAGATGATATTGTTCTTGCAGGTAGCAGAGAAGATACTGCTTCACCTGGACAACTCCTACAACATTCCCAATCTGCGTGGCCGAGCTGCCGCCTGCAGAACCAACCTGCCCTCCAACACATCCTTCAGAGGCTTCGGGGTGCCTCAAGGTGCTTGTATTGTGGAGAACATCATTCATGATGTGGGAATGGCGCTACAGTTTCCTGTGGATAAGGTCAAATCTAAAGTACAATCCAATTATTTATATTTTATATGAAATGTCTGATTAATGATTGATTGATCAGATTCAAGAGATCAATATGTACAGAGGACCATCACTCACCCACTACAAGATGGAGTTCAGCCCAGAGAACTTACTGCGCTGCTGGGACAAATGTAAAGTCGAGTCTGACTACAATGCTCGCTGCGATGCTGTAGAAAAGTTTAACCAGCAGAACCGCTGGAAGAAGAGAGGAATCGCTATTACCCCGATTAAATATGGCATCAGCTTTGCAGAAGGCTTCATGAACCAAGTAGGTTGTTTGTGTAGCTCCTTTCTGGTTCACAAAATGAGGTGAAATGAGTTTGTTTGTCTAGGGTGCCGCTCTGGTGAACATCTATGGGGATGGCTCGGTTCTGGTGACTCATGCTGGGACAGAGATGGGTCAAGGAGTCCACACTAAAATGCAACAGGTGCGCATGTGACGGCTGACATCCGTCTGATATTTCAGAGCATCAAAATCTCGTATGCGGACAGGTGGCCAGTCGTGAGCTTCACATCCCCCCCTCGAAAGTCTACATCAGTGAAACCAACACCAGCACTGTTCCTAACACCTTCCCCTCCGCCGCCTCCTATGGCACAGACGCCAACGGCATTGCCGTAAAGGTATACGACTTTTTTTCACGCTTTTTGTTCCCCTGTCTTAAAGGCCTACTGAAATGCGATTTTCTTATTTAAACGGGGATAGCAGGTCCATTCTATGTGTCATACTTGATCATTTCGCGATATTGCCATATTTTTGCTGAAAGGATTTAGTAGACCAGTGGCCCGATTGGTACCGGACCGCAGAAGAATTTTTTATTAAAAAATTAAATGTATATATATATTTTTTTAATTAAATCAACATAAAAAGCACAATATACACTTACAATTAAAAAATAAAATTTATATATATATTTTTTTAATTAAATCAACATAAAAAGCACAATATACACTTACAATTAAAAAATTAAATGTATGTATATATTTTTTTAATTAAATCAACATAAAAAGCACAATATACACTTACAATTAGTGCACCAACCACAAAAACATCCCTTTTTCTTGACAAAGAAGATAAAAAAATAAATACAATTTAAAAAAAGGACCCCCCCACCCGGGCCGCGGGACAAATTATTAAGCGTTGACCGGTCCGCGGATACAAAAAGGTTGGGGACCACTGTAGTAGAGAACATCCACGATAAAGTTCGCAACTTTGGGTCGCTAATAAAAAAGCCTTGCCTGTACCGGAAGTAGCAGACGATGTGCGCGTGACGTCACGGGTTGTGGAGCTCCTCACATCTGAACATTGTTTACAATCATGGCCACCAGCAGCGAGAGCGATTCGGACCGAGAAAGTGACGATTTCCCCATTAATTTGAGCGAGGATGAAAGATTCGTGAATGAGGAAAGGGAGAGTGAAGGACTAGAAAAAAGAAAAAAAAGACTAGAGGGCAGTGGGAGCGATTCAGATGTTATTAGACACATTTGCTAGGATGATTCTGGAAAATCTCTTATCTGCTTATTGTGTTACTAGTGTTTTAGTGAGATTCTATGGTCGTACCTGTACAACCTGAAGGTTGGCCCCGCACCTTTCTTCATGTTTTTCATGTGTTCGCACACATCAACACACATACAGGTACAGCTGCACTTGTTTTTTCATGTGTTTATTCCTTAAAGGAATGAGTTAAACGTTTAAAATGACTGGTTAATAGCGCTATTATGAAGTGCAAAGTCAGCACTATTTTTTTTTCCTGCAATTTCAAATGCACTTGTTTTATTTAATAAATAAATACAGTGTTTTAAAACCATGCACAATCTGTGTAAATATATTAGTCTGTGGTTAAAAGGACTTGAAAGGACTCCACTCATCCATTATCTAGCGCTTGTCCCTTTTGGGGTCGCGGGGGGTGTTGGAGCCTGTCTCAGCTAAATTCGGGCAGAAGGCGGGGTACACCCTGGACAAGTCGCCATCTCATCGCAGGGCCAACAAAGATAGACAACATTCACACTCACATTCACACACTAGGGACCATTTAGTGTTGCCAATCAACCTATCAAAAAAAAAAAAGAATTAAAATCAATAGTGTTATGAGTTATTGACCTTTTTAATGCTCCACTTAACATTGTTTACAATCATGGCCACCAGCAGCGAGAGCGATTCGGACCGAGAAAGTGACGATTTCCCCATTAATTTGAGCGAGGATGAAAGATTCGTGAATGAGGAAAGGGAGAGTGAAGGACTAGAAAAAAGAAAAAAAAGACTAGAGGGCAGTGGGAGCGATTCAGATGTTATTAGACACATTTGCTAGGATAATTCTGGAAAATCCCTTATCTGCTTATTGTGTTACTAGTGTTTTAGTGAGATTATATGGTACCTGTACAACCTGAAGGTTGGCCCCGCACCAGTCGACGGGTGGTGGCAATGCCCATCTCTGCCCTTCGCAAGGGACCCTCTTCGAAACACGATCTTTCGAAATGATCGCTGCATAATACACTGTACTTTGTGTGTGTGGTCCAATCCAACAGTGTTCGCTTGACGTCTCTGTTCCATAGTAAAGCTTGACTGTCATCTTTCGGGAATGTAAACAATGAAACACCGGCTGTGTTTGTGTTGCTGAAGCCGGCCGCAATACACCGCTTCCCACCTACAGCTTTCTTCTTTGACGTCTCCATTGTCCATTGAACAAATTGCAAAAGATTCAACAACACAGATGTCAAGAATACTGTGGAATTCCGAAATGAAAACAGACGAGCTAATAGCTGGGAACGATGCCGGAACAAAATGTCCTCGATAATCCTTGACATCACTCTTGTCATCATACTGAGATGTTTCAGCAGGATATTTTGGCGCGAAATTTAAAATTGCAATTTAGTAAACTAACCCGGCCGTATTGGCATGTGTTGCAATGTTAATATTTCATCATTGATATATAAACTATCAGACTGCGTGGTGGGTAGTAGTGGGCTTCAGTAGGCCTTTAAAGTACAAGTACACTGCTAAATATCAGTCATGTTTTTAGAATGCTTGCCAGACACTCTATCAGCGACTGGAGCCTGTCCGGCTGAAGAACCCCAAAGGAACATGGGAGAATTGGGTATGAAGGGAGGATACATTTAATTGCAGCTATGTCACACACAACAAGTTATTTAGTACATTACTTTATTTGCAGGTCTCTGAAGCCATTATGGAGAAGATCAGTTTATCTGCCACTGGATACCACGGGTGAGACTTAAACATTGTGTCAGACGTCCTACCTTAGACCAGTGCTTCCTAAGTACGTAGGGCGACACTCTCCAGTGGGTCTGAGTGAGGTATCAAGAGGGTGTGAAGGTTAGGCCTTTCACTACATGCTGGAGGATAACAAGCTGGAAGCTTTGCCACCAAATCAGTCGGCTGCCTGGTTAACCTAATAAAAAAGTACACAGAAACATGGATGCACAGAGAGAGCTGGAGAAGTTTGTGTTAGGAGAAGTTGTCAGAGGGAAAGAAAAAAAAATGGCAATAACTAGTGTTTACGTAAATACGGTAGGAAATGAGGAACGAGTGGTATGTAATTGTTTTTTAATGGGCACTGTCCGTTTAAGACCATGTCTGGAGACCTTTTACCCCTGCAGTCATGTCAGTAAGCCTCTGGAAATGTTTCTTTTGCCAACACACTGATTATTTTGTGAGTGTTGGAGGCAGCAGTACATAAAAAAGCAGTTTAGGCCTTGCTCAAAGTTGAAAAGTGCAAAACCTTTTATATATATAAAAAAGACATGTTAGGATGTCAATATTTTACCTTTTTTAAAAATAATACGCGAATTCGGAGGTCTCAAGGTTGGCAAGTATGGATCAATGCGATATTTTTTTGTGATGAATCACATGAGTTAACTTGTTATTTTTGACAGTTCTGGTCGAATTATATTCCCATTTCATACAAGAATTACAATAACACTAAGAGTGCTTATAAACATACTGCTTGCCGCATTCCCCTTAGGGGTGCAGACTCTCACATGGACTGGGACAAGATGGAGGGCCGCCCCTACCCTTATTTCACATTCGGGGTCTGCTGTAGTGAGGTGGAGCTAGACTGCCTCACCGGTGACTACATGGTACGTTAAGCTTGGCACATCTTCAGTCAGTCGCTGTGTGGCAGACATTTTAGGTGTGGCTTTGTGGATCTTGTAGACGGTGAGGACAGACATTGTTGTGGACATTGGCCAGAGTTTGAACCCGTCAGTGGACATCGGCCAGGTGAGTCTGACAGAGACCTGAGGGAATTATTGTCAACAGAGAGAAATTAAAAAGTAATACGATTTTTTTTTTCGGGTCATCAATTGCCTGGAGCAGATTGAAGGTGCCTTCATGCAGGGATTGGGTCTTTACACGCTGGAGGAGTTGAAGTTTTCTCAATCTGGGCTTCTGTACACCCGAGGTCCATCACAGTATAAAATACCCGCTGTTTGCGACATGCCCCTCAGCTTCAATGTCTATCTCCTCTCGGACTCCTACAACCCCCATGCCATCTACTCTTCCAAGGTCAGACGTCGTGGTGGGCGAGTAACTGTTTTTTTTTAGGTCAACTCTGCAGTGTCATTACTCTTTTGTTTTCCCTTTAGGGTATCGGGGAACCCGTCCTCTTCTTGGGCTGTTCAGTGTTCTTCGCCATCAAACATGCTATCGCAGCAGCACGCAAAGAGGTCGGCCTCACGGGCTGTTTTTCTCTCAGCAGCCCTGCTACTGCAGAGAGAATTTGCCTCGCCTGTGCAGCCCCCTTCACCCAAAAGGTGTGAAGCCATCTTTTTAATCTATTGATAGCATCGTCTTTTGTTGAAATGCTACAGATGAAGGCAGTAAAATGTTATTAGAACTACCGTATTTCCTTGAATTGCTGCCGGGTATATATATAGTATGCGCCTGCCTGGAATTACTGCCGGGTCAAACCCGTTTCGCAAAATAATTAGCGCATGCTTAGCATTACCGCTGGCTCAGGATTAACGCCGGGTCAAACTTGTTATGGAAAATATTATTTTTATTAGCACATGTCTACAATTTCCGCCGGGTCAAACTCGTTTCGCAAATTAATTAGCATATGCCTAGAATTTCCGCCGGGTCAAACTCGTCACGTCACGAGTGACACTTCACCTGTCATCATTTTCAAAATGGAGGAGGCTGATTTCAATCATTTGAAATCGGATAAAGGGAAGAAGATTGAGAGCTATTCAGTAGGATTTAAGGTCCAAGCTATTGAATATGCTAAAAAGAACAGTAAGCAGCTATGTTTTATTAATATACCGTAGCTGCGTGTGTCAAATATGAGTCATTAAATGACTCCCGCCTCCTGGTGGTAGAGGGCGCTAGTGATCCTTCTTGCGACTACTCGGCTGCAGAAGAAGTGACAACAAGCAGCAAGAGTGAGCAGCGATCCTTTATTTTTTCCTCTCACTTGCACTTTTAACATGGAGGATTACATATCTAAAATAAAAAAGTTTTCTAAACTGGACTTTCAATCGAAGCAGGAGGTAATAAAGGAAGATCTCCATCGAGACAGAGACTTTTAAAACTGAAGAAAGATAAGGAAGACTTCTATAAACAAGTTAACGATGCTTTTGGTCAGAAGAAGCTGCGCATGGACTTCATTTATAAGTAAAGGTAAGACCAAAATAAAGTTTTTTTATTAATGCGCTTTTCATGATGGTATCCTTACATCACACTCAAATTCATAAGCGCAGGCCTAAACTTACCGCATGCCTTTGGGAAGCGCCGGAGTGAGAAGAGTTTTTAAATTAATTAGCGCCCGGCGGCAATTCAAGGAAATACGGTAGTTTGAATAAAAATAAAAGCTTACAAAGAGGACACAAATAAGTAAATATTGAACGGTTATTTTAATGAAATCTTAATTGAATTTGTTTTTTTGGTTTGATTTGCAGGTTCAAGCGAGCGAAACTGGATCCGTCCAATAACCCTGGGCCCTAAACATTTAAAACCCTCAGCTACCTGAAGTGACTGTAGACCATTATTTTACGCACAAATTGTTAACTTTCTGGTGATTTACAGTAACAATGATTCTGCTTGCTTTTTAGAAATGTGGCCCCATGACACTCTACTCTTAATGCAGACAGTTAATATCACACGTCGTCAGAGGTGGGTAGTGACACGTTACATTTAGTCCGTTACATCTACTTGAGTAACTTTTGAGATAAATTGTACTTCTAAGAGTAGTTTTAATGCAACATAGTTTTACTTTTTTGCTTGAATATATTTATAGAGAAGAAACTATACTTTTACTCCGCGCCATTTATCTACATTCAGCTCGCTACTCGCTACTGATTTTTATCGATCTGTTAATGCACGCTTTGTCTGGTTTGTCAGACAGACCTTCAAAGTAAGATCCATCACATGCCTGCGTTTCACCAATCAAATGCAGTCACTGGTGACGTTTGACTCCGTTTCACCAATCAAACAGAGCCAGGCGGTCACATGATTAACTGCACTTTTTTACAAAACCTTTATTTATACATTTCAACCTTTACAAACACTTGAAAATAATAATCAATGTAAATACAAAAACAGTACAAAACAATATAAAAACCGTACAAAACAGCGCCAGGGGTTTGTAAATTCAAAGTAACTAAAATAGAATGCAAAAAATATATATATAAAATAAACAAAGTGCAAATCCATATGCTCACTCAATCTCAGTAAATAATTTAAATTTGGAACACAACATCATCGTTTTCACAGCTTTTTGGTTGTTAGAGGTAGAATGTTTTAATGTAGAGTTCTAAATCTTTTTTAAAGGCACAAAAAAAACAGGTCAGGTATTGAGAAACTTACATTTATGAATATAAATCTTAGCCAATAGTATAATGTGGTTGCAAAGGTAAAATTCATTTTTAAAAAATGTTTTCAATACAGTGTAAAACCAAATATATATTATTTATTTGCTTAAGAGATATTCCTGGCTGTGAATTTCTTCATTTCTATTTTTATGTTTTTGTGCATTACTTGTTGCCGTCATCATTAAACAAACAGGTTACTCATCAGTTACTCAGTACTTGAGTAGTTTTTTTCACAACATACTTTTTATTTTTACTCAAGCAAATATTTGGGTGACTACTCCTTACTTTTACTTGAGTAATACATCTCTAAAGTAACAGTACTCTTACTTGAGTACAATTTCTGGCTACTCTACCCACCTCTGCACGTGGTCTGCATTATGAATATCACTTTTTAAATGAACGCCGCCCTTATTCAAGCCCCTAACTGCAGACCTTCAATACAGTAATACTGTCAATGCTTTGTGAGACATGTAAACAAATCCCAAACCTCTATGCATGTTCGAAATAAACTTCACCCAACCAACTATGAAGAACCGTTTATCCTTTTCATGATTTGAACGGTTCGTACAGATTGATTGATTGATTGATTGATACTTTTATTAGTAGATTGCACAGTACAGTACGTATTCCGTACAATTGACCACTAAATGGTAACACCCCAATAAGTTTTTCAACTTGTTTAAGTCGGGGTCCACGTTAATCAATTCATGGTACAAATATATACTATCAAGATAATACAGTCATCACACGAGTTAATCATCATAGTATGTACATTGAATTATTTACATTATTTACAATCCGGGGGGTGGGATGAGGAGCTTTGGTTGATATCAGAACTTCAGTCATCAACAATTGCATCAACAGAGAAATGTGGACATTGAAACAGTGTAGGTCTTATTTAGTAGGATATGTAGAGCCAGCAGAGAACATAGTGAGTTCACATAGCATAAGAACAAGTATATACATTAGAAGTACATTTGAGTTGTTTATAATCCGGGGAGATGGGATGTGAATGGAGGAGGGTATTAGTAAAGTGTTGAAGTTGCCTGGAGGTGTTGTTTTAGAGCGGTATTGAAGGAATATAGAGATGCACTTACTTATGGGGCGGTATAGCTCGGTTGGTAGAGTGGCCGTGCCAGCAACTTGAGGGTTGCAGGTTCGATTCCCGCTTCCGCCATCCTAGTCACTGCCGTTGTGTCCTTGGGCAAGACACTTTACCCACCTGCTCCCAGTGCCACCCACACTGGTTTAAATTTAACTTAGATATTGGGTTTCACTATGTAAAGCGCTTTGAGTCACTAGAGAAAAGCGCTATATAAATATAATTCACTTCACTTTTATACCTGTTGGGAGTGCATTCCACATTGATGTGGCATAGAAAGAGAATGAGTTAAGACCTTTGTTAGATCGAAATCTGGGTTTAACGTGGTTTGTGGAGCTCCAGCCGAAAACTACGCAAGGATAGGGCATTTTTAGTCAAAATAGGCTAAATGTTGCCTCGTACCCAGTGAGAACAGACGAGGGCTTGACCAAAACACATATTTGATGAGCCGGACACGACGTCATTTTGAATCCAAGCAGTAGTACCAATGAAGTCCTCAACTGACGCGGGATCTGGAATTCTCTTCAGATCAATCAATCAATCAATCAATATATTTTATATAGCTCTAAATCACGAGTGTCTCAAAGGGCTGCACAAGCCACAACGACATCCTCGGTTCAGAGCCCACATCAGGGCATTGAAAAACTCAACCCAGTGGTATGACAATGAGAAACCTTGGAGGGGACCCCCCCCCCAACCCCCAATCATGATAGGGGTGTAATGGTACACAAACATTTTGGTTCGGTACGTACCTCAATTTAGAGGTCACGGTTCGGTTCATTTTTGGTACAGTAAGAAAACAACAAAATATACATTCTTTGGGTTATTTATTTACTAAATTTGTAAACAATGGCTTTATCCTTTCAACATTGGGAACCACTTCATTCTCTGTCTTTACATTTTCTACCGCTTGTCCCTCTCTGGATCCCTATCTCAGCGGCAGTCGGTGGGGATGTGGGGTACACCCTAGACAAGGTGGCATCACAGAGCCAACATATAGACAACCATTCACACAATCATCCTCTCCCCAGCTGCATGTCTCATTTATATTGACATTTTTTATCTTTCCTTCTGAAAAGTATTGAGGGCAATCCTTGGCACCATTTTTATTGAAGCTATGTAGTATGCCCATGTTGCTCTCATGTTAGTTGTGTTCCTGTCTAAAACAATTACTAATATTGTGTCCTACATGTTCGTAACATGCAAATTAGCTTGTCTTTATAACTTATATTATAGCTTATTTTCTACCTCTGTGGACATTTATTATAAATCTTGTGGATAATGTATTCTTCAGTCATTTTGTCATCCAGGATTTGATTGAAAAACTTATTGGGGTGTTACCATTTAGTGGTCAATTGTACAGAAGATGTACTGTATTGTGCAATCTACTAATAAAAGTTTCAACCAATCAATCAATACCTAAGGGTATGGAAGGTTTATTGCCAGCGAGCCAGGTGCAAATACTACTTGCATCCATCTTGATGAGGTTTTACCAAATCCGATTGCATCTTAGCTTATCCAACATTAGAAATAAAGGTCAGTTAAAATGTATACTATATTAAGAACATGTGCACATATTGCATTGGGCCCTGACATCTAAAAAGTAAACTCTGTTCATGTATTTGTTGTGTTTTTCATGTGTACACACACATCAACACGCATACAGGTACAGCTGCACCTGTTTTTTCATGTGTTTATTCCATAAAGGAATGAGTTAAATGTTTAAAATGACTAGTTAATAGCACTATTATGAAGTGCAAAGTCAGCACTATTTTTTACTGCAATTTCAAAAGCACTTGTTTTATTTAATAAATAAATACAGCGTTTTAAAACCATGCACAATCTGTGTAAATATATTAGTCAGTGGTTAAAAGGACTTGAAAGGACTCCATTCATCCATTATCTAGCGCTTGTCCCTTTTGGGGTCGCGGGGGGTGTTGGAGCCTGTCTCAGCTAAATTCGGGCAGAAGGCGGGGTACACCCTGGACAAGTCGCCTTCTCATCGCAGGGCCAACAAAGATAGACAACATTCACACTCACATTCACACACTAGGGACCATTTAGTGTTGCCAATCAACCTATCAAAAAAAAAAAAAAAAAGAATTAAAATCAATAGTGTTATGAGTTATTGACCTTTTTAATGCTCCACTTAATATTCCACTTGTAAAAATTATTGGGTGAAAATATTGCATATTTAGTGATTTTTCCATAAAAAAATGTTTTTTTTGTGTGACAAAAAGAGCATAAAACTTAAAATCTTTAAAATTACTATATTGACGGATAGACCTAATGTTGATCTAGATATTTAAAACTTGAATAATAATTTAAAAAAATAATAATACTGAATAATGACACATTTTTAATATTATTTTGACCAAAACCCTTTGGGGTCCCTGAGATCAAGCCTGAGTAGAGGCCGAAATGTATATACATATATTGTATTGTTTTTTAAAATAAAAAATATGAAAATTACCCCTGCTAGCTTTGATTTTTCAGTGTGCGGCCCTCAGTGGATAAAGTTTGGACACCCCTGGAGTAGGAGTTACACCTTCGGTCCACACTCCATTTCAGTAGGTGGCGCAAATGCGCACCAGACGGTTGCTTGCCATTAAACAAGAGAAGAAGAAGACGGTATTGTTCTGTGGTCAAACGGAAGCTGCCCTTATAAGGAGCGCGCGCAGAGGGCGGAGCATGCGCAAGGACTGACGGGAAAGTCTTTTTGTTTGGGGCCGCACACACTCGCGACGCTGCGTTGGATTCCTCTGGTTCATAACCGCTTTTTTATCTGCATTCATATCGGTGAGTGTTCGACTCTCTGATCACCTTGTCCGTGTGTGCCACCTCATCGCCCATTAAAGACCGTGAAAACACGCCACCGCCTGGCGTCAAACGTCGTTGTCAGTGTGGCCGTCATGGGCGACGTTCGAGGGCTCGACAGCTAAATTAGCCCAACTTCTGGACGTCGCCGCTGGGCTGGTATTAGATGACACGTCGCCGGGGTTTTCCGCCGTAAAAAACCCCCCTTCACCACCGCTGTGTTACACTCATTAACGAGGCTTTCTGTGTCGAATATTAAGCAAGTTTGTCGGGAGGGCCGTGCTAACTAACCCGTGCTAGCCCAGCGCATGGTGAGGGCCTCGGGGAGCTAATGCTAGCAGGCGTCTAGTCGGCTAAAGCCTGCAATCTGTGACGTGCGGGGATCTAAACACCAGGTGAGGAATATATATATAAATATGTATATAAATATATATATACTTGAGGAGTTTGTATTAGGGCAGGCCTTTTTCTGATATCTCGATATTTCAGGCCGTATCGCGATACACGATATATTTCTCGTCGGGCTGGGCGATATGGCCTTTTTTAAATACCGCGATATTTTTAAGTATTTTTAGATTCTGTTCATAACTTTTATATACAGAATTTCAAGGCGTTAAGAGGTTCCGGTTTGGTGGCCGCAGGATTAGGTCTCTGCTTTTTGCGGATGATGTGGTCCTGATGGCTTCATCTGGCCGGGATCTTCAGCTCTCGCAGCAGAGTGTGAAGCGACTCGGATGAGAACCAGCACCTCCAAGTCCTTGTCCATGGTTCTCGCCCGGAAAAGGGTGGAGTGCCACCTCCGGGTTGGGGAGGAGACCCTGCCCCAAGTGGAGGAGTTCAAGTACCTTGGATTCTTGTTCACGAGTGAGGGAAGAGTGGATCGTGAGATCGACGGGCGGATCGGTGCAGCGTCTTCAGTAATGCGGACGTGGCGCAGTGGGAGAGTGGCCGTGTGTTACCCGAGGGTCCCAGGTTCAATACCCACCTAGTACCAACCCTGTCACGTCCCTTGTTCCTGATGGGTGCTGGTTAGCATGGCAGCTCCCTCCATCAGTGTGTGAATGTGTGTGTGAATGGGTAAATGTGGAACTAGTTTCAAAGCGCTTTGAGTACCTTAAAGGTAGAAAAGCGCTATACAAGTACAACCCATTTATTTGTACCGATCCGTTGTGGTGAAGAAGGAGCTGAGGCGGAAGGCAAAGGTCTCAATTTACCGGTCGATCTACGTTCCCATCCTCACCTATGGTCAGGAGTTTTGGGTCATAACCGAAAGGATAAGATCACGGGTACAAGCGGCCGAAATGAGTTCCCTCCGCCGTGTGGCGGGGCTCTCCCTTAGAGATAGGGTGAGAAGCTCTGTCATCCGGGAGGAACTCATAGTCATATAGTCAAGTCATTTTCAATCAAATAGTCATTGAAGACAGAACCAGCTGAAACAAAAGTAAAGCCGCTGCTCCTCCACATGGAGAGGAGCCAGATGCGGTGGTTCGGGCATCTGGTCAGGATGCCACCCGAACGACTCCCTAGGGAGGTGTTTAGGGCATGTCCAACCGGTAGGAGGCCACGGGGAAGACCCAGGACACATTGGGAAGACTATGTCTCCCGTCTGGCCTGGGAACGCCTCGGGATACCCCGGGAAGAGATAGACGAAGTGGCTGGGGAGAGGGAAGTCTGGGCTTCCCTGCTTAGGCTGCTGCCCCCGCGACCCGACCTCGGATAAGCAGAAGAAGGTGGATGGAATATTTTTAGGCCGTATCGCAATACACAATATATATATCTAGATAATTTACCTTGGCTTTAAATCAGGGTCGGCAACCCGCGGCTCTTTGGCCACTCTGATGTGGATTTGGTGCCTCTTCCGGAAATCAGCCGAGGCTAACGTTCTCCAATTTTCACCCGGATTACACTATTGAGGGCATGCTGTGATGGCTACACTTTTAACGTCCAATACAACATGTCATCATGCCCGCTTTTACACTATGCTATCTGCGTGCCGGCCGGACACATGAATTTCGCTGCTTGTCATCACACGTACGAGATTACAAGGCTAACTTGGTCAACAGCCATACAGGTTACACTGAAGGTTGTGATATAAACAACTTTAACACTCTTACTAATATGCGCCACACTGTGAACCCACACCAAAAAAGAATGAAAACACATTTCAGGAGAACATCCTCACAGTAACACAACATAAACAGAACAGAACAAATACCCAGAATCCCATACATCCCTAACTATTCCTGGCTTCATTATACACCCCCGCTAGCACCAAACCCCGCCCACCTCAACCGACGCACGGAGGGGGGGTTCTGGGTATTTGTTCTGTTCTGTTTGTTGTGTTACAGTGACGATGTTCTCCCGAAATGTTTGTCATTGTTTGGTGTGGGTTCACAGTGCGGCGCATATTAGTAAGAGTGTTAAAGTTGTTTATATCACAACCTTCAGTGTGACCTGTATGGCTGTTGAACAACAATACCTCGCAGTCGAGTACGTGTATCTGTGGAAGCCACATACAACATGTTACTGGGCTGGCAAGCCGTTTGTACATGTTGTAGAAGGCGTCAAAGGCAGTGCCTTCATAGCACGCCTTTATTATTGTTACCTGGGGGAACACCTCCCGGAAAATTTGGGAGAGTTGGCAAGTGTAATGCTGTCAAGCGGCATTCATATAAAACTTGTGGGCCGCACTAACCATAAATTATCTTATCAAGACCAGACCCCTGGTTTGCTTTGTGCTATTTCATTTTAAATTTCAAAAGAGTTTTGTGGCTCCCATTGTTTTCTTTATTTTGTAAAACGGGTCAAAATGGCTTTTTGAGTGGTAAAGGCTGCCGCCCCCTGCTTTAAATGGACACTTGATGCATATAATCTCAGCAGTATGATGATTATATGTGTCTACATTAAAACATTCTTCATACTGCATTAATATATGCTACTTTTAAACTTTCATGCAGAGAATGAAATCACAACTAAGTCAACTGACCGAAACAGTATTTATTAAACAGTTATTAAGCAGTGGCACAAACATTCATGTCATTTCCAAAACAGGACGTGCAAGATTGTCGGAGACATTTGAAGTGTCAAATAAAAATGAGCTGCATAATAGGAAATCAAATAGTATTCGTGCTTCGCTATGTGGTTGGTTGCTACGGACGTTTTGAAATTCTATTCATTCTCTAGCAGGTGACTTTTCAAATGATGCTACATATTAGCAGGAATGCTACTTTTAATAGCAACACTTGACAATTTTCGGTTGTCTTTTCGACATATTCCCACTAGAAGCCAAACCACCACCAGATGATGGACCCCCCCGCTGTTATTCTTGGGAATTAATTCTTCCTTCATTCGCACCTTCTTTCTCTCGTATTACCACTCGTATGGTTCCGCTAGCATCACAGCTATCGTTACCCATGCTGCTAGCTCTCTGCTGGGCGAGGGCGTATACATATGTGACGTTTGACGTGACAGTATGTGACGTATGTAAGAAAGTGCGCTTGTCTGTGAGAAGGAGAGACACGAAAGAGCAAGGAGAGCCTGTCATGTAATGCCCGCAGCTCACGTATACTCGAATATCACGATATAGTCATTTTCTATATCGCACAGACAAACCGCGATATATTGGTATCCTTTTTTTTTTTTTCTATCATTCATATGTGCATCCCTAATCACTGTTGATTTAGCTTGCACATTAGAGTAACTGGAAAAAAGAAGGGAGTAAAACGTTATCATAATGATATTATGATATGATAAATGGGTCCAAAAAGTATTTGAGAACTTAATACTTTTTAGTCCCATTTGCTTTTAACAAAATAAATCAAGTACTGTTAGTGCAACTTACCTTTCTGTATTTGAAGCAGCAATAGCTATCCTCCATGATCACATTAATTTGGTCTAAAAGTCCGGTTTAGAGAAGTATTTCATTTTGAATACAGTATATAATCCTCTAGGGATATTTTTTTTTTAAAGAAACCGTTCTCCCGATGCTTTGATAAGAAGCGGAGACCCACTCAAGGAGGTGAGGCAATGTATATTGGAGAAAAAGGCTGCCTCGATTGGCATACTTTCATACTTGTCCTTAGCATTTTAAGTGCATGGACAGAGGATTACGTCAAAATGCAGTATAGGGGTGTATTGGGATAGCCCACTATTCTGACGCTTCGATTCAGAGAAGTCTGATTCGACTATCACCCTCATTGTCGAATCACAGAAGCCAACCGGCGAGGCCGATTCAAGGTCCCTAATTAAAATTTGCAATAATTGCCATGTTTGTTTCTAGTAATGTTCATTTTTTTTAAATGGAAAGTCACAAATCGGATCGGTTCATTTTTAGTGATTCTCATAAGCTGTGATCTTGCTGGCATCCAAAAAATGTTTAGCAAGTAGTTCACTAGTGATGGGTAAATATTGCCTAAGTTTAATAGAAGACTCACTGCCAGTATAGACAATGTAATCAACAACAACAACACCTGTAGCCGCTTGAATTGCCTTGTCTTTGTTAGCCATTGTTAATTGAGGTTAGTTTGTTCCCAGTTGATGCTGTTTTTTTTTTCCAGGTTGTGTGTACTCATCCTTCTTAAACCATTAAATCTTCTTCTAGGTGTCTTTTATGAATAATCAGAAGCAGCAAAAGCCAACGCTAACAGGCCAGCGTTTCAAAACTAGAAAAAGAGGTTGGTGCTTCAATTGACTTTGGTTAATGGTATTTTTGTCGCTCTAATGTCCTAACAAATGCACATGTTTCCAACAGATGAAAAGGAGAGATTTGACCCTACTCAGTTTCAAGAAAGTATCGTACAAGGCTTGAATCAAACTGGCTCTGACTTGGAGGCAGTTGCGAAGTTCCTTGATGCCTCTGGCGCCAAGCTTGACTACCGCCGCTATGCAGAGACACTCTTTGACATCCTGGTGGCCGGTGGAATGTTGGGTAAATTGTGTTTTGTTTTCTTGTCACTATTGAACTGATTGTTGTATCTTAATTTCTAATACTTGCTTCCTCGATGCAGCCCCAGGTGGGACTCTCTCCGATGACCTGACCCGCACAGAGTTTTGCCTCTTTACGGCACAAGAAGACCTGGAGACAATGCAAGCTTATGCTCAGGTAGACTGGAAGTGCGGCCAATGACTTGTAAACATTAACTCCTGTCCGTCGTCCCCTACTGGAAATAATCTCTGAATGTCTCATCAGGTTTTTAACAAGCTGATCAGACGTTACAAGTACCTGGAGAAGGGATTTGAAGAGGAGATCAAGAAGGTGAGCGTTTTTGTTTTTTTATGGTGTCTTCCTTTGGAGTGGGTGACTAACATCTACATTTCAACATAACCGTAACTTGCATTTGCTTGCACGGATTCTCGTGACTTTTGCCAGACATAATGATAATGGGCGATAATTATTACGTTTTCTTCCATTCATGCATTTTTAAGTGTCTTAGATGACTAAACAGAACTTTCTGATTTAATTAAATATATTAAGATGTGAGGGACCAACTCGTTTTCAATTTTCACTTCCTGTAGGTGCAGTGACTATGTGTCGAATGTGTTCTCTATTTTGCCTTGAGTGAGGTGCCACAACCAGAGTTGTTTTTTTACAATCAGTACGACTGTCATTTTTATTCTTTGTGTATAGTTGCTGCTGTTCCTAAAAGGGTTCACTGAGTCTGAGCGCAACAAGCTGGCCATGCTTACCGGTATTCTGTTAGCCAACGGAAACATATCGGCCTCCATCCTCAGCAGCCTCTTCAATGAGAATCTTGTCAAAGAGGGTGAGGTTTAAATGAGCTGTTTTTGATCAGACTGTTTGAAATCACACTTACACCATATCTCACGCCCAGGAGTGTCTGCGGCTTTTGCTGTCAAGCTGTTCAAGTCTTGGATCAATGAGAGAGACATCAACTCAGTCGCTGGAAGTCTCCGCAAAGTGGGCATGGACAACCGACTGATGGTATGAAAAGCGTTAGTGAGGCATGGTTTTCTTTTCTGCTTTTGCTGACGCTGCTGTACTTTGCAGGAACTCTTTCCTGCCAACAAACGGAGCTGCGAGCATTTTTCTAAGTACTTCACAGACGCTGGGCTGAAGGAGCTGTCCGACTTTGCTCGCAACCAGCAGTCCATTGGCGCCCGCAAAGAGCTGCAGAAGGAGCTCCAAGAGCAGATGTCCCGCGGAGACCCACTCAAGGAGGTGAGGAAATGGATATTGGAGAAAAAAGCTGTCTCGATTGGCACACTTTTATACGTGTCCTTAGCTTTTTTAGTGCATTAGTGCGTTGACAGAGAATTACGTCAAAATGCAGTGTAGGGGTGTTTTAGATTAGCCGACAATTCTGACGCTTCAATTCAGAGGAGTCTGATTCGACTATCACCCTCAGTCGAATCACAGAAGCTGACCGGCGAGGCTGATCCAAGGTCTCTAACTAAAATATGCAATTATTACCATGTTTGTTTCTTCCAGTAATGCTCCTTTTTTGAAATGGAAATTCACAAATTGGATCCGTTTGTTTTTTGTGATTCTCATTAGCTGTGATCTTGCTAGCATCCAAAAAATATTATGCAAGTAGTTGTATAGTGTTGGTTAAATATTTCCTCAGTTTGTTAATGGAAAACTCACAACCTGTATAGACAGTGCACCAAACTGTTATTGTTTCATAGTGGTTTCACCAGCTACTGGATAAGTTCATTACATTTGACCGGCAAATAAAATGAATAGAATGTTATTGGTAGGCGTGTAACAGTACACAAAAATTTTGGTTCGGTACGTACCTCGGTTTAGAGGTCACGGTTATGTTCATTTTTGGTAGAGTAAGAAATCAACAAAATTATACATTTTTAGGTTATTAATTTACCAAATTTGTAAACAATGTCTTTATCCTTTTAACATTGGGAACACTTATAATAATTCTGCCCATGTTAATCAACATTAAACTGCCTCAAATTGTTGCTCAGATTAAATAAAATGACAAAACTTTTCTTCTACATATAAAAAATCCAACATTAAACAGTTTCAAGTCAACTCATCATGCTTAATTTATCACAGCATTTGGGAAGCCTGTACTTGATTTTTATTATGTAAATGTTATATTTTTATCAACATGTGATAGCAGGGACCCTTCCATTCAAAGCTTTTCTGTCCGTAGAACACACACACACCGCAAAATGAGCTAATGTTACGCTAAACGCTAATCAACCTTCACCTCAAGCCAGAACTGCGAGCGAGCTGAACTGCGGTTTAAGTTTCTAGAAAGTCAACGGGCTCATAGTGATGTTAATAGTAGTTGACTGGGAGGTGTTTATTATTATTTGGGGAGAGTACGCTGCCTTATGCTCACCTGCTAAACATCTATCTGCTCGAAGCTGAAGCATTTACTACATGCGCTCTGAATACGCACAGCTGATTGGCTGTTACCGCTCTGAATACGCACTGCTGATTGGTTGTTGCCGCTATATATGGAACCAATCAGATGGTTTTGTGGGTGGGACAATGCTGGGTGCTGAAACAGAGGCAGAAGAAGCAAAGCAGCTTGTTAAGACTAGCTTAGAATCTTGTTCGGTGCACCCCCGTACCAAAATAAAAACCCCGTACTGAAACGGTTCAATACAAATACACGTACCGTTACACCCCTGGTTATTGGGTATGTTTTTAACCAGTAACTGCCGAAAGGAATATGAAGGGCGCAACTCTGGTCAATGAGCCCAATTGTAAACAGAAAATATGAACTTTTAATGGTTTTGGTGCCTTATCAAAATGATGCCATACTTTGGAATTTCATACTTTTTGTCACTCATGAGCCGAAAGTGCTTCCTGATACAGTTTGGCACTTCAGTCAATGGACACAGCAGCTGTATCAGTCACTGTTTCCATGCACTAAAGTAGTCTTGATTTCTAAAATATCTTGTATTTTTACACTTATGTGTGAAGTCCCAGTGGCCATGCACATTCTGTTATGCAACTCTTTGTTATACCTCTCCCGTACACTGGAGGGCGCTTATTTCCTCTTAGCACAGATTATTATTGCTTTTCTGGTTGATCCATGACATCACACCAGGCATCTGTGGCTCTTTACAAATCAACAGTTTAGCTCTGCTGTGCGTGATGTGTGCTGTAATGTTGGCACATATTAGGAAAAGTACATCTCTAATGGCTATGCTGATGTTAAATAGCAGACAGCATAAATAAATGATCTTATATTGCGTTACAAACATGACGCTACTACCAAGAAGGTCTCGGACCGGATGTAGGTCCGAAGCAAAGAAAGACCGGCAGGAGAGTTTTTTTGGACGGAGAATCATGGAAACAAAACTTGAGAATGTCTCAAGAGTTCATTCATAATGCTTCTGTGGATTGATAGGAGTTTTAAATCCAAAGGAAAAGATTGTTCTTGCCCTGGCTGATATTGTTCCAGATGATGGTTGCTATTGTTCTGGACTATCTTGCCAGTTTGTGCAATACAGACTTATAGTTGATCAGTTTGGAGTGCACAAATGCAGCGTGAAGAGGTTTGTGTAAGTTGTATAATTTGCCTTTATTAAACTTGCTTCATTCACTTTCCTCTCGTTTGTATTTGGTTTGGGAGTCCAAAATTAAGACACAATTTTACATTTCCTTTGCCGACTTCTTATCTGTTTTTCCCTCCAATGTATTCACTTCGAAATGTTCTATTTTTAAATTGAGAATCAACCAGTCTCTCCTTCATTACAAAGGTTATGTTTTTATTAAATGGTATCTGCTTCCGGGTTATATTCCGCACGTTGAGACTGGCGCATGCTTGATTCCCTCCGGTGGCACGCACCCACTCGAGCTGTCTGGGTTTCAATCGCATAATTCAGGTGTGTTAGTCTGACTTTGTAAAAAAAACGAACGCGGTCAGATTATGGTCTTTCCATGGTTTGTAGGAAGTTTGTTTAGGGCCAAACTATTTGAGGAATCGGACAAATGTATCAGATGCTGCAGTTTAGTTTGACTCATCAATTTGTCAACTATTGGCAAAATACAACACATCAGATTTGACGATGAAAATCCTTAGTCGAAGAAATGGATTGTCCGTATCTGGATGTTGTACTCTCATGTTCCAAGTGATGTGTGCAGAAACTGATCCCAACTGCACTCTCTCACGACCATTGTGACTACATAGAAGGGGATAGACTTAAGTTAAAGTACACTCGGTGTGGCAAAATTATCCTCTGCATTTGACCCATCACCCTTGATCACCCCCTGGGAGGTGAGAGGAGCAGTGGGTAGCATCGGTGCCGTGCCTGGGAACCAATTCCAACACTTGATGCTGAGTGCCAAGCAGGGAGGTAACGGGTCCCATTTTTATAGTCTTTGGTATGACTCGGCCGGGGTTTGAACTCGTAGGCAGCACTGTGGTGGAGGAGTTAGTGCGTCTGACTCACAATGCGAAGGTCCTGGGTTCGATCCTGCGCTCAGGATCTTTCTGTGTGTAGTTTGCATGTTCTCCCCGTGACTGTGTGGGTTCCCTCCTGGGGATAGGTTGATGGGCAAAACTAATTTGGCCCTAGTGTGTGAATGTTGTCTATCTGAGTTGGCACTGCGATGAGGTGGTGACTTGTCCAGGGTGTACACCCCCCCGCCCGAATGCAGCTGATATAGGCTCCAGCAGTTGCAATTCACAATTAAAAAGGGACAAGCAGCGAATCAGGCATGTGTATGGCAGTAATTGATACATGACAGTGGAGGGAGAAATAATCGATTTTTAGATGCATCACAATTTGGACATGGACTATTATAAAATGGATTAGTACACTGGTTGCTACACCAGGATGCTGCGTGCGGTGCTTAACATCAACAAAAGTGCGCACGTAACCAACAGAATCTTCTACAAGGGAATAGCAAGGGTGAGCGAGAAGATTGCTGTAAGGAGAATGAGACTAGCAGGACAGTGCCAAAGTCATCAGGAGCTGCCAGCCAGCAAAATGGTGCTGTGGGAACCAACACATGGGCATCGGTCAAGAGGACGTCCCGCACAAACATACATGGACATACTTAAGAAGGATGAAGGAGCTCAGAGTACCAAGGAACTGGCCAAATGTATGGAGAATGGGGATGACTGGAAGCAACGATGGAAGGCTTGTCTGAGGACGACCTAGAGAGAGATTAGTACACGTCAATAATCAATGTATTTATTGTAAATTAAGTCATGCAGGCGGTTCTAAAATGTGTCTGACAGCAGCAAGAGGCCTCACAGAGATTCCACCAGCTCCTTTATTTTAGGGCACTTATCTTCCAGTTTTGCACACATTTCCATCAGTTTTGTAAATGCGATGGGAATGAATTTAAAATGTTTATTACAAATGCACTGTTTTTAGAAATCCCAGGGGCTAAACACTTATTTAGTAAAAGGAAATGGAAAACCGCCTCAATATACATCCATTAAAGAAGCATCGATTGATTTTTAATCGACTCATGAGGTGCTCAAAGATTTCCACCTCTACATGTCCGTACTACACTTCCTTCACATACTAAATATGCGACCGCAGTGTGTACAGTAAAGTTAAACTACCGATGTTTGTCACACACACACACGAGGTGTGGCAAAATTATTCTCTGCATTAGACTCATCACCCTTGATCACCCCCTGGGAGGTGAGGGGGGCAGCGGCCGGGCCTGGGAATCGTTTTTGGTGATTCAACCCCCCAGGCAGGGAGGTAATGGGTCCCGGTTTTTATAGTCTTTGGTATGACTGCTGGGGTTTGAACTCACAACCTACCGAACTCAGGACGGACACTCCAACCACTAGGCCAGGGGTCGGGAACCTTTTTGGCTGAGAGAGCCATACAAGCCAAATATTTTAAAAAGTATTTCAGTGAGAGACATTTTTTTAAGACTGAATACAACTAAATGCGTGCATTTTTAAGTAATACCAACATTTTTAGAGTATAATAAGTCTCTTATTCTTTTTAATAACATTATCTTTCTGAAGCTAACCAACAATAAATAAAATACTTCTTACCATTAATGCGACTTCTTGAACAGGTGCGGTAGAAACTGCATGGATGGATTAAAATGCATGAGAATGTTTTATATTTTGAACGTTATTTTTGACACTGTGATTACCAGCGGAATTATTCATTACGTAGCGTGTTAAGCAATGTCAGCTAAGATTTATCTGAGAGCCAGGGGCAGTCATCAAAAGAGCCACAGGTTCCCTACCCCTGCACTAGGCCATTGAGTAGGTTTCTGAGTGTACTTAATGAAGTCTCCAATTCCTGGTTCTGCTTTGGAATAAAGTAAATCAAGCATCTCCTGCAACCACAGATCATTGCCTTCACCAAGGAGGAGATGAAAAAGGCCAACCTCTCTGAACAAGGCATGATCGGCATCATCTGGACCTGCGTGATGAGCTCTGTGGAGTGGAACAAGAAGGAAGAGCTGGTGACCGAACAAGCCATCAAACACTTGAAGGTTTGCTATGCCCGCCGGCCTCTTTGGACCTTGTGTCTGTTCATCTGCGGTGATGCCGTGTTCTCTTTGGCAGCAATACAGCCCGCTGCTGAAAGCCTTCACCTCCCAGGATCATTCTGAGCTCAGCCTGTTGCTGAAGATCCAGGAGTACTGCTATGACAACATCCACTTCATGAGGGCCTTTCAGAAGATTGTGGTGCTCCTCTATAAAGGTCTGCAGCGTACACACCGCCTCTGCGTTACACTTGGCGTCGCAGCTACAACTTTTTGGCTTACTTTTCCACCCCAGCGGACGTGTTGGGCGAAGAGGCCATACTGAAGTGGTATACGGAAGCCCACCTTGCCAAGGGGAAGAGTGTCTTCCTTGAGCAGATGAAAAAGTTTGTCGAGTGGTTGAAGAACGCAGAGGAAGGTAAGAAAGCAAATGACTACTGAAATCATGAAATTGAAAGATCTTAAATGCAGGGTTTACCGTATTTTTCAGATTATACGTCGCTCAGGCCGAAAATGCATAATAAAGAAGGAAAAAAACATAAGTTGCAGTTTTGGGTTAAATTTATTGGATAAAACTCAACACCAAGAATAGACATCTGAAAGGCAATTCAAAATAAATAAAGAATAGTGAACAACAGGCTGAAGAAGTGTACCTTATATGAGGCATAAATAGATTAGATTAGATTAGATAGTACTTAATTTATTCCGTCAGGAGAGTTCCTTCAGGAAAATTACAATTTTCAGCACAATCCCATTCAAGATCAGACAAACATTACAGGGAGACAGAACAGGATCGCTTCCAGCGCCTCTTACAAAAAAGATGACATACAGGTAAACAAGGGGGGGGGGGTGGGAGAAAAGAATAGACGATTAAAATAAAAAAAAAAATCGGTCTTAGCCTGGGCCCTGGAGTGGGGGTCCAGAATGAGGCCAAGGGGAAAAAAATAACCAACTGAGAAGGTGCCTGCTATGTTAACGTAGCATATTATGGTGAGAGTCATTCAAATAACTATAACATATAGAACATTCTATATGTTTACCAAACAATCTGTCACTCATCCATAAATCCCATAAAATCTTCTTCCTCGATGTCGCTTCTAAACAACTCTGCCAACTCCAAAGGTATGCGCCGCTTCCTCTTTTTGTTTTCTGCTGCATATTTCACTACGTCCAGTTTGTAATCTGCAGTACATGATTTCCTTTCCGGTGCCATTTTTGTTCAGCCCTTCTCAGTTTTTATAAGTTACCGCCAACGATGAAATGATCCATTTTAAAAGCTACGGCAGTAGCATATAGCAGTTAGCATTCCATGACCCACAATGCACTTCTGCCATGACCCTCCCCTGCCGAATTTTTATTTGTTGACGTGTGTGTGACCATTGCTGACATTTTTCTTCGGCGAATGAGATAAATAATATTATTTGATATTTTACGATAATGTGTTAATTTCTCACATAAGTCGCTCCAGAGTAGATGTCGCACCCCCGGCCAAACTATGAAAAAACTGCGACCTATTGTCTGAAAAATACGGTAGTTACAAGGGACTCAAATGTTGAACTTTTCCTCTGCAGAGTCTGAATCCGACGAAGAGGAAGCAGACTAAAAACTGATTGCCAGATGAGAGCGTCTCCCTCCCCACCCCCCACAATTATTATTTTTTCAGAAATCATTGGAAACAGAAGCAGTAGAGTGTTGCCCTTCTGATTTCTCTACCTCCAGATAGTTCCCCCACCCACACCACCGGCACATGTCATTTGACTTTTTTTTTTTTTAAGGGGTTTAGTCTTTCTTTTGTAACCAGCTGTCATCTTCAGTTCTTGCTCTTGGAGCGCCCTCTAATTTGGACAGCAAACATTCCGTGTGATCTTGTGGCCTCCGCTCGCTCCTTTCTGCACCAAGGACTTCACAACAGTCCCCGAGGCCAACACACTCCTTCAATTTTTTGCCAAAGTTCTTTTTTTAAACTATTTTTCTCACACCCTTCACTTTAAGTTCCAAGCTCATTTTAAGCTCCGCTTACCTTTTTTGACTTTTGGGAGAATCGGTTTTGCGTGTCGTGGTTTAGTCCATTCAGACATGCCCCCGCCCGGTAGAAAGCCTCGCCAGTGAACAGATTATTGGTTTCTACTTTCTTTAATCTGATGTAAACCAATTGACTTTTTTATTGAATAAATATTATTAAAATGTTTCCGCTTGTATTTGATCATAATTGACAAAATACACAATTTTAGATACAACGGTACCATTTATTTTACAGTCATGGTAAACATTTGAACCTCTTAAGGCTCAAGCTGTTTGTTTACATGCGTTTTTTAATCTCCCTTTGCTATATGATGCACTTAGTCCATAAGTACACAAACGTGTACTTAATGTGTAGTGACATGCACATTTTTATTTTTACCCTTTTTTTTTTTTTTTTCAAATTCCATTGTATTTTATACTCTTCTGACACCACCAGATGGCAGTATAAGTGTCCACATAAGTGGCCATAAGGCCCCAATTCAGTAGTGTACACAATTTTGGAAATTAGAGCTAAAAGCTGCCGTCCACGCATGTGGCCACTAAGCCTTTAGAGTTATAGCCATTTCCTTGAATAACGACACTAATTCATGGTACAAAAATATTTATTTTAGGACATTTGTGTGCAAAAGTAAAAGAACCGTACAATGCAGTCATGTTACACATTTGATGTGGAGGTATACACGGTTGAGGTAGTGCAACATTTCCTGCGAGGCTTACATCTGTAGTCCTTACAAACACAAAAAACCTCACTTGTATGTGCATTTGAAAGCAACTGTGCAAAAAAAAATATTGGATCCAAGTCATGTGACACATCAGTGGCCACTTGGGAGCTGCTTTTATGGGGGGGGGGGGGGGAAGCGTAATTAGTGGGACCAAAATAGTGCAACCTTACACAACGGCTCAGATTGCATCTCAAGCAAAACAGGTTGGTTGAGCAGCACACCAATGTAAACAGACAGTGCTTCGCAGTGCTAATTCTCTGTTACTTCTACGCTAAGAATAAATATTCAAATATGTACAAATGTAAACAAACATGTGCGATGACTCCGTGGGGGTCCGAAGCTTTCACTTAAGTCTTCCGCTTTCCGCCGTCTCTGAGCTGCTGAGGAAAACAAAAAAGCCTTTTCTTAATTTGTGTGAGAATATGCACAACCGAAAAGCCCACAACAATTTTGACAGATTTTAAACAGCATTAGAACATGCAATGGCCCAAATTCCTTACAAATGAGGCCTACGTATCCAAAAAGTGTTTTCTAGCTGAGTTTTTCCACTTTTTTTAGGCAAGGCACGTTTTTTTTCATTTAAAAATTCCATCGAGTCGTCGTGCCTTATTTTGAGCTTGTTGTTGTTTTCCTGTGTAGTGTTTTAGTTTTTGTCTTGGGCTGTTATTTTGGTGGCCCTTCCTGTTTTGTTGGTTTTTTCCTGTAGCAGTTTCATGTCTTCCTTTGAGTGCCATGTGTTAGCAATCAAGAATATTTAAGTTGTTGCTATCCTTTGTGTGGACTTTTATTGTCATGTCATGTATGGATTTACATTGTGGACGCTGTAAGTTTTTGCTGTCGTCCAGCATTCTGTTTACTTTGTAGCCAGTTCAGTTTTTTGTTTTGCATCGCCATCCTTAAGCTTCGTTGTCAGTTTAAGCGTTATACCTTTTTACCTGCACTCTGCCTATTGGGATCACAACAAACCATCCTCATCTCACCCGACACATTCTGACTTTTACAAAGCAATGCTGCCACCTACTGACATGGAGTATTACGTGGTTACACAGTAATCAAGACTATTTAAGTTGTTGCTATCCTTTGTGTGGACTTTTATTGTCATGTCATGTATGGATGTACTTTGTGGACGCCGTAAGTTTTTGCTGTCGTCCAGCATTCAGTTTACTTTGTAGCCAGTTCAATTTTTCTTTTGTTTTGCATCGCCATTCCTAAGCTTCGTTGTCAGTTTAAGCGTTATACCTTTTTACCTGCGCTCTGCCTATTGGGATCACAACAAACCATCCTCATCTCACCCGACACATTCTGACTTTTACAAAGCAATGCTGCCACCTACTGACATGGAGTATTACGTGGTTGCACAGCAAAGGCGCTAAGTAACGGCACAATATTTGCAGATTATAATTGATTTGCGAATACATTTTTTTGGGACCAATTAGGTGAGGTTGCATAATTTCCCACGGCAGGCACACTAGTGTGCCGCGGCACAGTGGTTGAAAAACACTGCTCTAGCAAAAACTCATTTTCTTTCATATGCTGATGTCTGCTAATCTATTTCCTTTTGAGATGGACAAAAAACAAGTGCTTTGGCACCTCAGATTTTTCTCGTCAAAAAATATTTCCCCCAAGTTTTAGTGTACATTTCCGGTTCTAGTACAGCCAAACATTGCACCTTCTGTAACAAACTAGCTGAATATTACTGTAAAATTCCTCAGAATAGTACTCAGACTATCCCAGGCTGCTCCTTTAGACAGAATGAGTGCAGAATAAGCCACCGTCGAGCCAAATAAAGTTGCGAGTGCTAGCCTTTCATCGCTCCATTTTGCAAACAAAAGTTTGAATAAAAAAGGTAAGACGTTAAATGTTACCAATTTCACTTCTCATCTGCGTCGTTTTCTGCATTTAATAATTATTTTCCAGAAAGTGTGTTAATATAAAACAAGAGAGGTGCCAGTGTATGTCTTTCATTGGAAGGTTTGTACCTAATCAAGTGACAGCATGCAAAAATAAAAGGTTTCAATGGCGTGCTTTAACTTGGCAGCTGCGATTATTACAGCTGAGTTGACATTTTTGGGGTATTTTTGCATCAGCTAACCCCAATAGGAGTATTTTTGTTTCTACGGCCACATAATAGGCTTCTAAAATTGCATTCCGTACTTGCCAACCCTCCCGGATTTTCCGGGAGACTCATGAAATTAGGGTGTACCCCGCCATCCGCCCGATTGCAGCTGAGATAGGCGCCAGCAACCCCAAAAGGGAATAAGCGGTAGGAAATGGATGGATGAATGGACTCACGAAATCCAGCGCCTCTCCCGAAAACTTCCCGGGCCAAATTTTCAACCGAAATTTAGGCGCAGCTGGAGGCCACGCCCCCTCCAGCTCCATGTGGACCTGAGTGAGGACAGCCTGTTTTCACGTCCGCTTTCCCACAATATAAACAGCGTGTCTGCCAAATGGCGTTATAACTGTAGAATGATCGAGGGCGAGTTCTTGGTTTTTCTTATGTGGGTTTATTGTTAGGCAGGTTCATTAACGTCCTCCCAGTGTGGTAACAACACACAACAACAGCAGTCACGTTTTCGTCTACCGTAAAGCAGTTTGTCTGCCGTAAACAGCAATGTTGTGACACTCTTAAACAGGACAATACTGCCATCTACATATGGTTGGAAAAATAGTGACAGAATAGAACAAGGATGGACAATTCAACCCTTAACTCAATGAGTAGATGAGTGTTATGTGTGTATATGTGTAAATAAATGAACACTGAAATTCAAGTATTTCTTTTTTATATATATATATATATATATATATATATGAAATACTTGACTTGGTGAATTCTAGCTGTAAATATGCCCCTCCCCTCTTAACCACGCCCCCCACCTCCCAAAATCGGAATTCTCAAGGTTGGCAAGTATGGAAATCGGACAAAATTGTGTGATGGATTAACTGCATTTGTTTTTTGTGGCTTTTCTGATACTTTTGGTAATAAAATAAGTTTCATGGTACATTTGTGTAGTTACTGCACATTTTTGCTGATCATGTCTTTACACAAATTTGATTTACTTAAGCATGGTGAATAATTTCAAATGTAAAAAAACAAAATCCAAGTGACCCTGACACTCTTCATTGGTGACATTTGGCAAAAAAATTACAAAATAATTGAATATTGCTGAGAAAGAAGCTGCAAACACAGCTGTCTTAAAGCCTGTTTTCCCCGAATTTCCTGGAAAATATGCTTCTGAAGTCAAAGAAAACGTCACTACAGACCTAATATTATGCGACACCTCACTCCCGAGTGCAGTGTTTTTCAACCACGGTGCCGTGGCACACTAGTGTACCGTGGGAAATTATGCAACCTCATCTAATTGGTCCAAAACATATTTTTTGCAAATCATAATGTTCCGTTACTTAGTGTCTTTGCTGTGTAGAGCTCGACAGAGTAACCACGTAATACTCCGTCGGAATGTGGTTTGTTGTGATCCCAATATGCAGATCACAGCGGGAGGCAGAGTGCAGGTAAAAAGGTATGTAACACTTAAACCAAAAACGAAATAGGAAATGAAGCATAGGGATGGCTATGCTAAAATAAAAGCAAAACTGAACTGGCTACAAAGTAAACAAACGGAATGCTGGACGACTGCAAAAACTTACAGCGTGTGGAGCAGACGGCGTCCACAAAGTAAGTCCGTACATGACATCACAATCAACAATGTCCCCACAAAGAGGGATAACAACAACTTAGTCTGGAATTGTTTAATGAAAAAAAAACATGCCTCGCTTGAAAAAAGTGCAGCTATTTTAAAAATGTTTTTACATGAAACTTAGAATAAAATAGAAGTACTTTATTGATCACTGGGGGATATTCAGAAACTTCAAGAGGAAATAGTTTGGTAACACTTTATTATAGGGAATACATGTTCACCAATTAATTAGTTGCTTATTAACATGCAAATTAGTAACATATTGGCTCTTAATTAGTTAAGTACTTATTAATGCCTTATTATGCAACCAGTCAGTCATTAACTAAGAGTCTTCCCTCAATAACCTCGGAATTATTGCTTATTAGTAACCCTAACCATAACCCTAATATGTTGGCCTAGTGTCCAAATAACTCTATATTTGCAAAAGTATTTGGCCACCCATCCAAATGATGAGAATCAGGTGTCCTGATCACAAAGCCTGGTGTATATAATCAAGCACTTAGGCATGGAGACTGTTTCTACAGACATTTGTAAAAAGAATGGGCCGCTCTCAGTGATTTCCAGCGTGAAACTGTCAAAGGATTGCAACAAATCCAGTCAGTAAATTTCCAAAGTCAACTTAATTATAAGAAAAGTGAAGAGTTTGGGAACAACAGCAACTCAGCCACTAAGTGGTAGGCCATGTAAAACTGACAGAGAGGGGTCAGCGGATGGATGCTAAGGCGCATAGTGCAAAGACTTTCTGCACAGTCAGTTGCTACAGAGTTCCAAACTGCATGTGACCTTCTAATTAGCCCACGTACAGTACGCAGAGTGGGTTTCCATGGCCGAGCAGCTGCATCTAAGCCATACATCACCAAGTCCAATGCAGAGTCTGGGATGCAGTGGTATAAAGCACGTCGCCACTGGACTCTAGAGCGGTGGAGACGCCTTCTCTGGACCGAGGAATCACGCTATTCCATCTGGCAATCTGAGGGACCAGTCTGGGTTTGGAGGTTGCCAGGAGAACGCTACATTTCGGACTGCATTGATGGGTGTGAAATTTGGTGGAGGAGGAATTATGGTGTGGGGTTGTTTTTTTTCAGGAGTTGGGCTTGACCCCTTAGTTCCAGTGAAAGGAACTTTGAATGCTCCAGGATACCAAAACATTTTGGACAATTCCATTGGCTGCCACTTCAAGCCAGGTGGCCAAATACTTTTGGCAATATAGTGTGTCTTTGTTACTTTAATAAGCAACTAATTAATGGTGAATATGTTCCCACATGGAGAGGAGCCAGATGAGGTGGTTCGGGCATCTGGTCAGGATGCCACCCGAACGCCTCCCTAGGGAGGTGTTTAGGGCACGTCCAACTGGTAGGAGGCCACGGGGAAGACCCAGGACACGTTGGGAAGACTATGTCTCCTGGCTGGCCTGGGAACACCTTGAGATCCCCCGGGAAGAGCTGGACGAAAGCAGGGAAGTCTGGGCTTCCCTGTTTAGGCTGCTGCCCCCGCGACCCGACCTCGGATAAGCAGAAGACTATAGATGGATGGATGTTCCCCATACTAAAGTGTTAACATTATTTTTTGTGTGTGGTTTTCAAGTACATAAAGCGGGATGTTCATAATAACTAAATAGACTAATAAATAAATATATTTAATAAATAATCTATTTAGTTGCAGCAATAAATATGTTTAATGAGTAATCTATTTAGTTGCAGCAAAACATATAATCTTTAATAATCTATTTAGTTGCAGCCATAAATATAATCTTTAATAAATAAACTATTTAATTGCAACAATAAATATAATCTTTAATAAATAATACATTTAGTTGCAGCAAAAAATAAAATATTTAATAATTCTATTAGTTGAAGAAATAAATATATTAAACTAATAATCTATTTAGCTGCAGCAATACATTTCATCTTTAATAAATAATATATTTAGTTGCAGCAATAAATATAATCTTTAATAAATATATATTTATTTGCAGCAACAAATATAACAATATTTAATAAATAATATATTTAGTTGCAGCCATAAGTATAATCTTTAATAAATAAACTATTTAGTTGCAGCAATAAATATAATCACTAATAAATAGTACATTTAGTTGCAGCAAAAAATAAAATATTTAATAATTCTATTAGTTGCAGCAATAAATATATTTAATAAATAATACATTTAGTTGCAGCAATAAATATATTTTAAACATTTATTAAGTTGCAGAAATAAATACAATATTTAATAAATAATCTATTTAGTTGCGGCAATAAATATAATCTTTAATAAAGAATATTTAGTTGCAGCAATAAATATCTTTAATAAATGCTATATTTAGTTGTAGCAATAAATATAACAATATTTAATACATAATCTAGTTCCAGCAATAAATATAATCTTTAATAAATCTATTTAGTTGCAACAATAAATGTAATATTTAATAAATAATCTATTTAGTTGCAGCAATAAATATATTTAGTAAATATATTTAGTTGCAGAAATAAATATATTTAATAAATCTATTTATTTGCAGCAATAAAATATATTTAATAAATAATCTATTTAGTTGCAGCAATAAATATATTTAGTAAATCTATTTAGTGCAAGAAATAAATATAATATATAATAAATAATCTATTTAGTTGCAACATTAAATATAATATTAAATAAATCTATTTAGTTGCAACATTAAATATAATATTAAATAAATCTATTTAGTTGCAAAAATAAATATAATCTAACAAATATCTATTTAGTAAATTTATTTAGTTGCAGAAATAAATATATTTTAAATAAATCTATTTAGTTGCAACATTAAATATAATATTAAATAAATCTATTTAGTTGCAAAAATAAATATAATCTCTAACAAATATCTATTTAGTAAATTGATTTAGTTGCAGAAATAAATATATTTAATAAATAATTATTTAGTTGCAGCAATAAATATATTTAATAAATAATCTATTTAGTTGCAGCAATAAATATCATCTTTGATGAATAATTTATTTAGTTGCAGCATTAAATATAATATTAAATAAATCTATTTAGTTGCAGAAATAAATATAATCTGTAACAAATATGTATTTAGTTGCAGCAATAAGTATAATAATATTTAATAAATAATTTGTTTATTTGCAGATTGAATTGATTTTAGCCTGTTTATTATTGTTAAATAAAATGTGAATCTCCAAGTGGCTTCATTTTGCTACAAGTGGTCAAAAAGGTATTTAATTGGCCCAAAAATAATTCTTATTTACTATTTTGGTGTTCAACTGGACAGATCCTGATTGACACTTTGAGGCCGAGGAAGCGCCGGCGTGATGACGACGAGAGGTCAAAGGTCACTCACCTGTTTCCTCTGGTCGCTCAGGCAGAAGGTGCAGATGGGCCGCAGCGGCTGGGCGGAGCTTTGCACGATGGCGTGATGGCGGAGGCACGGCTGCCCCTCCGCCTCCGCCTCCGCCTCCAGCAGCAAGACGTTGGCCAGGTGGGCGATGTAACTGCAGGCCAGACGCAGCGTCTCCACCTTGGAGAGCTTCCGGTCGGCGGGCTCGGTGGGGATGAGGGTGCGCAGCGCCGTGAAGGCCGTGTTCACGCCCTGCGTCCTGTCCCGCTCCCGCGCGTTGGCCGCCTGCCGCTGCTTGCTGCCGCCCCCCCTGCCGCGCCTGCGCCGTTTCCTCCGCCTGGTTGCCGGCTCCTCCTCGCCGCCGGTGGACTTCCCGTCCTGTTCGGAGGTGAGCTCGCTGCCCGGGGACTTCATCCTCCTGGCTGCCTGACGTCCGAGTGGCGGGCGCGGGGAGACGCGGCGCACGGCGTGCACATCATTTTATCCCAAGAGGTGAAAATAGCACCGGAGTGGCCAAACAGCTGCTGCTGATCCGGTGACCGAGGGGTCCGCTCCGGATCAGCATAGCATTTCTACTGCATGACGGCTGCTTTTGGGGTCGCCAGCCCACCGCGGAGAAGACAAGACAGGTGGACGGCGCAGGAAAGGGGGGGGTGGGGGGGGGGGGCACCTGTCGTGCTGGAAGATGCAGGTTTAAGGTCGATTCCATGTACGGACTGGGCCTTAATATAGGTCACTGCCTACCCGTGGGTCCTCCTGACCATCAAGCATTGCCAGGCCAGCCCATTTCATGCTCAGAATCCATCCATCCATTTTCTACCGCTTATTCCCTTTCGGGGTCGCAGGGGGCGCTGGCGCCTATCTCAGCTACAATCGGGCAGAAGGCAGGTTACACCCTGGACAAGTCGCCACCTCATCACAGGGCCAACACAGATAGACAGACAACATTCACACACTAGGGACCATTTAGTGTTGCCAATCAACCTATCCCCAGGTGCATGTCTTTGGAAGTGGGAGGAGCCTATCCCCAGGTGCATGTCTTTGGAAGTGGGAGGGGCCTATCCCCAGGTGCATGTCTTTGTAGGTGGGAGGAGCCTATCCCCAGGTGCATGTCTTTGGAGGTGGGAGGGGCCTATCCCCAGGTGCATGTTTTTGGAAGTGGGAGGGGCCTATCCCCAGGTGCATGTCTTTGGAAGTGGGAGGAGCCTATCCCCAGGTGCATGTCTTTGGAAGTGGGAGGAGCCTATCCCCAGGTGCATGTTTTTGGAAGTGGGAGGGGCCTATCCCCAGGTGCATGTCTTTGGAAGTGGGAGGGGCCTATCCCCAGGTGCATGTCTTTGGAAGTGGGAGGGGCCTATCCCCAGGTGCGTGTCTTTGGAGGTGGGAGGGGCCTATCCCCAGGTGCATGTCTTTGGAAGTGGGAGGGGCCTATCCCCAGGTGCATGTCTTTGGAAGTGGGAGGGGCCTATCCCCAGGTGCATGTCTTTGGAGGTGGGAGGGGCCTATCCCCAGGTGCATGTCTTTGGAAGTGGGAGGGGCCTATCCCCAGGTGCATGTCTTTGGAGGTGGGAGGGGCCTATCCCCAGGTGCATGTCTTTGGAGGTGGGAGGGGCCTATCCCCAGGTGCATGTCTTTGGAAGTGGGAGGGGCCTATCCCCAGGTGCATGTCTTTGGAGGTGGGAGGGGCCTATCCCCAGGTGCATGTCTTTGGAGGTGGGAGGGGCCTATCCCCAGGTGCATGTCTTTGGAGGTGGGAGGAAGCCGGAGTACCCGGAGGGAACCCACGCATTCACGGGGAGAACATGCAAACTCCACACAGAAAGATCCCGAGCCTGGATTTGAACCCAGGACTGCAGGACCTTTGTATTGTGAGGCAGACGCACTAACCCCTCTGCCACCGTGAAGCCTCAGAAAACAGTTTTTATTTGTATCTATTGTCCTCAGGTTGCTTTCCACCAATTGTCTTCATGTCTCGGACAGACACACGCTCACCTTCCACCAGCTCCAACCCCGTCTCTCCTCCCGGTGGCTGCTTATGCAGAGCGATGGGGGATTAGATAAAAAGGCCCAGGTGGGCCTTCTACACACCTGTGCACTTAAGATGCGACTTTAAGGTTTTACTACTTAGGTATAAAATACTACACAGTCTAGCTCCATCCTATCTTGCAGATTGTATTGTACCATATGTCCCGGCAAGAAATCTGCCTTCAAAGAACTCCGTCTTATTAGTGATTCCCAAAGCCCAAAAAAAGTCTGCGGGCTATAGAGCGTTTTCTGTTCGGGCTCCAGTACTCTGGAATGCCCTCCCGGTAAAAGTCCGAGATGCTACCTCAGTAGAAGCATTTAAGTCCCATCTTAAAACTCATTTACTGTATATACTCTAGCCTTTAAATAGACCCCCTTTTTAGACCAGTTGATCTGCCGTCTCCCTCCCCCTCTCCCTCGTGGAGGGGGAGGGGGGTGGACGACACAGGTCCGGTGGCCTTGGATGAAATGCTGACTGTCCAGAGTCGGGACCCGGGGGTCGACCGCTCGCCTGTGCATCTGTCAAGGACATCTCTGCGCTGCTGACCCGTCTCCGCTCGGGGTGGTCTTCTGCTGGCCCCACTATGGACTGGACTTTCACTATTATGTTAGATCCACTATGGACTGGACTCTCACTATTATGTTAGATCCACTATGGACTGGACTCTCACAATTATGTTAGATCCACTATGGACTGGACTCTCACACTATTGTGTTAGATCCACCATGGACTGGACTCTCACTATTATGTGAGATCCACTATGGACTGGACTCTCACTATTATGTTGGATCCACTATGGACTGGTCTCTCACTATTATGTTAGATCCACTATGGACTGGACTCTCGCTATTATGTTAGATCCACTATGGACTGGACTCTCACTATTATGTTAGATCCACCATGGACTGGACTCTCACTATTATGTGAGATCCACTATGGACTGGACTCTCACTATTATGTTGGATCCACTATGGACTGGTCTCTCACTATTATGTTAGATCCACTATGGACTGGACTCTCACTATTATGTTAGATCCACTATGGACTGGACTCTCACAATTATGTTAGATCCACTATGGACTGGACTCTCACACTATTGTGTTAGATCCACCATGGACTGGACTCTCACTATTATGTGAGATCCACTATGGACTGGACTCTCACTATTATGTTGGATCCACTATGGACTGGTCTCTCACTATTATGTTAGATCCACTATGGACTGGACTCTCGCTATTATGTTAGATCCACTATGGACTGGACTCTCACTATTATGTTAGATCCACCATGGACTGGACTCTCACTATTATGTGAGATCCACTATGGACTGGACTCTCACTATTATGTTGGATCCACTATGGACTGGTCTCTCACTATTATGTTAGATCCACTATGGACTGGACTCTCGCTATTATGTTAGATCCACTATGGACTGGACTCTCACACTATTGTGTTAGATCCACCATGGACTGGTCTCTCACTATTATGTGAGATCCACTATGGACTGGACTCTCACTATTATGTTGGATCCACTGTGGACTGGACTCTCTATTATGTTCAATCAACTATGGACTGGACTCTCACACTATTATGTTAGATCCTCTATGGACTGGTCTCTCACTATTATGTTGGATCCACTATGGACTGGACTCACACTATTATGTTAGATCCACTATGGACTGGACTCTCACAATTATGTTGAATCCATTATGGACTGGACTCTCACTATTATGTTAGCTCCATTATGAACTGGACTCTCACTATTATGTTAGATCCACTATGGACTGGACTCTCACTATTATGTTAGATCCACTATGGACTGGACTCTCACTATTATGTTAGGTCCTCCATGGACTGGACTCACACTATTATGTTAGATCCACCATGGACTGGACTCTCACAATTATGTTAGATCCACTATGGACTTGACTGTCACTATTATGTTATGGACTGAACTCCCACTATTATGTTAGATCCACTATGGACTGGACTTTCATTATTATGTTAGATCCACAATGGACTGGACTCTCACTATTATGTTAGATCCACTATGGACTGGACTCTCACACTATTATGTTAGATCCACTATGGACTGGACTCTCACTATTATGTTAGATCCACTATGGACTGGACTCTCACACTATTATGTTAGATCCACTATGGACTGGACTCTCACTATTATGTTGGATCCTCTATGGACTGGACTCTCACACTATTATGTTAGACCCACTCGACGTCCATTGCATCCGGTCTTCCCAGGAGGGGGGAGGTTACCCACATTTGCGGTCCTCTCCAAGGTTTCTCATAGTCATTCTCATCGATGTCCCACTGGGTTGTGAGTTTTTCCTTGCCCTTTTGTGGGCGCTGAACCGCGGATGTCGTTGTGGCTTGTGCAGCCCTTTGAGACATTTGTAATTTAGGGCTATATGAATAAACATTGATTGATTGATTGATTGACCTGTCGCTGACTTGACGGACGGTCCTGGCACATCCCCAACTCGCTGCAGGCCCGCAGCCCACGCCCCCTCCCACACTCACTTATTTGCTTATTATACCTAAATTCATATGATTTCAATAAATTCAGTGGCCTTGTGGATAGTCTCTGCCCTGAGATGGGTAGGTCGCAAGTTCAAACCCCGGCCAAAGACTATAAAAATGGGAGCCATTACCTCCCTGCTTGGCACTCAGCATCAAGGGTTGCAATTGGGGGTTAAATCACCAAAAATGATTCTTGGGCACGGCCACCGCTGCTGCTCACTGCTCCCCTCACCTCCCAGGAGTGATCCAGGTTGTCGGGTCAAATGCAGAGAATAATTTCGCCACACCTCGTGTGTGTGTGACTGTCATTGCTACTTTAACTTAACCTACTAAAACACACTTGATTAAAAATAATTATTTTATTTTTGCATGCAGAAAACAATGCAAAATACAGTTGAATAATGAAATGGATGAATGAAAAATGTTCCACTCTGCAGGCTTACAAACACACAGTATAATACATCCATGGAAAATACACACACACACACACACACACACACACACACACACACACCACTTGCAGTCAGTGTTTTTCAACCTTTTCTGAGTCAAGGCACATTTTTTAATTGAAAAAATTCAGAGGCAAACCACCAGCAGAAAACATTTAAAAAATGAAACTCAGTAGCCGATACTGACAATAAAAACTTGTTTTCGCAATTGTTTGATATGAATTCAAACCATAATCAACCATGCATCACTATAGCTCTTGTCTCAACGTAGGTGTACTGTCACCACTTGTCACATCACACCTGAGTTTTTGGGTGTTTTTCCTGTGTCTTGCGCTCCTATTTTGGCGGCTTTTCCTCTTTCCTGTAGCAGTTTCATGTCTTCCTTGAATGCTATTTGCCGCACTTGCTTTGTTTTCGCCATCAAGACTATTTAACTTGTGCGGACACACTCCTTCTTAGTGGGGACATTGTTGATTGTCATGTCATGTTCGGATGTACTTTGTGGACGCCGTCTGCTCCACACCCTGTAAGTCTTTGCTGTCGTCCAGCATTCTGTTTTTGTTGACTTTGCAGCCAGTCTAATTTTGGTTTCGTTTTGCTTCAATGCCTTTTCTTAGCGGCACTTGCCTTTTGTTTATCTTTGGTTTAAATGTTGGATACCTTTTTACCTACACGCTGCCTCCCGCATATTGCGATTACGACAAACCATGTTTCCGACATCTACAAATCAATTAGCGACCTGCTGCCACCTACTGATCAATCAATCAATCAATCAATGTTTACTTATATAGCCCTAAATCACTAGTGTCTCAAAGGGCTGCACAAACCACATGGAAGAGTATTACACGGTTACTCTGCCGAGCTCTAGACAGCACAGACACTCAACAACTGCACATTTGCGGATTCTAATTACTGGCTTGCAAATAAAATTTTAATCCAATTAGGTGAAATTACATAATCACCTACGACACACCAGACTGTGTCTCTTGGCACACTAGTGTGCCGCGGAACAGTGGTTGAAAAACACAGCGATAAATAATGAATAATTCCGCTGGTGTTAAAAATAACGTTCAAAATATAAAACCATCTCATGCGTTTTAATCCATCCATCCGTTTTTCTACCGCACCTGTTGAAGAAGTCGCATTACTGCAGGGGTGTCAAACTCAAATACAGAGTGGGCCAAAATTCTAAACTGAACAGAGCCGAAGGCCAAAGTTGAACAATTTAACCTTTTAATAGGGACCCAAACAAGTTTTGCATTGAATATTGAACAAGCAAGGCTTATATAACTTTATAGTGACATGCAAAATCCAGTTTTGTTGGTAGCGGGGGTGTATACTGTAGCGTCCCGGAAGAGTTAATGCTGCAAGGGGTTCTGGGTATTTGTTCTGTTGTGTTTATGTGAAGTGAAGTGAATTATATTTATACAGCGCTTTTTCTCTACTGACTCAAAGCGCTTTACATAGTGAAACCCAATAACTAATTTACATTTAAACCAGTGTGGGTGGCACTGGGAGCAGGTGGGTAAAGTGTCTTGCCCAAGGACACAACGGCAGTGACTAGGATGGCAGAAGCGGGGATTGAACCTGCAACCCTCAAGTTGCTGGCACGGCCGCTCTACCAACCGAGCTATACCACCCATGTTGTGTTACGGTGCGGATGTTCCCCCGAAATGTGTTTGTCATTCTTGTTTGGTGTGGGTTCACAGTGTTAAAGTTGTTTATACGGCCACCCTCAGTGTGACCTGTATGGCTGTTGACCAAGTATGCCTTGCATTCACTTGTGTGTGTGTAGAAGCCGCATATATAACGTGACTGGGCCGGCACGCTGTTTGTATGGAGGAAAAGCGGACGTGACGACAGGTTGTAGAGGATTCTAAAAGCAGTACCTTTAAGGCACGCCCCCAATATTGTTGTCCGGGTGGAAATTCGGGAGAATGGTTGCCCCGGGTGATTTTCGGGGGGGGCACTGAAATTCGGGATTCTCCTGGAAAAATCGGGATGGTTGGCAAGTATGAGAAATAGCGTTGAATGCGGTGATACAGCGGCACCGCCACTGTATAAAACCGGCGGGCCAGCTCTAATGTTAATTTATTATTGCCTCAAGGGCCAAATGAAATTACACGGCGGGCCAAATTTGTCAGAGTTTGACACCCATGCTTTAATGGTAAGAACTATTTTATTTATTATCGGTTAGCTTCAGAATAACAATGTTATTAAAAAGAAGAAGATACGTATTATAGTCTTAAAATGTTGGTCTTTGTCACACCGCGGTGAGGGATGTCTTGTTTTGGGTTTTTTGTCTTATGGTTTTAATTTGAAAAGTAACTCTCCTCTCGTTTCAGGTCACTTGCCCTTCCTTTTGTGTCATCAGTCTGACGTCATCCCTGTTCTCTGATTGTTTCCAGCTGTTCCCTATTACCTTCATGTGTTTATAAGCTCACTCCTTCCTTTGTTCTGTGCCAGATTGTCTCGTTTATTCGTGCTCTCTAGCGTCCATGTCTTTGTCCATGCCTTGCCTTGTCTTCTGCCAATGTCCCTTGATCCTGAACCCCTTTATGAATATTTTGAGTTTTCCTTTTTTCCTCCTCAGCAGAGTTATTTTGGTTATTTAGTTATTCAGCCGCAGTGGTAAGTTTCAGTTAAGTTTTTTCATTCATTCCTCAACTTTTTGAGTGACTATTTTTGTTAAATACTTTATTAGATTAGTTAGTGTAGAATTTTTCATAGATGTTGTTTTGGTCCTCCTGCTGGAGCGCTTTTTGTTAAATACTGTTTATAGTTCGTCTTTACTTTTGTGTTTTCCTCCGTTCGGAGTGATTTCGGTTGTTCCTTCTTTTTCTGGAACCTTTTCGCCGCGTAGTTTATTTTTGTGATATTAGATGTTTTTTCTTGACTCGGGAGGTAAAAGGAAACTGTCAAAATAAAAGCCTGTCTAAAGTCCCAAATCTGCATCTGAGTCCAAATCCTTTTATCAAAGCCTGACAGTCTTACTTAAAAATGCACGCATTTAGTTTTATTTAGTGTTAAAAAATATGATTTGACTCTTACGGAAATCGTTTTATAATATTTAGCTTTTATGGCTCTCTCAGTCAAAAAGGTTCCCGACCCCTGCCCCACACCTTCATCACTTTACCCCACCTGGTATCAAGCTGTATGTCGTAATATATATATATATATATTAGGGATGCACCGAAATGAAAATTTCTGGCCGAAGCCGAAGCCGAGTAAAACTTAAACGCTTGGCCGAAGATCGAATAATGAATGCAGTTTTTCACAATTTTTTTATATAGCATAAATAGCCTGGAATAAATATTTAGACATGTTTTTCAAATGAAGTAATTTTTTTATTGAATATTGACATTTTTTTAATAATCCAGTAGTCTTTGCTTTTCAAAAAAAAGCACAAAGTTTTTCATTTATATTAGGCCTTCAAACAAAACATGCATTGCAAAAAAAATAAAGTGCATTAAAGTGGATAAACCCACAACAAATGAATTATTCTCCCTTTGGCAAAAGTCTGCTTAGCCACAGTAGATATGCTAATAATGTAAACAGAAGGCTCAAGTAAATCTCAATTAAGTGTGTGCTTGTAACCTCATACACTTATACAGGTAGCCTACACAACAGGCTAATAATGTAAACAGAGGCCCCACTAAATCTCAATAAGTGTGTGCTTGTAACCTCATACACTTATACAGGTACACAACATATCCCAACGTCACTGCACGTTGGTTGATTGCGTCACCGCGTCAAAAAATTGCGTCACACGCCACTATTCGGCCTTGTTTTTAACTCATTCCACCGAAGGCCGAATGTGGCTTTTTTTGCCATATTCGGCCGAATATATTCGGTTACCGATTAATCGGTGCATCCCTAGTAAGAAGTGATTTATTTATTATCGGTTAGTTTAGGGTTTGCCCTCCTGGGGGTTCTTCAGACCACCAAACACCGACATGAGAGCCTGTTTCAGTGTTACAATATTTTTTTTATTTTTCAATAAGTTTCTCAGTTGCTTTCCAGCAATTGTCTTTTTACTCTTTTGTTCTCGCTCGCACTCTGGCTCCAGCCCCAACCCCGTCTCTCCTCCTGGCTGCTGCTTATAAATTAGATAAAAAAAGGCCCAGGTGGGCCGGCTATGCACCTGTCGCTGATTTCGAGGCTGGTCCTGGCAACACCCCGCTTCTCTACAGGCCACGCCCCCTCCGCAGTTAGCTTCAGAATAACAATGTTATTACGAAGAATAAGAGACCTATTATAATCTAGAAATGTTGGTCTTACTTAAAAATGCACGCGTTTAGTTGTGTTCAGCGTTGAAAAAAATATTATACGGCTCTTGCGGAAATACATTTTAAAATATTTGGATTCTTGGCTCTCTCAGACAAAAAGGTTCCCGACCCCTGCGATAAGTAATGAATGATTCGGCTGGTAATCACAAGGTTAAAAATAACGTTCAAAATTAAAAACATTCTCATGCGTTTTATTCCATCAATCCAAGAAGTTGCATTAATCGTAAGAAGTATTTTATTTATTATTAGTTAGCTTCAGAATAATCAATCAATGTTTATTTATATAGCCCCAAATCACAAATGTCTCAAAGGACTGCACAAATCATTACGACTACAACATCCTCGGAAGAACCCACAAAAGGGCAAGGAAAACTCACACCCAGTGGGCAGGGAGAATTCACATCCAGTGAGGACGCCAGTGACAATGCTGACTATGAGAAACCTTGGAGAGGACCTCAGATGTGGGCAACCCCCCCTCTCTAGGGGACCGAAAGCAATGGATGTCGAGCGGGTCTAACATGATACTGTGAAAGTTCAATCCATAGTGGCTCCAACACAGCCGCGAGAGTTCAGTTCAAGCGGATCCAAGACCGCAGCCAGAGTCCCGTCCACAGGAAACCATCTCAAGCGGATCAGCAGCGTAGAGACGTCCCCAACCGATACAGGCGAGCGGTCCATCCTGGGTCCCGACGAGCGGTCCATCCAAGAATAACAATGTTATTAAAAAGAATAAGAGACTTGGCAAAAAAAGCCACATTCGGCCGAATATATTCGGTTACCGATTAATCGGTGCATCCCCTAATATGTGTGAATGTGAGTGTGAATGTTGTCTGTCTATCTGTGTTGGCCCTGTGATGAGGTGGCGACTTGTCCAGGGTGTACCCTGCCTTCCGCCCGATTGTAGCTGAGATAGGCGCCAGCGCCCCCCGCGACCCCGAAAGGGAATAAGCGGTAGAAAATGGATGGGGATGGATATATATATATATATATACACACATACATACATGTGTGTATACCCAGCCCCCGGGTCAAAAAGTTTTGGGACCCCTGATTTAACTGTTTTTGTCTTTATTATCCATCCACAAACCACACCCAGCTTTGTAAACACCTATAAACACTCTCTATGCTCACAAAACACTTCATACGCTCTAAAACGATGTAATTTCATCATAGGAAAAAATTCTCCAATCTCAGTGGTACACTACTTTAAAATCCACGATGCAATAATGACTAAATAACTCAACAAAAGTTCGAGATGCCACCTCAGTAGAAGCATTTAAGTCTCACCTTAAAACTCATTTGTATACTCTAGCCTTTAAATAGACTCCCTTTTTAGAACAGTTGATCTGCCGTTTCTTTTCTTTTTCTTCTATGTCCCACTCTCCCTTGTGGAAAGGGTCCGGTCCGATCCGGTGACCATGTACTGCTTGCCTGTGTATCGGCTGGGGACATCTCTGCGCTGCTGATCCGCCTCCGCTTGGGATGGTTTCCTGCTGGCTCCGCTGTGAACGGGACTCTCGCTGCTGTGTTGGATCCGCTTTGGACTGGACTCTCGCGACTGTGTTGGATCCATTATGGATTGAACTTTCACAGTATCATGTTAGACCCGCTCGACATCCATTGCTTTCCTCCTCTCCAAGGTTCTCATAGTCATCATTGTCACCGACGTCCCACTGGGTGTGAGTTTTCCTTTCCCTTATGTGGGCCTACCGAGGATGTCGTAGTGGTTTGTGCAGCCCTTTGAGACACTAGTGATTTAGGGCTATATAAGTAAACATTGATTGATTGATTGATTGAACAAAAGCAAAAACTACTAGTTGTTGCTGTGAATACTCATCCCGTCTTTTCATCCTTGTCGGCCTTCTGTGGACATCCATGCCAGAGGAGAACTGTCTCCCTCTGAGTGAAGAGTGCAGGTGGACTGCCTGTCCACGTCCACTGTGACGGACATCCACACCCCTCCCCTTTGCCACCTTGCCTCCTGCCATGTTTGGATTGGATATAAATATCCACGAAGAAGTGTCACCGAGCCACCTTCGAGTGGAGTCGGGCCACATCTCTGCAGAATGGGAGGAAAATAACAATTAGCCAATCGGTGCAGGGGGGGGTCATCAAAGTAAGAAACTTGTGTGTGTGTACTCACAAAATGTTAGCCACAAATCAGCAGGCTGAGCAAACATATCCCTTGCAAACTTCAACTCTGCTCATGCACCATTAGAGAGACATCCTGCATTTGGCAGTGAAGTACATGCAAATATTGTGTTTACTCATTTTTGAATGAAAGAAACAGCTGTTGTAAATGTGTCCAGTACACGTCACAATCGCAATTTTTTTATATATATATATATATATATATATATGTGAAGAGGCGGAGCCGGGCCGAACGAGCAGTGGGGCAGGACACGCGGAAGCCCGGCCCAAGATGGCGGCGAAGAGGCAGAGAACGCGGGCGAGCGGCGAGGCGGAGCATGCCGGGAGCGACGCCGCAAGCGAGATCAGGTGTGTGGATCGCGCACCTGGTCACGATTGACATATTTCCTCACGATGTATAAAAGGGGAGAAGGAGGAGAGAACGCAGCACCTGCAACGCACGAGAGACGGAGAGCAAGACTGAAACGACGTGCTGCTGAAAAGCAGATGGTGGAGCGAGCAGCAGAGGGAGGCGCAACCCGACCGCAGACAATCATGTCCTTCCTTGACGGTCCATGGAACCCGCACGACGGCGAGAGTCCGTCACAATATATATATAGATTATTAATAATAATAATAATAGATTAGATTTATATCGCGCTTTTCTATTGTTAGATACTCGAAGCGTTCACAGAGAAGTTGGAACCCATCATGCATTCACACCTTGTGGTGGTAAGCTACATCTGTAGCCACAGCTGCCCTGGGGTAGACTGACGGAAGCGTGGCTGCCAGTTTGCGCCTACGGCCCCTCCGACCACCACCAATCATTCATTCATCATTCATTCACCAGTGTGAAGTGTCCTGCCCAAGGACACAAGGGCAGCGATTCGGATGTCAATAGATGGGAAGCAAACCTGCAACCCTCAGGTTTCTGGCATGGCCGCTCTACCCACTACGCCAACGATTGTCAGGTTCAAACACACTGATGACATCTATTATACAGACAAGAAGCAAGGAATCATGCAGAGACAGTCATGTAAGGACCGGGGGAAGCAGACGGCACGACAACAGCAGATCAAGATCAACAGATTTATTGAGTGCTTGATGATTGTATGGGGTGTGTATGCTACTGTTTGAATGGAAAACTGCGTGGAAATTAACCGTATGTAAATACCGTAAGGTTTGTCGAAGCCTGTGTTGGATATACAGCGTCCGAGTCCAAGGGGAAGAAGCCTAGAGGTCCGAAGTCTGAGCGGGGTCGTAGGCAGGAGGGAGAAGTCCGGAAGTCCAAAACAGGGGTAAAGGATCGGGGAAAGCAAACAATGTCCAGGAGGGAAAGTCCAGCCCGTGTGCTTCCTCTATTTATTTGGGAGGTCCCTGGTTACATCACTGAAGCTGCCGCTGAAGGAAGGGGGTAAGCTCAACAGCTGCAGTTAGACACAATATATGACTATTAATGAAAAACAAAAGTGCTGACACAGAGTATTCCAGAGTACTGGAGCCCCGGATATAAAATGCTCTTTAGCCCGCAGACTTGTTTTGGGCTCTGGGAATCACTAACAAGCCGGAGTTCTTTGAAGGCAGATTTCTTGCCGGGACATATGGTACAATACAATCGGCAAGATATGATGGAGCTAGACCGTGTAGTATTTTATCTGAAGTAGTATTGTTGTAGTTTTTAGAGCTTCCAAATGAAGTCTACTGACAGATATAAGTCAGAACTATACACTACTTTGTATTAGAAATGGCAACAGCGGAGGATTTTTAGCATGCATGTGCATGTACGAGCCAGTCTGCCCCACAACAAGAGGATAGAAAAGAATGGGGAACTTTTGGACTACAATTGAGACTACTCAGATATTGAGATTGATTCTCTTTTATAGTTGTTTACAGAAAATTAAAAATGTTTTTTGTTGTTTACGTCGGTTGTATCGCTGGATCGGTTCGCAGCCGAGTGTGAAGCGACTCGGATGAGAATCAGCACCTCCAAGTCCGAGTCCATGGTTCTCGCCCGGAAAAGGGTGGAGTGCCATCTCCAGGTTGGGGAGGAGACCCTGCCCCAAGTGGAGGAGTTCAAGTACCTAGGAGTCTTGTTCACGAGTGGGGGAAGAGTGGATCGTGAGATCGACAGGCGGATCGGTGTGGCGTCTTCAGTAATGCGGACGTTGTATCGATCCGTTGTGGTGAAGAAGGAGCTGAGCCGGAAGGCAAAGCTCTCAATTTACCGGTCGATCTACGTTCCCATCCTCACCTATGGTCATGAGCTTTGGGTCATGACCGAAAGGATAAGATCACGGGTACAAGCGGCCGAAATGAGTTTCCTCCGCCCTCTCCCTTAGAGATAGGGTGAGAAGCTCTGCCATCCGGGAGGAACTCAAAGTAAAGCCGCTGCTCCTCCACATGGAGAGGAGCCAGAAGAGGTGGTTCAGGCATCTGGTCAGGATGCCACCCGAACGCCTCCCTAGGGAGGTGTTTAGGGCACGTCCAACCGGTAGGAGGCCACTGGGAAGACCCAGGACACGTTGGGAAGACTATGTCTCCCGGCTGGCCTGGGAACGCCTCGGGATCCCCCGGGAAGAGCTACACGAAGTGGCTGGGGAGAGGGAAGTCTGGGTTTCCCTGCTTAGGCTGTTGCCCCCGCGACCCGACCTCGGATAAGCGGAAGAAGATGGTTGCAGGTCTGCACACATTGTTGTTGCTTGGATACAGGAGCACAAGACACACATGCATGTTCCAGCTCAGCTATCATCATTGGTTAGACGTCCAAGTAGAAGTGGTGCAAAACTAATGTGTCCTAATGAATCTTTTAATCCTCATGTCTTCACTGCCCCTGTGAGCCCGACCTGCTGGCCTTGAACTTCAGCAGCAGATGCTTAACTTCTGGCCTCCTCAGACCGCTCACTGTGGGCCTCCAAATCACGAATCACTTCGATGGAGCTAAAAAGGTGAGTGGAATGACTCAGTGTTTGTATTTCAACCTACGGTGACAGCCATGTTTCAAGGACCCATAGATGACCGAAATTTCCATAACAATTCCTCTTTATGTATATTTTGCTTCTGAAAATGATTCCGACAGTCATATTTATCAGTATTCATATATTGTCTGTCTCAGCTCTAGGCAAAGGCGGTCACACTCCCTCCTCTCTCCATGTCAGCCCTACTTTGTCACTTAGTCTCATCCTGTCTTCTAACCTCTTTTTACACTAATCTCCAAAATCTAAACAATGGAATTCATCAACATTCTCAACAACATTGAAAGGATTTTTGGGTTTGGAGAAACCTGCCTGTCCTGTTGGAATGGATGTCGCTGGACACCCCTATGGACTGGACTCTCACACTATTATGTTAGATCCACTATGGACTGGACTCACACTATTTTGTTGGATCCACTATGGACTGGACTCTCACTATTATGTTAGATCCACTATGGACTGGACTCTCACTATTATGTTAGATCCACTATGGACTGGACTCACACTATTTTGTTGGATCCACTATGGACTGGACTCTCACTATTATGTTAGATCCACTATGGACTGGACTCTCACTATTATGTTAGATCCACTATGGACTGGACTCTCACTATTATGTTAGATCCACTATGGACTGGACTCTCACTATTATGTTGGATCCACTATGGACTGGACTCTCACTATTATGTTAGATCCACTATGGACTGGACTCTCACTAATATGTTTGATCCACTATGGACTGAATCCATCCATCCATTTTCTACCGCTTATTCCCTTTCGGGGTCGCGGGGGGCGCTGGCGCCTATCTCAGCTACAATCGGGCAGAAGGCAGGGTACACCCTGGTCAAGTCACCACCTCATCGCAGGGCCAACACAGATAGACAGACAACATTCACACTCACATTCACACACTAGGGACCATTTAGTGTTGCCAATCAACCTATCCCCAGGTGCATGTCTTTGGAAGTGGGAGGAAGCCGGAGTACCCGGAGGGAACCCACACATTTGCCAGAATATTTTTTTTAAATTTTAATCATAAATTTGAAGAAATATTTCACAAATATTCTTCGTCGAAAAAACAGAAGCTAAAATGCAGAATTAAATTAAAATGTATTCATTATTCTTTACAATAAAAAAAAATAAATGTATCTGAACATTGATTTAAATTGTCAGGAAAGAAGAGGAAGGAATTTAAAAGGTTAAAAGGTATGTCTTTAAAAATCCTGAAACCCTTTTTAGAGAAAAAAATACAAGCACTATGGACTGGACTCTCACTATTATTAGATCCACTATGGACTGGACTCTCACTATTATGTTAGATCCACTATGGACTGGACTCTCTCACTATTATGTTCGATCCACTATGGACTGGACTCTCACACTATTATGTTCGATCCACTATGGACTGGACTCTCTCACTATTATGTTAGATCCACTATGGACTGGACTCTCACTATTATGTTAGATCCACTATGGACTGGACTCTCACTATTATGTTAGATCCACTATGGACTGGACTCTCTCACTATTATGTTCGATCCACTATGGACTGGACTCTCACACTATTATGTTCGATCCACTATGGACTGGACTCTCACTATTATGTTAGATGCACTATGGACTGGACTCTCACAATATTAACCACATCCACTATGGACTGGACTCTCACACTATTATGTTAGATCCACTATGGACTGGACTCTCACTATTATGCTAGATCCACTATGGACTGGACTTTCACAATATTATGCTAGATCCACTCGACGTCCATTGCAGCGGTCTCCCCAAGGGGAGGGGGGGGGGTTGGGGGGAGATGGGGGGGCGTCCTCACATCTGCGGTTATCTCCAAGGTTTCTCATTGTCCCATTAAGTTGAGTTTTTCCTTGCCCTGATGTGGGATCTGAACCGAGGATGTCTTTGATGCTTGTGCAGCCCTTTGAGACACTCGTGACTTAGGGCTATGTAAATAAACATTGATTGATTTATTGATTTGGAGAATAGGAGTGCCTGGCAACCCTTTCAGTCAAGGGCGTCGAAGATACCTTTTTGGAATCATGATAAGAGGACATCTGCTGATTGGAGTAAGCCTTGCCCTGACGTATCAACAAATTGAAAGATGCTAGCAGCTGTTCAAGGCACCCCAAACCTGCCAGAAATGACTGGAGGATGCGTGCAAAACTCTGGACACTCAGGCTTTTATGATGACATCAGATGCCGTCTGCCCTGCAGGATGAATTTGAGGACCAGATATACACAATTACAGTTAACATTTGTTTTTGCTTGCTCAAACACAACCATTCTAATCTTAATTGTTTTCCTTGGCTGCGATGAGGCAAGGTTGTTGCTTCAAGATTCTCATTGCTGACAATGCAGTAAAGACGAACCAAACTTTTTCCCTGTGACAACACCTGGAGAGAAGGACTCTATTCCTGCAGATCAACTCCAGGCCTCCGGACTTAACACACATACACCCCGTGGACACCAGCACATGAACCCCCTGAGGGTGACAGACAGCTGGAGCAGCGCTAAAAGAGCAGCAGCTTCGCCCCCGGTGGCCCGTCTGGCCCCTCCTTTTGCAATTCTTGTGGTTTCTTTGTCATAATAACAAGTTTATGTGTGCTATCGAGTTATTTTTTCCTTGGCCCCAGGCTGAGACTTTTTTTTTTTTAGTCACCCCTCCGTTCTGTCTCCCTGTACAATATATACAGTACAGTCCAAAAGTATGGACATACCTTCTCCTCATTCAATGAGTTTTTCTTTATTTCCATGACTATTTAAATGGTAGATTGTCACATCAGAACTATGAATGAACACATGTGGAGTTACGTACTTAAAGGGGAACATTATCACAATTTCAAAAGGGTTAAAAACAATAAAAATCAGTTCCCAGGGGCTTGTTGTATTTTTTGAAGGTTTTTTCAAAATTTTACCGGTCTCGGAATATCCCTAAATAAAGCTTTAAAGTGCCTTATTTTCGGCTCTCTGCGAAGACACTGGCCATTTCCCTGTGACGTAACACAGTGCTGCCAATGTAAACAAACAATGGGAATACCACAGCAAGATATAGCGACATTAGCTCGGATTCAAACTCGGATTTCAGCGACTTACGCGATTCAACAGATTACGCATGTATTGAAACAGATGGTTGGAGTATGAAAGTATTGAAGAAGAAACTGAAGCTATTGAGCGAATAGCTATTGACGCTATTCATAGCCATAGCATGGCCGAATAGCTGCGTTAGCATCGCCGGTAAAATGTGCGGACCAAACGATCAGGACTTTCGCATCTTTTGACACTGGAGCAACTTAAATCCGTCGATTGGTAAGTGTTTGTTTCGCATTAAATGTGGGTGGAAGGAAATGTAATATAGTTGCAAATGCATCTGCAGGTTATCCATACATCTCTGTGCCATGTCTGCTTTAGCACCGCCGGTAAATAGCATGTTAGCATCGATTAGCATAGCATGTTAGCATCGATTACCTGGCAGTCAAAATCAACAAAACTCATCTTTTTGATTTAGTTGACTATCGTTGCAAATGCATCTGCAGGTTATCCATACATCTCTGTGCCATGTCTGCCTTAGCATCGCCGGTCAAATGTGAAGACACTCTGGTACATTCAATGGGGATCTGGCGGCAGATTTCTTGCCAGTGGTGCAACTTGAATCCCTCCCTGTTAGTGTTGTTACAACCTCCGACAACACACCGACGAGGCATGATGTCTCCAAGGTTCCAAAAAATGGTCGAAAAAACGGAAAATAACAGAGCTGAGACCCGGTGTTTGTAATGTGTTGAAAATGCAAATGGTGGGTGTGTTACCTCGGTGACGTCACATTCTGACGTCATCGCCTCCAGCGCGATGAACAGAAAGGCGTTTAATTCGCCAAAATTCAACCATTTAGAGTTCGGAAATCGGTTAAAAAAATAGATGGTCTTTTTTCTGCACCATCAAGGTATATATTGACGCTTACATAGGTCTGCTGATAATGTTCCCCTTTAACAAAAAAAAGGTGAAATAACTGAAAACATGTTTTCATCCATCCATCCATTTTCCACCGCTCACTCCCCTCTCCTGGGGTCGCGGGGGGCGCTGTTTTCAATTCCAGTTTATTCAAAATAGCCTCCCTTTTCTCTGATTACTGTTTTGCACACTCTTGGAATTCTCTCCATGAGCTTCAAGTGTATCTATTTTGGAGGATATTTTACCTTCATTTTTGTCGTGATCTGTGGTCTGGATTATGTTTTTGTTATATTTTGTAAGTTTTTGGACTCTTTCAGTTCCTGTTTGCGCTCCCTTGTTTTGTTTGGTTACCATGCCGACCTATGATTTTTCACCTGCCTCTGGTGTTCGGACCGCGCACCTGTTTCTAATCAAGACCCTTATTTAAGCCTGTGTTTACCAGTCAAGTCAGCCTGGCGTCATTGCTTGTTTTCAAGAGATCCCATAGTTCATGTTGTTCGATCCATGCCGTGTCCACGCAAGTCGTGTTTATTTCTTGCCACAATTTGTTTGTTCTAAGCCGTAGTTTATGTTGTTTGTTTCATGCACAGTTTTGTGTTTGTTCCGGGCCGTAGCTTATGTTTTTTTTACCTCATGCCCTGCCCAGATTTTTAGTTAAATTACTAAATATGTTCCTACCTTCACGCCTTGTCCGGAATAGTCCGTTTGCATTCCGGGAGAACAAACCCCGCAGCAAGATGACAATTTTAAAGGTGCAGAACTATAAAATAAGTGCCAATATTGTTAACATTAGACTTTAATGTTAATGTTTAATAACATTAAACCTTTAATGTCAATAAATGAGTGTCAAATACATAGTGTATACAGTGCATACACGGTGCACTGGTAAGTCTGGGATATTCCACATTTTGCTATTACACCTAATAACCCAAAATAAGCATTTTCCAAATACATAAAACATTCAGACTTAATTAGGATTCATGCAACCGTGACACCAGCAACAAACAAATAAATAAATAGACTAAAGCGTCAAAATGATAATGAAATAGGTGACGTTAACACAATGCTCTTTCGTAGCAGAGCGACAGCTGCCTTATTCGTTAGTACGTGTTGAAGCGTTCGCATCTCTCCTGGAACCGTGAGTCTCATTCTTTGATGAAGGAGGCGGGGTGGGGCGGCTCGGAGGATGCCCCTGTGTCACAAAAACCTTTGACGGTTTACAGTTCTGGCAGCTTGTTCAAGTGGATAGCTAGAAAGAGAAAGAAAAGTGTCACATCTCAATGAAGTACCGTGGTACCTCGGTTTTTGTTATGTATCTGTTCCTAACGGTTCGCCGAAAATCGAATTGCAGAAAACCCATACGCCAGACACTCAAAATATCAACACAAATACATCTTAGAGCAGGGGTGTTAAACTCAAATACAGAGTGGGTCAAAATTTTAAACGGAACAAAGCCCTGGGCCAAGGTTGAATAATTTAACCTTTTAATAGGGACCCAAACAAGTTTTGCATTAAATATTGAACAAGCAAGGCTTATATAACTTTAGTGACATGCAAAATCCAGTTTCAAACAATAATAATAATAATTAAAAAATATCAATGGCATATCAAATAAAATGTATCTATTTGCAATCTTCTGAGGTAAATATCGTTTTTTTTCCACAGGCTAATAATACATTTGAAAATAAAATAACAATATTGAATAAACCAAACATTCAAGCCATGAAGTAGCAAGAGAAAATGCATGAATAAAATTATTGGTCAGTTTGCTGGAAGTTTCCTGGAAGAGTTAGTGCTGCAAGGGTTCCTGGGTATTTGTTCTGTTGTGTTACGGTGCGGATGTTCACCCGAAATGTGTTTGTCATTCTTGTTTGGTGTGGGTTCACAGTGTGGCGCATATTTGTAATAGTGCTAAAGTTGTTTATACGGCCACCCTCAGTGTGACCTGTATGGCTGTTGACCAAGTATGCCTTGCATTCACTTATGAGACACGCTGTTAGTACGGAGGAAAAGCGGACGTGACGACAGGTGGTAGACAACGCTAAAGGCGGTGCCTTAAATGCACGCCCCCAATATAGTTGTCCAGGTGGAAATCGGTATAAATTCGGGAGAATGGTTACCCCGGGAGATTTTCGGGAGGGGCACTGAACTTTGGGAGTCTACCGGGAAAATTAGGAGGGTTGGCAACGGTGAATGCGGTGTTACAGCGGCACCGACGGGCCAGCTCTAATGATTAATTAATATTGCCTCAAGGGCCAAATTAAATTACACGACGGGCCAGGTTTGGCCCCTGGGCCAGACTTTGACACCCATGTCTTAGAGGGAGTATATAGTTTTACATGATGCCATACATGACTTTACGTAAAGCCTGAATGAAATGGATACATGAACATTTCACATCATGTTATTGAAGACTCTTGTTGGCAGAGAGGAGGGCTATGTGGTCACCACCTTTGTACTAGAATTTTCTACTGTCGACGTGGTCTTTTAAACGGCTCTTTTGGGTGAATATTTTTTTTATTTTGTACACAAATTGCCGTGAATCAGCATCTCCAAGTCAAAGTCCATGGTTCTGGCACGGAAAAGGGTGGCGTGCCAACTCCGGGTTGGGGAGGAGACCCTGCCCCAAGTGGAGGAGTTCAAGTTCCTCGGAGTCTTGTTCACGAGTGAGGGAAGAGTGGATCGTGAGATCGACAGACGGATCGGTGCGGCGTCTTCAGTAATGCGGATGCTGTATCGATCCATTGTCTTGAAGAAGGAGCTGAGCCGGAAGGCAAAGCTCTCAATTCACCTGTCGATCTACGTTCCCATCCTCACCTATGGTCATGAGCTTTGGGTTATGACTGAAAGGACAAGATCACGGGTACAAGCGGCCCAAATGAGTTTGGGTCTCTCCCTTAGAGATAGGGTGAGAAGCTCTGTCATCTGGGGGGAACTCAAAGTAAAGCCGCTGCTCCTCCACATGGAGAAGAGCCAGATGAGGTGGTTCCGGCATCTGGTCAGGATGCCACCCGAACGCCTCTCTAGTGAGGTGTTTCGGAAGACCCAGGACACTTTGGGAAGACTGTCTCCCGGCTGGCCTGGGAACGCCTTGGGATCCACCGGGAGAAGCTGGACAAAGTGGCTGGGGAGAGGAAAGTCTGGGCTTCCCTGCTTAGGCTGCTGCTTCCCTGACCAGACCTCGGATAAGCGGAAGAAGATGGATGGATGGACGGACACAAATTGCATCCTGATTGGACTGGAAAAAGAATCGGAGTCAAAGGAAACGTAGCCTCACTTGGATTTAGTTTTCTGGTTCATCTGACCTCAGAAGAGGCATCAAGGCTTCGAAAGTGAAGTATAGGAAGAAAGTGGAGGCGCACCTGGACAACAACGACTCATGGCGGGTGCGGCACGGCATCCGACAACGGACGAGCTACAAAACTCAGTCATCGGCAGCCAACAACACGGAACATTCGTTAGCGAAGGAACTAATTCACTCCTTTGCCTGTTTTGAGTCATTTTCGCCAGCCTCACTTCAGATGCCCCTCCTACCTTCAAGTCCTCAACTGCTTGTTCTGCAAGAACACTGGTGAGGCGGGCTGGAGGCTAGAAATCCGCGTAAAGCGGCTGGGCTGAATGGCATACTGGGCAAGGTGCAGACCAGCTGGTAGGAGTACAGATAGGGATTCTCAAATCAACTCTGACACAAGTCCAACTCCTGCCCGTCTTAAGGCAACCACTGTCATCCACAAAGACATATGCAGCCGTAAAAGACTTCAATTACTGCAGACCCGTAACATTGACACTTTGGGAAGACTGACTCCCGGCTGGCCTGGGAACGCCTTGGGATCCACCGGGAGGAGCTGGACAAAGTGGCTGAGGAGAGAAAAGTCTGGGCTTCCCTGCTTAGGCTGCTGCTTCCCTGACCAGACCACGGATAAGCGGAAGAAGATGGATGGATGGATGGACACGAATTGCATCCTGATTGGACTGGAAAAAGAATCGGAGTCAAAGGAAACGTAGCCTCATTTGGATTTACTTTTCTGGTTCATCTGACCTCGGGAGAGGCATCAAGGCTTCGAAAGTGAAGTATAGGAAGAAAGTGGAGGCGCACCTGGACAACAACGACTCATGGCGGGTGTGGCACGGCATCCGACACCTGACGAGCTACAAAAGTCAGTCATCGGCAGCCAACAACACGGAACATTCGTTAGCGAAGGAACTAATTCACTTCTTTGCCCGTTTTGAGTCATTTTCGCCAGCCTCACTTCAGATGCCCCTCCTACCTTCAAGTCCTCAACTGCTTGTTCTGCAAGAACACTGGTGAGGCGGGCTGGAGGCTAAAAGTCCGCGTAAACCGGCTGGGCTGAATGGCATACTGGGCAAGGTGCAGACCAGCTGGTAGGCGTACAGACAGGGATACTCAAATCAACTCTGACACAAGTCCAACTCCTGCCCGTCTTAAGGCAACTACTGTCGTCCACAAAGACATATGCAGCCGTAAAAGACTTCAATTACTGCAGACCAGTGGCACTGATATCTGTGGTTAAGGAAGTGTTTTGAAAGGGTTGTTCTTCAATATTTCAAATCCTGCCACCCCAAGAACTTTGACCAACACCAGATTGCTTACAGGCCAAAGCAGTCCACAACGCCAATGCTCTCCACTCAGCTCTGGAACATCTAGTACTCCCGGATACCGAGGTCAGGTTCAACACCATCATCCCTGACATCCTGGTGGAGAAGCTGAGATTCCTGTGTCTAACCCCCCCATCTGATCCTGGATAAAAAAAACTTTCTGTCCAACAGACCTCAGGTTTTTAAGGTGAGTCCAATATGCAGACACCCGATGTGACTTGCATTACAAACCCTGTTTGCCAATTTATTGTATTGATAAAATTTTTACATTGATTGTATTTTTAATTTTTTTAACTGTTCGTACTTCATAAAATCAATCTGGATGTGACAAAAATGGGATGTCGGCCTGGCAGTGTGAACAAGGCTTAAGAATGTCAATACTTGTGTTCAGGTTGACACAGTTCCTGTTAAATCTTACCCTCCTGGAGCAAACAGGGCCTGAGAATCCGCTCCGACACGCACACACGTTGGGTCGCACACAGCGGCCGCCATGCAAGCACTTCTGTTGACAGTAAGCTGAGTGACGACACACAATAAAGATGGTATTACGCCAAGCAGTGCAGTCGGGTTCGATACCAGAGAAACTCAGTTTAGAACCTTTGCGTTAAGGTACCAACCACAGTGATATGGTAAGTTACCTAAAGGGTAGAGCTATAGACATATTATAAGTTGACGTAGCATCGAGCACTACTGCCTACTGGTGCTGACGAGACGCGGGGCCGCCATCTTGGAGTGGTGATCGGCTCCACTCAGTGCAACTCATTTGGCAGGAGCAATCAACTGTCAGCGCATTTCATTCATCTTACCCAGAGGTGGGTAGTAACGCGCTACATTTACTCCGTTATATCTACTTGAGTAACTTTTGGAAGAGTAGTTTTTATGCAACATACTTTTACTTTTACTTGAGTAGAATTATAGAGAAGAAACGCTACTTTTACTCCGCTCCATTTATCGACAATCAGCTCGTTACACGCTACTTTTTTTTTTTATCGATCTGTTAAAGCACGCTTTGTTTGTTTTGATTTTGTCAGACACACATTCAAAGTAGGAACTACGCATGCCTGCGTTTCACCAATCAAATGCAGTCGCTGGTGACGTTGGACCAATCAAACAAAACCAGGCGGTCACGTGACCGTCACACGTCGAATCCGACCTAAAAAAGTTGAAAAACTTATTGGGGTGTTACCATTTAGTGGTCAATTGTGCAAAATATGTACTGTACTGTGTAATCTACTAATAAAAGTTTCAATCAATCGATCAAAAGTGTAAAGGGAAAAAGACACATTTTATTTCAACCGTACTTCCCGTCAAAAGCCTAAAGACTGATCGCACAGTTCCTGTCTTCACAATAAAAGCGCCGCTCCATCGCGCCTGCGCTAACAAAATAAGAGTCTCCGAAAACCAGCCCAAACAAGCGAGCAAGCTACGAAGTTTGCCGCCAATGTATTTCTTGTAAAGTGTATAAAAACAAATATGGAAGCTGGACAAATAAGATGCCAAAAAACAATGACTTTCATGTGGTATTAGACAGAAAAGAGGAACTTTTTTTCTCCTCCCTTTGAAAATGTGGACGTTATCAGCAATACTGTCTGATTCCAATCAATGCAAGTCATCAGAATCAGGTAATACACCAACTTATATTCTTGTCTTCATGAAAGATAGGAATCTATATGTTAAACATGCATGTATATTCATTAAAACACCTTTAACATGTCAACAAAAACGGCAAAATAAATAACTATAAATTATATACGATATACGATATATATATATATATATATATATATATATGAATGATATGTGTGTGTATGTATATATGAGGTAGATCACCTCGACTTGGTCATTTATTAAGTAATTGATTAACGTTGAAAAACTTATTGGGGTGTTACCATTTAGTGGTCAATCGTACAGAATATGTACTGTACTGTGCAATCTACTAATACAAGTTTCAATCAATCAATCGATGAATGCCTACTGAGCCTATGGTGCTGTTAAGTTATTGTGGCTCAATTTGCCTTAATTTTTTTTATTTTAGTGTATTATTTAATATATATTATTGTTTAAGTTGCTTGAGATATTCCTGGCTATGTATTCGCTCATTGCTATTTTTATGTTTTTGTGCATTACTTGTTGCCGTCATCATTAAAGGAACAGGTTACTCATCAGTTACTCAGTACTTGAGTAGTTTTTTCACAACTGTCACACCTATGGATCTTGTTTTGTCTTGTTATGTTTTTGATTTTGGACAATCAGTCACGTTTTGCACTTCCTGGTTTTGTTTGTTTCCATGCCAACCTCATTAGTTTTATCCTAGTCACGCCCCTGCCCTCAGTCCCGCACCTGTTCCTAATTATCAGAGCCACTACTTAAATCATTTTCTTTCTGTCCATCGGTCTGGGATTTTTGCATTCTGCTTCATGCCACATTTCTATCACAAACCTCCACGGCTTGCCACGCTGCTAAAAAAATGTACTTACATTCATGCCTGATTCGTCCCACATCATCCTTGCATCGAGGAAGCACAAACACCCACAGTTCAAGCTTGACAACAACATACTTTTTACTTTTACTCAAGTAAATATTTGGGTGACTACTCCTTACTTTTACTTGAGTAATACATCTCTAAAGTAACAGTACTCTTACTTGAGTACAATTTCTGGCTACTCTATCCACCTCTGATCTTACCTCACTGAATACCACTGATTTTCACGCACTTTCATACGTGTAGCTATGATAAAGGACACATGTTTTATTATTCATAGTTTGCTTAACAGTAATAGAATATTCTTATATGCTATAAGGGACCAGACGACCGAGATCAAAACTCGGGATATAATCCCAGGGAAGGGGGAAAAAAACGGTCAGCTATTTTTAAGTTGAAGAAAAAATATGATTAGGTTATATATACATGCGTATATCCTACATAAACAATGTATGAATACATTAAAAGCATACTGAAATGAGATTTTCTTATTTAAACGGGGATAGCAGGTCCATTCTATGTGTCATACTTGATCATTTCGCCATATTGCCATATTTTTGCTGAAAGGATTTAGTAGAGAACCTCCACGATAAAATTGACAACTTTTGGTCGCTAATAAAAAAGCCTTGCCTGTACCGGAAGTAGCAGACGTTGTGCGCGTGACGTCACGGGTTGTGGAGCTCCTCACATCTGAACATTGTTTACAATCATGGACACCAGCAGCGAGAGTGATTCGGACCGAGAAACCGTCGATTTCCCCATTAATTTGAGCGAGGAGGAAAATTTGTGGATGAGGAAAGTGAGAGTGAAGGACTAGAAAAAAAAAATAGACGTCAGATCGATTCAGATGCTATTAGACACATTTACAAGGATAATTCTGGAAAATCCCTTATCTGCTTATTGCGTTACTAATGTTTTAGTGAGATTATTTGGTCGTACCTGTACAACCTGAAAGTCAGAGGGGTGTGGCCACGGGTGTGGTGACCGCCAGTGTCTCCGAGGGAAGCCACATTTCTCGACGAGGCGAAGGCAGCCGGTGGGGGGCCGGAATTAGATTTTTTTTCTTCTCTCCTCCACGGTGGAAGCATCCGACGGTCGGGGGTGGCCGGTGGAAGGAGGCAAGAGAGTCCGCAGCTGCATCTTTGACAGGTGCAGAAGGAACGACGCAAGCTCTCCGCTAATGTCTACGGTAAGAGCCGACTTATTACCACCATTTTCTCACCGAAACCTGCCGGTTGACATGTGGTAGGGAACCATGTTCGCTTGACCGCTCTGTTCCATAGTAAAGCTTCACCGTCATCTTTCGGGAATGTAAAACAAGGAAACAATGAAACACTGGCTGTGTTTGTGTTGCTAAAGGCGGCCGCAATACACGGCTTCCCACCTACATCTTTCTTCTTTGACGTCTCCATTATCGATTGAACACATCGCAAAAGATTCAGCAAGACAGATGTCCAGAATACTGCGTAATTATGCGATGTAAAGAGACGACTTATAGCTGTGAACGGTGGTGGACCAAAATGTCCTCTACAATGCGCACGCAACATCATACTGCGACGTTTTGCGCGCGAAATTTAAAATTTCAATTTAGTAAACTACAAAGACCGTATTGGCATGTGTTGCAATGTTAAGATTTCATCATTGATATATATACTATCAGACTGTGTGGTCGGTAGTAGTGGGTTTTACTTGGTCTTTAAATATCTATATATCTTAGGGACCGATAGAGTGTATCTCTGTTGAGTTTATTCTTTCTTGACACTTTGTATTGATATTTTGTATTACATTTGTGACCCACCCATAATGTGTCACATTTTTGTGTTTATTTATTTATTTTATTTTGTGGTTTGAATTCGTTTTTGGAGCGGTCATTCCACATTTGTCAATATTCACCTTGGTCAGTAGGGGGCAGTAGAGCGCTTCGTCCTAATTGAATGCTATTACCTGCAGACCGGAAGTGTCTCGTCATTCTGATGAGAGCGAGCAGTCTGTGAACAACTGCTTTTTTTCTCCTGTTTAACAGGTTAGTTTTACTGAACCAACTCACTGAATGATATCTTTGTGGTCATTATAATTTTGAATTACACGTTCTGATGATGGAGTGTTTGCAAGGTGTAGTTAGTGTTTGTGAATGAATCCAGAATCCAAAATCCAAAATGGCGACGTGAGGGCACAATGTTTGTATAGAAACTTCTAGATCCTAATTCAGACTCCCAATTAGAGTTCCCGTTTTCTTTTTGATTTTTTAATGTATTTTTGTATAATGTGTGTGTTCTGAAAAAGGTTTTACATGCTATTTTATTGTGTTTAGACATGGTTATATCAATTAAATTCTCAGGAATGGTCAATTAACATTTCAAGTACAATAACTTAAAGCTGCTATTACAAGAAGAAGAATATGAAGAAATGTAAAGTGTTTAAAGGCCTATTGAAACCAGAGGTGGGTAGAGTAGCCAGAAATTGTACTCAAGTAAGAGTACTGTTACTTTAGAGATTTATTACTCAAGTAAAAGTAAGGAGTAGTCACCCAAATATTTACTTGAGTAAAAGTAAAAAGTATGTTGTGAAAAAACTACTCAAGTACTGAGTAACTGATGAGTAACCTGTTCCTTTAATAATTACGGCAACAGATAATGCACAAAAACATAAAAATAGCAATGAGCAAATTCATAGCCAGGAATATCTATTAAGCAACTAAAACAATAATATATATTAAATAATAATACATTAAAATAAAAAAATTAAGGCAAATTGAGCCACAATAACTTAACAGCACCATAGGCTCAGTAGGCATTTATTGATTGATTGATTGAAACTTGTATTAGTAGATTGCACAGTACAGTACATATTCTGTACAATTGACCACTAAATGGTAACACCCCAATAAGTTTTTCAACGTTAATCAATTACTTAATAAATGACCAAGTCGAGGTGATCTACCGCATATATACATACACACACATATATATATATATATATATATATATATATATATATATATACAGTATATAATTTATAGTTTTTTATTCTGCCGTTTTTGTTGATATGTTAAAGGTGTTTTAATGAATATACATGCATGTTTAACATATAGATTCCTATCTTTCATGAAGACAAGAATATAAGTTGGTGTATTACCTGATTCTGATGACTTGCATTGATTGGAATCAGACAGTATAGTGCTGATAATGTCCACATTTTCAAATGGAGGAGAAAAAAAGTTCCTCTTTTCTGTCTAATACCACATGAAAGTCGTTGGTTTTTGGCATCTTATTTGTCCAGCTTCCATATTCGTTTTTATACACTTTACAAGAAATACATTGGCGGCAAACTCCGTAGCTTGCTAGCTTGTTTGCGCTGGCTTTGGGAGACTCTTATTTTGTTAGCGCAGGCGTGATGGAGCTGCGCTTTTATTGTGAAGACAGGAACTGTGCGATCAGTCTTTAGGCTTTTGACGGGAAGTACGGTTGAAATAAAAAGTGTCTTTTTTCCTTTACACTTTTAATCGATTGATTGAAACTTTTATTATTAGATTGCACAGTACAGTACATATTCTGCACAATTGACCACTAAATGGTAACCCCCCAATAAGTTTTTACACTTTTTTAGGTCGGATTCGACGTGTGACGGTCACGTGACCGCCTGGTTTTGTTTGATTGGTCCAACGTCACCAGCGACTGCATTTGATAGGTGAAACGCAGGCATGCGTAGTTCCTACTTTGAATGCGTGTCTGACAAAATCAAAACAAACAAAGCGTGCATTAACAGATCGATAAAAAAAAGTAGCGAGTAACGAGCTGATTGTGGACAAATGGAGCAGAGTAAAAGTAGCGTTGTTTCTCTATAAATATACTCAAGTAAAATAAAAGTATGTTGCTTAAAAACTACTCTTAGAAGTACAATTTATCCCAAAAGTTACTTAAGTAGATGTAACGGTGTAAATGTAGCGCGTTACAACCCACCTCTGATTGAAACCCACTACCACCGACCATAGTTTATATATCAATGATGAAATATTAACATTGCAACACATGCCAATACGGCCGGTTTAGTTTACTAAATTGCAATTTTAAATTTCAAGCAAATTATCCTACTGAAAACGTTGCGGTCTGATGACGCGTGCGCGTGACATCACGGATTGTAGTGGACATTTTGGTCAAGCACCGATCCCATCTATCAGTCGTCTGCTTTAATCACATAATTACACAATATTCTGGACATCTGTGTTGCTGAATCTTTTTAAATTTGTTCAATTAATAATGGAGACGTCAAAGAAGAAAGATGTAGGTGGGAAGCGGTGTATTGCAGCCGCCTTTAGCAACACAAACACAGCCGGTGTTTCCTTGTTTACATTCCCGTAGGTGAAGCTTTACTATGGAACAGAGCGGTCAAGCGAACATGGCTCCCTACCACATGTCAACCGGCAGGTTTCGGTGAGAAAATTGTGGTAATATGTCGGCTCTTACCGTAGACATGAGCGGAGCTTCCGTCGTTCCTCGTGCACCTGTCAAAGAGGCAGCTGCGGACTCTCTTGCCTCCTCCCACCGGCCGCCCCCGAACGTGGGATGCTTTCACCGTGGAGGAGGGGGGAAAAAAAGCTCTGCCTGGCCCGACTGGCTGCCTTCGCTTCGCCTCGTCGAGAAACGTGGCTTCCCTTGGAGACACTGGCGGTCTCCACACCCCTCCGATTTTCAGGTACGGCTATATAATCTCACTAAAACACTAGTAACACAATAAGCAGGTAAGGGATATTCCAAAATTATCCTAGTAAATGTGTCTAATAACATCTGAATCGCTCCCACTGTACAGTCTTTTTTTTCCTTGTCCTTCACTCTCACTTTACTCATCCACGAATCTTTCATCCTCGCTCAAATTAATGGGGAAATCGTCGCTTTCTCGGTCCGAATCGCTCTCGGTGCTGGTGGCCATGATTGTAAACAATGTTCAGATGTGAGGAGCTCCACAACCCGTGACGTCACGCGCTCATAGTCTGCTACTACCGGTACAGGAAAGGCTTTTTTATTAGCGACCAAAAGTTGCAAACTTTATCGTCGATATTCTCTACTAAATATTTTCAGCAAAAATATGGCAATATCGCGAAATGATCCAATATGACACATAGAATGGACCTGCTATCCCCGTTTAAATAAGAAAATCGCATTTCAGTAGGCCTTAAACTTACATAACCTGTCCCAAAGCCGCACCATGACAAACTGAACCAAACTGTTTTTGGAGGAAACACGGACTTGCACCACAACACCGGCGCCAACGCCGTTATGATCGCAGGTTTCGGGCTTTGTCTTGAGATCGATACTCACGAATGTGACACAGGGGTCCGTGCCAGCCCGGAGCACAGCGGCAGGCGTCGGGTCCGATGCACTCACCGCCGTTCAGACACGTATGCACGCAGCTGGCTGCAGGGAAACCAAACATGCGGCCGAGTTCAGCCAAAGGTGAAGAACTGGGAGGTGGCACACACAAACGCCAACACATGCACGCACACGCAGGCAGCACGTCTTACGTCGTTCGCATTGCTTCCCTCTCCAACCTGACGGACAGTCGCAAAAGTAGGGACCCACGCAGCGACCGCCGTTCATGCACAAGGGCTCACACACGCCTGGACAAAAAGGCAGGGGCAAAATAAAAGCTGTGGAAGAATGCTGATGCACAGTTTTTCTACAATGTTAGCACTTCAATAAAAGGGGTTGACCTCGATCAATTGCGTGTGCAAAATAGACATAATAAGCCCAACGTGTGCTTGTTGCCATGTACTGGTGTGCAATGTACATATATTTTTGTCAATTTATTAGTATTTTTTGGGGGGGATTTGAACAGACCCTGGAATCTGGTGGATCTTACAGATGCCTTTGACACAGTCGACCACACAATTCTTTTAGAGCACCTGAGAGACTATGTAGGGGTCAGGGGGACCGCATTGGAGTGGTTCAGATCCTGCCTGTCAGAGAGGTCCTTTTCTGTCAGACTGGGCGAGGACACCTCTTTTTAGGATAGGACTTAATTGTCATTGCACAAGTACAACAAAATTATGTTTTCAGCACAAACCCGTTCAAGATTAAACAAACAAACAGTGTGCAGGGTTACAGGACAGGAACGCTGATGGGTCACCAAAGGCACCCCGTAAAAGATAGGGAAGAAGATGAGTAAGAATATACAATCTAGATTGGGATCCAAAGGGAGCATATTCTGGAGTGGGGAAAATAAAAACCTCCATGCCATGCACACATAAATATGTTACATAGAATCATGACAACTTGCAACAGAGGGGGGGGGTTTGGGGCCCTGGACATCGACTGCTGCTATGAAGCGCTGCCAGCCGTCCATCACCCGAGGGGAATCAAGTGGTGGTGAAAGCGTGGGGGTGTGTGTGTGTGTGTGTGTGTGTGTATATGCCCATTGTTTTGGGTGTGTCGATGTAGTGTTCATAGGCCTGGTGCTGTTCTGCATGCAAGCAAAAATTCGATTCCAGGTGTCGTTGAGGAGGGAGGGAGGTCAAAGGTGTCCGTCATTGAGGTGTCCTCGGGGATGTTTTCAGAACTGCCTGTTCCTGTTATTTACAGCGTCAAGGCCATTCGAGGGAGTCAAACCGTAGATTAGGATGTTTGTTTTCCGCGAACAGACATTACAATGGCTTGTCTGTTCTACTCGTCCATGCTGGTCCTCATATTCAATTTTTTCCTTTTTAGCAAGCTTCTCCATGATGTGATCAATCTTGCGATGCAGTTCAGAAATTGCCCCAGACTGTGTGATCCCACAGCCCGGCCCAATCCTTACATTGCGACAAACAGCCTTTGGGCTCCTTGAATGGCTGCCATCGTCTTAGAGCAATGCCCATTCCAATTAGCAGGTGCCACGCAATCACGGTTCCAAATAGGTAGATGTCTTCCACGTCCTCGATGGAATTGACTGAGAGGCACATGATTCTCCATTTATCCCAGGAATCTCTCACGTACCCGGCAGCAATGGTTCCATCAGAGCAGCCAGGCTCCCCCGAACCTCTTTTCCTCGTCGAAAATACTTTGTCAATTGCGTCGGGAGCCCAGCTGATCTTTCCATGTCTGATGTTTAGATTTAGAGGACAGCGCAAAGAAAGAGGCTTTCAAAAAAGTGCAGACAGGACAAAACAAAGAGAGCAAGCAGGGAGAAGAAGGGAGCGGAAAAAAATGCGACCGCCCTGACCAGAGGCAAGACAGAAAGATCTTCTGCTCCGCTTTACTGTGGTGTCCCCCAGGGATCTATTTTAGGCCCCATCCTGTTCGCTCTTGGAGAGATTTTTCACTTATCACTTTTATGCAGACGACTGCCAAATTTAAATGCCGATTTCAAAAAGCCACACGGCCTCCTGACACCTCTTCTCAACTGTCTATACCACGTCAAGGCTTGGTTAGCCTAGAATGAGGGAAAAACTGAAATTTTAGTTTTTGGTCCGGCCCTTACTGACTTGGGACCAAAATGATGTGCGTTCCAAAGTCACCAGCCTTGGCGTCACTATAGACAGCGATTTTAAACTTGATAGACAAATCAATGGCGTTTTTAAAATGGTGTTTTTATCATCTTCGTCTTTCAGCAAAGGGAAAACCGTTTTTATCTTTAAACCTATTTGAACAAGTCGTGCACATTTTTATTTCAAGTGGCCTGGGACTACTGCAATGCACTTTATGCTGGCATTAGCCAAAAAGCTCTCACCCGGTTGCAGTTAATCCAGAACACGGCAGCACGACTTTTAACAGGGGCCAGGAAACGCCAGCATATAACCCCAATTCTTGAGAGTTTGCACTGGTTCATTTTAGAATTGATTTTAAAACCTGGCTGTTTGCTTTTAAGGCTTTTCATGGACTGGCACCTCAGTATATCTCGGACCTCATCCAAAATTATACTGAGGTCCGAAAGTCAGCTTCAGCTCGTGGTGCCCAAGACCAGACTTAAAACCAGGGGAGACAGGGCCTAAGCTCTGGAACACTGCCCCTCTGTGTTCCAACTGCTCCCACAGTGGAGTGTTTTAAGTCTTGTCTTAAGACCCACTTTTAATCTTTGTCTTTTAACATTACGTGAGTTGTGTGGTCCTCTGTGTTTTATTTTTATGTCTATTGTTTTAATTGGTTTTACCCTTTAAAATCGTTTTTAATCATTTATTTTCATATTGGTTTCATATTTTGTTTTAATCCAGTCATTGGTGGAGCTAAGGATAATATTTGAATATTGTTTTTAATATTGCTGTGCAGCACTTTGGAAACATTTATGTTGTTTAAATGTGCTATATAAATAAAGTGGATTGGATTGGAGCTTGGATGTAAAACCAGGGCAAAAGGACGTAGGCGGTGGTTAAAAAAAAAGAACCTAGATCAACCCCAGATAGAGGGGGATTTGTACCATGAATTGATTAAACAAGTTAGTGGTCAGTTGTAGGGAATATGTACTGTACTGTGCAATCTACTAATAAAAGTCTCAATCAACCATAGAGAAGATGAAGCGATGTAGAAGAAGACTGACTTTGTTCACAGCGCCCCCCGGTGTATCCTCGTGGGCATGTACAGACGTTATTCCTCATGCAGAGACCACCGTTCTTGCAGGGGGGCGTGCAGACCGCTGCGTGAAGAGAAGACAATTGTGAAATGATTAAGGTGGACCCCGACTTAAACAAGCTGAAAAACTTATTGAGGTGTTACCATTTAGTGGTGAATTGTACAGAATATGTAGTGTACTGTGCAATAGGCTGCTGTATTTTAATGTTGGTCATAATGGTGGAGGAGGCAAGTGTTTTCGGAGGTGGTACATAGTTTAAAAAAAAATGTTTGAACACCATAGGGCTAGATCAGTAGTTCTCAACCTTTTTTCAGTGATGTACCCCCTGTGAATTTTTTTTTAAATTCAAGCGCCCCCTAATCAGAACAAAGCTTTATTGGTTGAAAAAAAGAGATAAAGAAGTAAAATACAGCACTATGTCATCAGTTTCTGATATATTAAATTCTATAACAGTGCAACATATTGCTCATTTGTAGTGGTCTTTCTTGAACTATTTGGAAAAAAAGATATAAAAATAACTAAAAACTTGTTGAAAAATAAATAAGTGATTCAATTATAAAGATTTCTACACATAGAAGTAATCATCAACTTAAAGTGCCCTCTTTGGGGATTGTAATAGAGATCCATCTGGATTCATCAACTTCATTCTAAACATTTCTTCACAAAAAAAGAGATCTTTAAAATCAATATTTATGGAACATGTCCACAAAAAATCTAGCTGTCAACACTGAATATTGCATTGTTGCATTTCTTTTCACAGTTTATGAACTTACATTCATATTTTGTTGAAGTATTATTCAATAAATATATATAAAGGATTTTTGAATTGTTGCTATTTTTACAATATTTTTAAAGTCTCACGCACCCTTTGGCATACCTTCAAGTACCCCCAGGGGTATTCTTACCCCCATTTGAGAATCACTGTGCTAGATCACAGGAGTCAAAATCAAGGCCTGGGGGCCAAATCTGGCCCGCCACGTTATTTTATGTGGCCCGCGAAAGCCTGGAAATAATATGTGTTAATAAAATACTTCATCTTTTCTTACTAAATGTATTTGTTCTCTGCCTTTTGACTTTAAAAACCGTGCACTGCATGCAATTGTATATCTTTTAGAATTCAATATCATCCATCCATCCATCTTCTTCCACTTATCTGAGGTTGGGTCGCGGGGGCAGCAGCCTAAGCAGGGAAGCCCAGACTTTCCTAGACTTCCCTGGAAAGTCTGGGCTTTGCAATATTATTTAAATCTAAATATTATCATGTATTCCAAATATATATATATTTTTTAAATAAAGATAAATACTTTACTTAAGTATCCATTTAAGTTATGATTTAAAAAAAAAAAAAAAAAGATCAAATTGTAGACTGTAAAATTGACAATAGATTTTACGGTTAAATTCCGCCGACTGAGGGGTTGTTTTTTTTACAGTAAAATCTAATTTGGTACTGTTTTTTATATATACAGTAAGACACTAAACTATTAAACAACATTCAACAACAACATTTTACAGTATAAAAACCCAAAACTGGCAGCTCTTTTGCTTAAATTTTTAAAAACTGGTGTTTCTCCATTCCATTCAATTTGTTCTCTTTTTTTATATGCAGTACAAAACACTGCTTTTACTGTAAAATTCTGCTCACTGAGCTGCCAGTTTTTAAAGTAAAACGTTAGTATTTAGTTTGCAGCTTATGTAAAAAATATATTGTTAATGTATTAAATATATACATCCATCCATCCATTTTCTACCGCTTGCCCCTTTCGGGGCCGCGGGAGATGTTGGGGCCTATCTCAGCTACATTATCCATCCATCCATCCATTTTGTATGATTTGACACTTTGGCAAAAGCTATGAGTAATTTATGAGTCAGAAAAGGTGATAATCATCATAGGTCCCCATGAACATTTTTTTCATTTTGACGCTTGTACCGTTTTCACAGCGGGCCCCAAAGAAACCAGGAGGACACTTGCAGGTGCCGGGCCGGACGCACAAGCCTCCGTTCAGACAGACTGGAGAGCAAAGAGCTGTGGAGCGCAAAGACATCAGGGAGACAAGATCTAGAGGACGTTCACAGTAGGGCTTGAAGGTGTGACGTGGAAACGCATTGCATTGTGGGTATTGCTGCACTCTGAATTGCTTATTTACATTAAGTTTTTCTTAGTTTTTGTCTTTAACAAGTTCAAAACATACTGCAAATGTCATTAACTGCCACAATTGTGCTGATTGCTTAAGGAAAAGAGGGATTGGGTGACATTTTTCTCATTTCCAGCATGAAAGCATCTTCTGAAGCCAATGAAGAGACAGCGAAATAGCCTGAATGGCAGCGGTGAGACGAGCAAACATCACTTCTTTAACACCATCACCCGGCACATGTTGGGGTGGTTACGGCCATTTCAGACTGGTACGTTTGAATCAAAGCATGTTTTTATTCTGTTTCCCCCACAGCATTGAGTAGGGTGTTAGTGTTAATCAATATAGCAGCGGACGACAAACAACGTACATTATTTTGGGAGAAAAAGCATGTTGTCTGTTTCCTTTTAGTCATGGCTAATTATTGTTATTTTCGGAGCAATAGCGCACTGATGAAAGTATTAAAAATTCATAATGGGCATGCTTTTTTCGGGGAAACCTGGTTGTGAAATGAGGCTGGGCATCCTCCAGAGGCTGTTTATTGTATCCATCCATCCATCCATTTACTACCGCTTATTCCCTTTCGGGGTCGCGGGGGGCGCTGGCGCCTATCTCAGCTACATTTTACACCAGAGCAGGAACAAATAGGATGATATTAAAAGAAAACAAAAGTCACATTGACTATGACGATCCCACAATTAACTGACGATTCAGTTAAGTATCAAAAAGAGCTGAAAATATTGAACGGAAACGAAATCCAATCCTACTTCATTTAGTCTTGTCTATGCTTGGGACAAGTTCGAAGTACATCCAATCACAGCTCAGTATTGAAAGAGGGGCGTGGGTTAGTCACGGATGACAGCCAATCAGGAGCTTTCCCCTCTTTGGATGAGAAAGTCCCTACCAAAAAAACGAAACGATAGTGTGTGTCTTTAACATTTCTCCACATCCTATTAAGTGCACAACTTGGATCCCGTAGGGATCAATAAAGTACTTTCTATTCTATTCTATTCTATTCTACGATGCCATCAGCAGTAGTCATCGATCGTAACTGTAAGTTACATTTAGCCCATGGATTGCCAAACCGTCACTGCTGGGGCTTCATCTGTCCAAACTGATTACTCCACGTAGGAAAAACACTCTATATTTTAATAATCCTGACCTAATAACGAGTGAATTTGTGTGGTCTCTATAACCTACTGTAAAAATTATACAAATTGCTGTTTTCTATAAAAGAAATAGAGGCATTATTTTTCCATGATATGTATTTCCCCATATTTCTGCAAAATAATTGAAATAAGGTAGAATAATTGAGCAATATAACATTCAAATTGTCCATCCATCCATCCATTTTCTACCGCTTATTCCCATTTGGGGCCGTGGGGGGCGCTGGTGCCTATCTCAGCTACAATCGGGCGGAAGGCGCGAAACACCCTGGACAAGTCGCCACTTCATCGCAGGGCACATTCTCATTGTGTTATACTGTATTTAACCTTGTTGAAAATAAATAAGCTTTTAGATAGCTTATTTTTCACATGCAATATATGAGCTTTCCATGTCAGCTTTCCATCTAAAATGACCGCATATTACTGTAAATTGAAAAAAAAAAGACAATTTTTTTGCGTTAAAATTCTGTAAAACTGTAAAATCTTGTTTTTAACGGTGTATTACTATAAATGGAAAAACAATGCATTTGTTTTTATTCATTTACTCTATTTCATGCTGCATCTGTCACATACAGTATACTGTAATATTGTACATACTAATTGTTATATATTGCATATATGATGTAGACATAATATAATATATCAGTATATATAATATACTGTACATATATTATGTAAATATTACATATATTTGTCATATTTTATATCGCTATATTTAGTCTATTTACACCTGCATTGTCCTTTCCATCCTTACACTTTCCATCATTGTAACTGAGCTACTGTGGGGAACAATTTCCTTTGTGGATCATTAAAGTTTGTCTAAGTCTAAGTCTTATGGTCTAAAAACTTGCAGCTAAGTCTCCAGAATAAAAAAGGAACTTGTACCGTTTTTTCATGAATAATATAAAGTTTTAAAAAACAATGCAAATTCTATCCATCTTCTTCCGCTTATCCGTGGTCGGGTTGCGGGGGCAGCAGCCTAAGCAGTGAAGCCCAGACTTCCCTCTCCCCAGCCACTTCGTCCAGCTCCCGGGGGATCCCGAGGCGTTCCCAGGCCAGCTGGGAGACATAGTCTTCCCAACGTGTCCTGGGTCTTCCCCGTGGCCTCCTACCGGTCAGACGTGCCCTAAACACCTCCCTAGGGAGGCGTTCGGGTGGCATCCTGACCAGATGCCCAAACCACCTCATCTGGCTCCTCTCCATGTGGAGGAGCAGCAGCTTTAGTTTGGAGCTCCCCCCTGATGACTAAGGAGGCGTTGGGGTGGCATCCTTACCAGTTTTATAATTTAAATTTAATTTAATGTGAATTTAATAGTATAATTCTGGCAACAAAAGTGACAGCTTTTTCTGTAAACCTCCCACCCCACAAAAAAACAAACAGTGATACTATATTTCCATCGTAATATGTTGTAAAAAAATATAAACCCCCCCACAGTATTTACAGTCAAATTTTGTAAATGTTTTACTGCAGTCTACAATTGATATCATTAATAATGAAATCCAAAAGGCAAATTCCTACATTATTCACAGTTACAAGCGGCCCTCTGATGGCTGCCACACATAACTGCCATGTGGCCCTCGATGAATACCAGTTTGACGTCCCTGGGCTTGTTTGACATGTAAACAAAACCTGGGTCCAGCAAAATTGGCCACCCGGCACCCACAATGCACTGCAAAACCACGTGGCCTTTTTGAGCCCCTGCACACACACTCACCGTTTTCACAGGACGGGCCACTCCAGCCCGGCTGACACTGGCATTGGTCTGGTGACACACACCTGCCACCGTGGTGACAGTGGTGGCTGCACACCACTACATTCCACAAAAAAAAACACATTTAACATTGGGAAATACAAAAATTAGCTTTCTCAGCATAGTTCATTAAAAAAAAGCATTTTAAAAACTGTGTCTTATTATTATTGTCGTTAATATCGTTGTTATTGTCACAGCATATCATAGCAATCCCCAGATAGTATGATAGAAGCATAGCACAGTGTTTTTCAACCTTTTCTGAGCTAAGGCACATTTTTTTCATTGAAAAAATCCTGAGGCACACCGCCAGCAGAAAACATAAAAAAATGAAACTCAGTAGCTGATATTGACAGTAAAAAGTTGTTCTCGTAATTGTTTGTGGTGACGTTGTTGATTGTCATGTCATGTACGGATGTACACAGTAAGTCTTTGCTGTCATCCAGCATTCTGTTTTTGTTTACTTTATAGCCAGTTCAGTTTTAGTTTCGCTCTGCGTAGCCTTCCCTAAGCTTCAAAACCTTTTCTTAGGGGTGCTCACCTTTTGTTTGTATTTGGTTTAAGTATGTGGACAATGTCCACATACTTTGTGGACGCTGTCTGCTCCATATACGCTGTAAGTCTTTGCTTTCGTCCAGCATTCTGTTTTTGTTTACTTTGCAGTAAGTTCAGTTTTAGTTTTGTTCTGCATAGCCTTCCCTAAGCTTCAATGCCTTTTCTTAGGAGCACTCACTTTTTAATTTATTTTTGGTTTTAGTATGTGGACGCCGTCTGCTCCATATACGCTGTAAGTCTTTGCTGTCGTCCAGCATTCTGTTTTTGTTTCCTTTATAGCCAGTTCAGTTTCAGTTTCGTTCTGCATAGCCTTCCCTAAGCTTCAAAACCTTTTCTTAGGGGCGCTCACCTTTTGTTTGTCCACATACTTTGTGGACGCTGTCTGCTCCATATACGCTGTAAGTCTTTGCTTTCGTCCAGCATTCTGTTTTTGTTTACTTTGCAGTAAGTTCAGTTTTAGTTTTGTTCTGCATAGCCTTCCCTAAGCTTCAATGCCTTTTCTTAGGAGCACTCACTTTTTAATTTATTTTTGGTTTTAGTATGTGGACGCCGTCTGCTCCATATACGCTGTAAGTCTTTGCTGTCGTCCAGCATTCTGTTTTTGTTTCCTTTATAGCCAGTTCAGTTTCAGTTTCGTTCTGCATAGCCTTCCCTAAGCTTCAAAACCTTTTCTTAGGGGCGCTCACCTTTTGTTTGTCCACATACTTTGTGGACGCTGTCTGCTCCATATACGCTGTAAGTCTTTGCTGTCGTCCAGCATTCTGTCTTTGTTTACTTTGCAGTCAGTTCAGTTTTAGTTTTGTTCTGCATGGCCTTCCTTAAGCTTTAATGCCTTTTCTTAGGAGCACTCATTTTTTAATTTATTTTTGGTTTTAGTATGTGGATGCCGTCTGCTCCATATACGCTCTAAGTCTTTGCTGTCATCCAGCATTCTGTTTTTGTTTCCTTTTATAGCCAGTTCAGTTTCGTTCTGCATAGCCTTCCCTAAGCTTCAATGCCTTTTCTTAGGGGTACTCACTCACCTTTTATTTATTTTTGGTTTAAATATGTGGACGGCATCTACAAATTATGTGGACGCCGTCTGCTCCATATACGCTGTATGTCTTTGCTGTCATCCAGCATTCTGTTTTTGTTTACTTTGCAGCCAGTTCAGTTTTAGTTTTGTTTTGCATAGCCTTACCTAAGCTTCAATGTCTTTTCTTAGGGGCACTCACCTTTTGTTTATTTTTGGTTTAAATATGCGGACGGTGTCCACATACTTTTGGGACACCGTCTGCTCCATATACCCTGTAAGTCTTTGCTGTCGTCCAGCATTCTGTTTTTGTTTACTTTGCAGCTAGTTCAGTTTTAGTTTTGTTTTGCATAGTCTTCCCTAAGCTTCGGGGTCTTTTCTTAGGGGCATTGACGTTTTGTTTATTTTTGGTTTAAGTATGTGGACGCCATCTGCTTCATATACCCTGTTAGTCTTTGCTGTCGTCCAGCATTCTGTTTTTATTTACTTTATAGCCAGTTCAGTTTTAGTTTTGTTCTGCATAGCCTTCCCTAAGCTTCAATGCCTTTTCTTAGGGGCGCTCACCTTTTGTTTATTTTTTGGTTTAATTATGCATTAGACACCATTTTACCTGTACTCTGTTGTCTGCATTTTGTGTTTACAACAAACCATGTTCCTGACATCTACAAACCAATTAGCTACCTGCTGCCACCTACTGGTATGAAAGAGTATTACACGGTTACTCTGCCTAGCTCTAGACAGCACCGACCACTCAACAACGGCACATTAATTGTGGATTACAATGACTGGTTTGCAAAAAATATTTTCAACCCAATTAGGTGAATTTACATAATCTCCCACGGCACACCAGACTGTATCTAAGTGTGCCGCGGCACAGTGGTTGAAAAACACTGGCAAAGGGGGTCAATGCAAGCGAGAGTAGGTGCCAGACACAGTTTTCATGTCACGGCAAACAACTTCAGGTCACTTTCTTTGCATAAATCCAATAATAAGTAATAAGCGGGGACGGCGTGGTGTGGTTGGGAGAGTGGCCGTGCCAGCAACCTGAGGGTTCCTGGTTCGATCCCCAGCTTCTACCAACCTAGTCACGTCCGTTGTGTTCCCTCAGCGAGACACGTCACCCTTGCTCCTGATGGGTGGTGGTTAGCGCCTTGCATGGCAGCCGCCATCACTGTGTGAAAATGTGTGTGAATGGGTGAATGTGGAAATAGTGTCAAAGCCCTTTGAGTACCTTGAAGGTAGAAAAGCCCTACAGAAGTATAACACATTTACATACTGAGTACTAGTATGGCCAAGCTGCACATTTAGGTGTCTGTGTGTGATGTGGTTGATGCAACTATTCAGCATGATGAAAAAAAATGGCAAACAAATTCAAATCCAAAAATGGTGTTCCTCACTGGTCTCACAATGCGGTCCGACAAAACCGTAAGGACACGAGCATGTCTGCTGTTCCACACAGGTGCCTCCATTTTCACATGCCACCCTGCACAGAGCTGTACACGTTGACGTATATTACTTTCAACAGGCGGGAAAAAGGTACATATTCTGTATACTTGATGGAATCAAGTTGTACCTTCTTGGCAAATCTCGCCGTGAAACGCGACAGGACACTGACACACCCCCGGAGCAATGCACGCTCCCCCGTTCACACACATCGGCTCACAAATTGCTAAAAAAAAAAACCATCGAATTAGAAGCAGGCATAGTTCATTTTTATGAATACTATTCATCATTTGAAACGTACCTGTTTGACAGTGCGAACCCGTGTAACCTGCCTTGCAGCGACACTCGTTGGGTGCCACGCACTCCATGTTCCGTCCGCAAGCTCGCCTGCAAACAGCTTAAAGAGAGAGGAGCACGTTTGTAAAGAAAAAATATCCAACCAACTAAATGATGGTTTACTGTTAGAATAATCATGTATATATATTATCACACAATTTTAATATGCTTAAAGTCCATTGCTATAGTTATTAGCTATTGTGCTCAAGCTGCATGTTTTCTATCTGTGCAAGGTCAAAAACTTCTTGTCTGAGGGGTGGCCTCAGCCGCAGATGTTAGCTTTGTTTTAGCCCACTAACAGCCGAGAACTTCCAGGGCCTCAACAAAGATAAGACGACAGCACGCAGACGAAGCAGAGACAAGGCGAAATCACAAGGCCGCTAACGGCCAAGGACTTCAAGGACCTCAACGAAGATAAGACGACAGTACGCAGATGAAGCAGAGACAAGGCGAAATCACAAACCCCAGCACATTCCGTCACGTATTGTGCGTCCTGGACCTACTTTGCATAATATATGTGATCACTCCAGGGTGGCACAGGGGTTAGTGCATGTGCTTCACAATACGAAGGTCCTGAGTAGTCCTGAGTTCAATCCGGGGCTCGGGATCTTTCTGTGTGGAGTTTGCATGTTCTCCCCATGACTGCGTGGGTTCCCAGCGGGTACTCCGGCTTTCTCCCACCTCCAAAAACATGCACCTGGGGATAGGTTAATTAGCAACACTAAAATTGGCTCTAGTGTGTGAATGTTGTCTGTCTATCTGTGTTGGCCCTGCGATGAGGTGGCGACTTGTCCAGGGTGTACCCCACCTTCCGCCCGTAATGCAGCCCAGATAGGCACCAGAACCCCCCGCCACCCCAAAAGGGACAAAGCGGTAGAAAATGGATGGTTGACTGCGGAACTCCTGAATAAATTGAGGGATGTGGGAGCTGAACCCTAGAGCTTAGGGCGAGACTGTGACTAAGTGTGCAGCTTCAGGCGTTCTCCTCATGAGCTAAATTTAACTCTGTCTCTGCATGGTTCCTTGATTGTTGTCTGTTTAATAGATGTCATTTAAGTGCGGCTTATAGTTGGAAACATGGGCAAGGTTTAGAAACTCACCACGACAAATGTGTCCATCTCCAGTGTAGCCAACAGGACAGCGGCCACAGCGAAACCCGCTGTCCAATGTTGCATTGCATTGGACGCCAGGAAAACATGGCCGGTCGCCACATGTCACCACACGTTTATCAGTCACATGATCAGTGAACGGCACTCTCTTGAGAAGGAAGGTGTGGTTTGTTGTCGTAGGGATCAACGTTACTTCGTCTTTGTCTGTAGAGAATTTGGTCTCTGGCAGGGTATAAGGCAAACCTCTGAGCGCCGCTGTAAGAGGACGTACAGGTCTCGGAGAGGTCCACAGTTTAGCAGGGCGGACTGACACGTAATTGAACAGGTGGGTGGTCGCTCTAGGCAGTGTCACTTGGCCGGACTGTGTTATGAGACGAGGAGCGGGTGGAGTTACTTTAGAGGAAAGGCCTTGTTCAAATGGCTTAAATACAAACACAACAAGAAGCAGTTAAGTTCAGACCGACTCACGGTGGAACGCTCATTTGATATGAGACTCACCTTTGGGACAGGCTCACCGGAAACTCTAGAGGATGTGACATGGCCTCTGTGGGTGGCAGTGACAGGAAGAGCACTGATTGTTGTTCTCCCAATATCACCGGAGACAGCCTCCCTCCGACCGGTACCTCCTCCCCTCCAAAAAGCTGAATGGTGATGTAGTGCGGAATGTCTATTGACAGGCAGGCGTTTCACGCCGTGTTTGGAAGGCAGGTCCGGTAAATGGAGGCTGGACACCTTACTGCTGCTGCTCTGCAGAGGTCGGCTATTATGGCCTGCTGGCTGTTGAGGCGAAACGTAATTGGATGCTAAAAAAAAACCACTGACAATATTCAGATTTAGTTTTCTTAAACATAACTGGGCTCCCACTGGGGATAAACCCACGTACCTGCCTTTGCTTTTTTTACGCAGGTGCGACCGTTGCCGTGAAGGCCGGGTGGGCACCGACCACAAACGTAGCCAACATGCGGCAGGCGTCGGTTGATGCATTGAACGCCAGGGAAACAAGGCCTGCTGGCACAGGTTGCTGTAAAATTGGCAAAAGGAGAAGGATTAGATGTTCCATCCATCCATCCATCTTCAACCGCTTATCCGGAAACGGGTCGCGGGGACAATAGCTTCAGCAGAGATCCCCGGACTTCCCTCTCCAGAACAACATTAACAACTGGGGAAACCCGCAGCGTTCCAAGGCCAGAGAGGAGACGTAATCCCCCCCATTTGGTCCCTGGCCTGCCGCAGGGTCTCCTCCCAGTCGGACGAGGACCTCCCTAGGGAGACGCTCGTGAGGCATCCGCAAGAGATGCCCGAACTACCTAAGCTGGCTCCTTTCCAAGCGAAGGAGCAGCTGCTCTGCTCATATTCTCTCTCGGGTGACTGAACTTCTCCCCCTATCTCTAAGGGAGATGCCAGCCACCCTTTCTGAGGAAACTTTTTTCGGCCCCTTGTATCCGCCATCTTATTCTTTCGGTCATGACCCACACTTCATGACCATGGGTGAGAGTAGGAATGTTCTGGTTCAGCTCTCGTTTGGTCACAACAATGCGGCAGAGTGACTGCAATACTGCCCCAGCTGCTCCGATTCTCCACCTGATTTCCTTCTCCATCTTTCCCTCACTTGTGAACAAGACCCCGAGATACTTAAACTTCTCCACCTGGGACAGAGTCTCGTTCTCTACCTACTAGATTTGATGTTCACCTTCTATAAAAGGTCCTAGTTCATTCGAACCACTGATGTACATATCAACTTTTAAGCTGTAAAAGCTCACATTCGCACCTGCAACAGGTTTTCCCGTGGGTTTCAGTACACTGGTGTTCTTCTCAGTTGTGGCGCTAATTAGAGATAGACCAACTTTGATAGGGTTTGGTGTAATATCCGGCATGGTCTTGGCAGCGTGGAGTCTTGGGTTAGGAGTAGTTTGGGTCTGCAGTAGAACTGGAATTGTGCGAATAGGGGCTTTTGCAGCCAATGAGGTAGTGATGGTGGCAGGAATCTCGTCCACTGCAATAAAAGGATAATTTATGTTTTGATCACTTAACCAATCCAAAGTTACAGGTCTCACCTGTGCACGATGTACCATCCCCTTGCATTCCTTTAGGGCAGGGGCCACAGGTGTAGGAGCCATAACTATTGAGGCATTGTACTCCTGCGAAACAGGGTGTGCGCTCACACTCGTCAACATCTTCCTGGCATGTTGCACCTGCAGAGACATGCAGGTTGATCAAGCGCGTTAAACGAACCCCAAAACCAGAAGGAAATTGGTACCTGACAACCCTGCGGGACACTCGCATCTGAATCCCCCAGCTGTGTTAATGCATGTTGCATTTGGACACGGTGCCAACAAGCATTTGTCCACGTTATCATTACACAGGTCCCCCTGTGTCCCTTCTGGACATACACACAGGTACTTCCCACTGCCAGCAGGGAAGTTGACGTCCGTCACGCATGTTCCACCATTCTGACATCCGCATGGCAACACGTGGACCTATGCGGGAGCAAACATGACTGTAACATACTGCTCATCCAACAATCATGATCATACAGTATATGCAGATACCTGAACCGTAAAGGTGTCATGAGCATTGCACTCATCCGACAGCATCAGGTGAATGGTTGACTGATACCCCTCCTGTTCGAGAGATGATGGGACCTCCCAGATGAGGAGTCCAGCCGGTGAGAGCGTGGCACCCTGGGGGCCAGTCTCCAGTTGAAAGAGCAGGGCTGAGCCTTCTGGATCTGATGCTGCAAACTGGAAGACAAAGTTCTCTCCGGCGAACGTTTGCAGGTCGTTCTGAGGTCGATGGAAGGTTGGCGGCTCGTTGACTAGAAAAGATTGTTGTTCATCTTTAAAAAAGGGACCCATTACGCAAAACCAACTTTTCTTACTGTCTGGTAACTACTATTGTGTATTTAGGATCTGCGTCTGCGGGCTATAGAGCGTTTTCTATTCGGGCTCCAGTACTGTGGAATGCGCACATTTGCGGTCCTCTCCAAGGTTTCTCATAGTCATTCTCATCGACGTCCCACTGGGTTGTGAGTTTTTCCTTGCCCTTACGTGGGCGCTGAACCGCAGATGTCGTTGTGGCTTTTGCAGCCCTTTGAGATACTTGTGATCCAGGGCTATATAAGTAAACATTGATTGATTGATAAATTGACTGATTTCAATTTTTGGGGACTTAACCAGATCCCAAATACCCAACTGCTGTTACCAATAGGTAAGAATAGATGGGTTTGCATAAAAGGGCCCTAAAATGCTGGGGGCGGGGGGGCTCAACTGCGGCTAAACAGATTTCTGACAGGGCAATAGCCCCCTCAACATGTTCATTACTTCCTCTGGGGGTTAAGGAACAGGTGCATACTGGGAAACCCAAATCTCAGCTGCTTTCATCTGTTTATTCAGGCAGACAGTTCCCCGGGGAGTTGTCCAAACAGTAAATCAGCAGCACAAGAAAGGTACAAGGCATTGAACAAAACAGATTGCTGATTCTGACTTATAACTGCAGTCCCGTTACTGGGTTTGTGGTAATTGTCCGCATTCCTGCAGTCTGCGACTGATCCCTACACAAATGACAAAACTGACAGCACCAATTAGACGGCGTTACATTGTACCTTGGCTGAGTGACCATGTGAATTTTGAAGTGTCTGGGTCACAGAGCAGGCACGGGCTTCCTGGATTTATGTCTCCCTCTGCAAAGCACATCCCGTCAATGTTACATATCCGGTCCTGTCAGAAACAAAAAGGAAATTTTCAAACAGCAGGAACATCAAGAACTACATTGTCTGTAGCTTTTGGTTACCTCGGGCAAGCTTCTTTCTGCTACCTTGTTTGTGTACATACTTGTTAAACCAATAATAATAGGACCCCCACCCATGGTCCCCATTTTATGGACCCTAGTTGAACACAACCAGCTGCTGTGTTTTGGGAGCGGGCAAACATGTGTTTTTGTCATTAGTGGACCCCCACTGAGCAACACTTTCTAGTCTATATAGCTTTGCCATCAACTTAGCAAGATACGATAAAAAGATGTGTGTTGTTGCTTGAGTTACCTTTAACTTACAAAGTCCTGAGCCGGAAGCAGGGCACACCTGGCAAATGCCATCGTAGATGGTGAGCACCTTGGTTTGACTGTACTGGGAGCCATCGTTGGTCACCTGAGGACAAGAACAGCCACACACTAATTTAAGTATGTATTTTATAAATAAAACAACCTTATAGTTACCTTGATCTTCCACCTTGCATACGGTTTGTCGTCCATCAAGAAGTCCTCTGTGTTGACGGCTGCACTGCTCAGTGAGGGCACAACACAGTCCAAAGCCCTGGAGCTGAGGAATGTGGCTCTTGTTCTGTGTTTTTCCCCTGGAAGCCACACGCCGTTGACATACTGTAGAAGTTCATGTCCACATTTGGAGGGAAGAAAATGATTCTTAGGAACATGCTCGTTTTCTCCAAGTTGTACAGTTCAGCTGCTTGTGGCTGCTGTGGGCATGTGAATATGCCGCATTAATATGATGATAATGATGAAGTAGGGCTTGGAGATATGGCCTTTTATTAATATCTCAATATTTTTAAGCCATATGACAATACACGATAAATATCTCGATATTTAGCCTCAGCCTTGAATGAACACTTGATGCATATAATCACAGCAGTATGATGATTCTATGTGTCAACATTAAAAAAAAATCTTCATACTGCATTAATATATGCTACTTTTAAACTTTCATGCAGAGAGGGAAACCACAATCAAGTCAATTTACCAAAAGTGTATTTATCAAACAGTTATTGGCACAGTGGCACAAATATTCATGTAATTTCCAAAACAGAAAGTGCAAGATTGTCAGAGACATTTTAAAACAAGCTATTGGTGCACTTTTGTGCATGATGTCACTAAGATGACGTATCAAAACAACACTAAATGAAAGTGCACTTTTTGTACAGGACGCCACTACAATAGTTTAAAACAAATAAAGTGCACTTTTTGTACATGATGTCACACATGATATTTCAATAACTGTCAAAGAAAAATAAGCCGCGTAACAGGAAATCAAATAGCGTATGTCTTTTGCTATGTGGTAGGTTACTACGGACGTTTTTAAATTCGGTTGTTTACTATTTTTTTTAAAGCCGCTGCTCCTTCACATCGAGAGGAGCCAGATGAGGTGGTTCGGGCATCTGGTCAGGATGCCACCCGAACGCCTCCCTAGGGAGGTGTTTAGGGCACGTCCAACCGGTAGGAGGCCACGGGGAAGACCCAGGACACGTTGGGAAGACTGTGTCTCCCGGCTGGCCTGGGAACGCCTCGGGATCCCCCGGGAAGAGCTAGACGAAGTGGCTGGGGAAAGGGAAGTCTGGGTTTCCCTGCTTAGGTTGTTACCCCCGCGACCCGACCTCGGATAAGCGGAAGAAGATGGATGGACTATTTTTTTCATACGATCTGGAAATGGTTGCTTCGGCATTTTGTGGGCGTTGACATGCAGCTTCAAGCACTCTTCATTCTCTCGCGGGTGACTTTTTCAACGATGCTACAAATTAGCAGTAGGTGCTACTTTAACGCTTTTGCCCCACACTTGTTCGACATCTTCCTGCTTGAAGCCAAACCACCGCCAGACGATGGAACCCGTGCTGTTTTTCTTAGGAATTAATCCTTCCTCCATTTGATACCAGATTGGCACCTTCTCTCACGTATTAGTGAAGTGAATTATATTTATATAGCGCTTTTTCTCTAGTGACTCAAAGCGCTTTACATAGGAAACCCAATACCTAAGTTACATTCAAACCAGTGTGGGTGGCACTGGAAGCAGGTGGATAAAGTGTCCTGCCTAAGGACACAACGGCAGTGACTAGGATGGCGGAAGCGGGAATCGAACCTGGAACCCTCAAGTTGCTAGCACGGCCGCTCTACCAACCGAGCTAAACCACTCGCACCACTCCGCTAGCATCACAGCTAATGTTACCCTTGCTGCTACCTCTCATGCGAGGGCGTATGACATGACCGTATGTGACGTATGTAAGAAGGTGCGCTTGCTGTCTGTCAGAAGGAAGGACAAGAAAGAGTGGGAAGAGCCTGCAGTGTAGTGCCAGCAGCTAAAAGCAACTGTGTGAGAAGGTATACTCGAATATCACGATATAGTCATTTTCCATATCGTACAGAGACAAACCCGCGATATACCCAGTATATCTATATTTTGCCCAGCCCTATGATGAACATCCTTCAACCAATTCTGCTCTCTGTTGAGATGACACCATGGAACATCTCAGTGTGGGGTTTGCTTGTTGCATGTGTTCATTGTGTGTTGTTTACCCATACTTGATCCTCTGAAGAGTTAGGGCTGCAAGGGATTCTGGGTATTTTTTCTGTTGTGTTACGGTGCGGCTGTTCTCCCGAAATGTGTTTGTCATTCTTGTTTGGTGTGGGTTCACACGTATTTGTAACAGTATTAAAGTTGTTTATACGGCCACCCTCAGTGTGACCTGTATTGCTGTTGACCAAGTATGCCTTGATTAACAATCAATCCACTACCTCGCTCTCTCACTCTCTCTCTTTGCACCTCCCTCACAAATGTTGCTGCATGCACACACCTTCACAATCTGTTTTGTTTGCAACCCCTTCTTAACCATTTACAGTATGTACATTGAAAATACACGCAAAAAATCAAATCATGGTTCTTTTCATTACTTTTTTGAAACTGAAAATTGTGTCAACCGAATATACAGCCGTGTGTGACGATATCCAACATTTACTGTGACACTGGTAATGGTAACCTAGTGTTAGGAATTCTAAAAATTCCATTGAACCTGGCTGTTCAATGGAATCAAGTCTTCCACCAAGAACCACTAGATGTTGCTCACCTTCAATCTAGTGGCATGGCAGCTCAGGTTGGGAGAGTCAACGAAGCCCAGGCCAAAGACCCGAATGTTCCTGCAGTTGAATATTCTGATATCACAGAGGCCGCCATTTTCCAGGTCACTTAGCTCAACTGGCTGGGCTGTTTTAACCGGCAGACCAACAGAAAGTTTCAATAATGAGCGTTCGAGTAAAAGTAAAGTGAACAGATTGATGACACTCACCAATAGCAACGCTGCAGTCGTATGAGCTGAAGTTTTGGTGGCACTGACAACCAGAATCGGTGCACTCTCCATTGCCATTGCAAAAATTAGGGCAGCGCAGCGCTGTCACCACATCCCCAGGCACTCCCGGCTGACCAAGTGTCTCCATGGCCTTCTGGGCCCGGTTCTCTAGCAGTCTCCTCTCACACTCGTTCTCTAGGTAGGGCAGCAGTGCCTCCTCCCAGCCCAGGTCGTCTTTCAGCTGAAGGTCCAAGATGCACAGGTCCACTGCTTCGAAAAGACGTCGCCCCAGCAACCCTTGGCAAACTGCACCAACTGTGGAATTGGACAAAGCTACGTGGCACACTTCCAGAGCTTTGCCAGAAGTCAGACCGCTTGGCGTGGGCCATTGAGGTTGAACCTCTGGTCGCGGTTTTAGGAGGTGATCCTCGGGGAAAAAGTAGGCAAGGTGCTCCAATTCGGCTTGTTTGAGGCTTTGAGAGTCAAAAACTGGCTGGAACTCAAACTTTGTCTGTCTTCTCAGTCTCTCGGCTGACATTGGGAGGTCATCTCTGAACACTTGTTCATTGTGAGAATTGAAATGAGGGCGCAACCCCTCCAAGGGATGATAGGAGGACACATTTAGGATGCTTGCCTCTATTTCAGGATGCTTGATGTACTCCAGTGTGGTGTCCAGTGAGGGGAATACAGATATGTAATCCACATTGTCCTGCACGATGCAACCAGAGTGACCAGATCGACCAGGCGTGTGTCCCGCTCCTCTACCGGCGGGATGAAAAGACCTGTATCTGTTCTGGCAGAGACAAAAGGGTCTCCTGTCCTCTTGTCTTGAGCCAGGAGGGTTTTTGTCAAATAAACTCTCACCGGGAGCTATCCTAACACATACAAGCGCACACATGAGTCAGAGCCTAAAAGAATAGAGGTTTTACAAAATTACATAACCCACCTCCAGTTCTCTATGAAGCCATGCAAGTCATCATGGCTACCTCTGTAGCCGTGGATGTCATTGTTGCTATTGTGATCAAAGGTGCCGCAGAGGCCTTGCGTGTTGCGGTAGTCCACACTTGGCGCCCGGACGGAGAGGCTCATTCCCCAATCGCCAACGTCAGCTCGGACAAAGGCGCCGGAGGGAAAGATCATCTTCAAGAAAAAAAAAAAGAAAAACATCTGGGTATTATCTTCGACCCAACTCTCTCCTTTGAGTCACACATTAAAAGCGTTACTAAAACGGCCTTCTTTCATCTCCGTAATATCGCTAAAATTCGCTCCATTTTGTCCACTAAAGACGCCGAGATCATTATCCATGAGTTTGTTACGTCTCGTCTCGATTACTGTAACGTATTATTTTCGGGTCTCTCCATGTCTAGCATTAAAAGATTACAGTTGGTACAAAATGCGGCTGCTAGACTTTTGACAAGAACAAGAAAGTTTGATCATATTACGCATGTACTGTATATACCTTTATATACATATATACATACATATATACCTATACTGTATATACCTTTATATACATATATATATACCTATACTGTATATACCTTTATATACATATATACATACATATATACCTGCACTGGCTTCCTGTGCACTTAAGATGTGACTTTAAGGTTTTACTACTTACGTATAAAATACTACACGGTCTAGCTCCAGCCTATCTTGCCGATTGTATTGTACCATATGTCCCGGCAAGAAATCTGCCTTCAAAAGACTCCGGCTTATTAGTGATTCCTAGAGCCCAAAAAAAGTCTGCGGGCTATAGAGCGTTTTCCGTTCGGGCTCCAGTACTCTGGAATGCCCTCCCGGTAACAGTTCGAGATGCTACCTCAGTAGAAGCATTTAAGTCTCACCTTAAAACTCATCTGTATACTCTAGCCTTTAAATAGACCTCCTTTTTAGACCAGTTGATCTGCCGCTTCTTTTCTTTCTCCTATGTCCCCCCCTCCCTTGTGGAGGGGGTCCGGTCCGATGACCATGGATGAAGTACTGGCTGTCCAGAGTCGAGACCCAGGATGGACCGCTCGCCTGTGTATCGGTTGGGGACATCTCTACGCTGCTGATCCGCCTCCGCTTGAGATGGTTTCCTGTGGACGGGACTCTCGCTGCTGTCTTGGATCCGCTTGAACTGAACTCTCGCGGCTGTGTTGGAGCCACTATGGATTGAACTTTCACAGTATCATGTTGGACCCGCTCGACATCCATTGCTTTCGGTCCCCTAGAGGGGGGGGGGTTGCCCACATCCTAGGTCCTCTCCAAGGTTTCTCATAGTCAGCATTGTCACTGGCGTCCCACTGGATGTGAATTCTCCCTGCCCACTGGGTGTGAGTTTTCCTTGCCCTTTTGTGGGTTCTTCCGAGGATGTTGTAGTCTTAATGATTTGTGCAGTCCTTTGAAACATTTGTGATTTGGGGCTATATAAATAAACATTGATTGATTGATTGATGAGGAGTGAAAACGGCTAGATTATCAACTCACATTGCACAAATAAGCGTTTTTACAGGTTTGCACACTGTAATAACAAGGTTGGATACCTACGGTGACTTTCTTTCCCTGGTGAGACTCCAGCACACGGACATGACCATGACCCCCACCGAGGACCTTCACAGAGAGCTGGGGTCTTGTTTCCCGCGGTTGGCCATTGCACATGTCAAAGATGACTACGTCGTTACCCTCTTGAGCAGCAACACCACAGCTGCAAGACACTGCGTAATGACGACTGCCACAGTCCCATTGGCGAGAGTGGACCTCAAAGTCCCTGGCGAGGCTCCGGTACAGAACAAAGGTGCCAGTTTGGTGGTTGTCATAGCGCCTGCGAAGAAAGCTGTTGAATATGTTCTCTATCACAGGTGAAGATTGTGTGTTCGTGCTAGTACCTGCCGTCCAGTGTGATGACATGTGGGTCCGTCAGTGAGTAGCATATGGATGTGGGAACATCCTGAACTGTGACCTGCAGGCAGGGAAAAGAGAACAAAGATAACTGGGAGGTATGTCCAAAGACTGTCTGACCCCAGTCTTTGATGTTATTACTAAACACAGATGGGGAATGTATCGTCAGAGCCATCCAGTCTTTGGGGACAACACTTAATGACCGTGTGGAATTAGAACAAGGATCCCTCTCAGACAATCTATGTAAACAGACGTGCTGTACTTTAGTCATCTTGTAGTTACATAATTGCCCAATTATACTAGATCACTTTGATTAAAATCTAGACCTTCAGTGATCCCATAATAACAAAACATTTAGAGCAGGGGTCACCCATGCGGTGCCCGCGGGCACCAGGTAGCCCGTAAGGACCAGATGAGTCGCCCGCTGGCCTGTTCTAAAAATAGCTCAAATAGCAGCACTTACCAGTGAGCTGCCTCTATTTTTTAATTTGTATTTATTTACTAGCAAGCTGGTCTCGCTTTGCTCGACATTTTTAATTCTGAGAGACAAAACTCAAATAGAATTTGAATATCCAAGAAAATATCTTAAAAGACTTGGTCTTCACTTGTTTGAATAAATTCATTTATTGTTTTACTTTGCTTCTTATAACTTCCAGAAAGACAATTTTAGAGACAAAATACAACCTTAAAAATGATTTTAGGATTTTTAAACACATATACCTTTTTACCTTTTAAATTCATTCCTCTTCTTTCCTGACAGTTTAAATCAATGTTCAAGTATTTTTTTTTATTGTAAAGAATAATAAATACATTTTAATTTAATTCTTCATTTTAGCTTCTGTTTTTTAAACGAAAAATATTTGTGAAATATTTCTTCAAATTTATGATTAAAATTAAAAAAAATATATTCTGGCAAATCTAGAAAATCTGTAGAATCAAATTTAAATCTTGTTTCAAAGTCTTTTGAATTTCTTTTACAATTTTTGTTCTGGAAAATCTAGAAGAAATAATGATTTGTCTTTGTTAGAAATATAGCTTGGTCCAATTGTTATATATTCTAACAAAGGGCAGATTGGATTTTAACCTATTTAAAACATGTCATCAAAATTTTAAAATTAATCTTTATCAGGAAAAATTACTAATGATGTTACATAAATTATTTTTTAAATTTTTTCAAAAAGATTCGAATTAGCTAGTTTTTCTCGGTTGAATTTTGAATTTTAAAGATTCGAAATTGAGGATAAACTACGTTTCATAGTTTATATTTATTGTGAGAAATCATTAAGATGATGAGTGTTTCCAAAAAGATAAATATCATTAATTATTAATAATAACATAGAGTTAAAGGTAAATTGAGCAAATTGGCTATTTCTGGCAATTTATTTAAGTGTGTATCAAACTGGTAGCCCTTCGCATTAATCAGTACCCAAGAAGTTGCTCTTGGTTTCAAAAAGGTTGGTGACCCCTGATTTAGAGGATTTAGAGGCTACTGCCAACATCCCTTTAAGTCCACAAAAAGTGACCACACACCGCCCTTAAACCTTTCAGGATTTCCGAAAAATATACCACTAAAACCTGTAAAACCCTCAAACCTCCACGGAATGTTCTCATCCACTCTGAAAAAGAAACTGAGGACTCACTTTCAGCGACGTTGGCATGTAGTTCTTCCAAAGCCGAGGTGCACCTGCATCGGGAACGGCGCTGATCAAACTGACACGGTTCCCATCCCGCGTGAAGTCGGTGACGGCGGTGAGGAAAAAACTCGCCCGGGCGCAGATTCCATCATCGCAAGCAGTCGGGCGAAGCTCAACTTGGCAGGTGGACAGCGCCAGGTTGGAGACCTCCTGTCCGAGGCGGTCTGTGTGTCCCATGTGTGATGTTTATTGGTTATTAGTTTACTAAGGATCCCCGTTAGTCTACACCGCAGTGGAGACTATTCTTCCTGGGGTCCAGGCAAAAAACATCACATAATCACAAAACCAAAGATTACAACATGATCAAATAACAAAATGTTGTCATATAAAAATAGCAACAAAGATCCAAAAAAACAATAACTTCGAAGATAAAAAGAGCAATATAAAAATATATATATATCTTTTTGAAAAAATACAACAAATAACCAATGGCCTAAAATATACACATTAGTGTACCAAAGACACTAATGTAATCAGTGACGAAAAAGTACCATCCATCCATTTTCTACTGCTTGTCCCGTAATCAATAGAATAGTCAATAATCAGTAAAAAAAATGTATGTAGTGTTTTCATGTATATTTGTACGTACTATCATAATGTAATAAGGCTAGCGTCGTTAGCAGTAGCGGATACGCTAACATGTTTACAAGTGTCTCTGTTAGGTTTAAGGTTTTACTACTTACGTATAAAATACTACACGGTCTAGCTCCATCCTATCATGCCGATTGTATTGTACCATATGTCCCGGCAAGAAATCTGCGTTCTAAAGACTCCGGCTTATTAGTGATTCGTAGAGCCCAAAAAAAGTCTGCGGGCTATAGAGCGTTTTCCGTTCGGGCTCCAGTACTCTGGAATGCCCTCCCGGTAACAGTTCGAGATGCTACCTCAGTAGAAGCATTTAAGTTTCACCTTAAAACTCATCTGTATACTCTAGCCTTTAAATAGACCTGCTTTTTAGACCAGTTGATCTGCCGCTTGTTTTCTTTTTTCTCCTATGCCCCCCCCTCCCTTGTGGAGGGGGTCCGGTCCGATGACCATGGATGAAGTACTGGCTGTCCAGAGTCGAGACCCAGGATGGACCACTCGCCTGTATCGGTTGGGGACATCTCTACGCTGCTGATCCGCCTCCGCTTGAGATGGTTTCCTGTGGACGGGACTCTCGTTTCTGTCTTGGATCCGCTTGAACTGAACTCTCGCGGCTGTGTTGGAGCCACTATGGATTGAACTTTCACAGTATCATGTTAGACCCGCTCGACAGCCATTGCTTTCGGTCCCCTAGAGGGGGGGGTTGCCCACATCTGAGGTACTCTCCAAGATTTCTCATAGTCAGCATTGTCACTGGCGTCCCACTGGATGTGAATTCTCCCTGCCCACTGGGTGTGAGTTTTCCTTGCCCTTTTGTGGGTTCTTCCGAGGATGTTGTAGTCGTAATGATTTGTGCAGTCCTTTGAGACATTTGTGATTTGGGGCTATATAAATAAACATTGATTGATTGATTGATTGATTGAGTGTTATTAATTTTCAATTCTTTTTGTATTGTTTCAGTTTTGTGGAGAGAGAGCTTCCACAGCTATTGGGTCCATGACTTCTGTTTTGTTTGATCAGTCGTTTTACTGCCATGCTGCAGACATACTTGCCAACCTTGAGGCCTCTGAATTCGAGAGATTGGGTGGGCTGGGTCTGGGTAAAGGGGGGGAGGAGTATAAACTTTGAGCTCCTCTGCCATCCGAGAGGAGCTCAAAGTAAAGCTGCTGCTTCTCCACATGGAGAAGAGTCAGATGGGGTGGTTCGGGCATCTGGTCAGGATGCCACCCGAACGCCTCCCTCGGGAGGTTTTTGGGCCACGTCCGACCGGTAGGAGACCACGGGGAAGACCCAGGACACGTTGGGAAGACTATGTCTCCCGGCTGGCCTGGGAACGCATCGGGATTCCCCGGGAAGAGCTGGACGAAGTGACTGGGGAGAGGAAAGTCTGGGCTTCCCTGCTTAGGCTGCTTCCCCCGCGACCCGACCTTGGATAAGCGGAAGAAGATGGATGGAATGGAACAACCTCACAACAAACTTGAAAAGTCTAACAGATTACTCTTCATTCACAATTGAAGTTAAAAAGTGGCTTTGGAGCAATCAAAGCTGCTCACACGGTCACTAAGGTGGACACTATGATGACAGATCGACTTAATGTGTATTATATTTATCAATGAGAGCAATTTGTTTGTAAGTTGTGAGGTGTGTCTGTTAAAATCATGGTTCTTATCATTACTTGTTTGAAACTGAAAATTGTGTCAACCGAATATACAGCCTTGTGTGACGATATCCAACATTTACTGTGACACTGGTAATGGTAACTTAGTGTTAGGAATTCTAAAAATTCCATTGAACCTGGCTGTTCAATGGAATCAAGTCTTCCACCAAGAACCACTAGATGTTGCTCACCTTCAATCTAGTGGCATGGCAGCTCAGGTTGGGAGAGTCAACAAAGCCCACAATTGAAGTTGAAAGTGGCTTTGTAGCAATCAAAGCTGCTCACACGATCACTAAGGTGGACACTATGATTGACAGATCAACTTAATGTGTATTATATTTATCCATGACAGCATTTTTGTTGTAAATTGTGAGGTGTGTCTGTTAAAATCATGGTTGTTTTTACAAATGATGACAGATGTGAACGAGAGAATGTATTATATTTGAGTGATGATGTAAATTAGATGCGGTTGTATTGTATATTAAGTATGTGTCCATGAAAGGGCATTTTATGACTTTTCTTAATTGGATTACGTGATATGGTATGATTTTATTGTCATAATTTTATTGCATGATTTTAGTATTCCTTTAATTTAGGTAGCCAGGGACTGCAGATGGAAATGAGCTATTTAGCTATAATCTGGAACAGAACATATCTGTCTTTGAGTTTAATGTTTCTGTGCATTGTCCCTTCAAATAAAGACTAAACTAGATTATTTCTAAAATGTGGCAGGTGCAGCTTAAATACTGGAGTGCTCTATATCCCAGAAAGTACGGAGTACTTTGTAAGAATATCATCAACCACTGGTAAGAAGCAGCTGGTTTTACCTGGTTCCTGCACACTCAACACCAGGGGGAGCCCACAGCGATGGGGGTTGTAGCAGGAGAGGGGCACGGTGCTGCGGATGCTGACCTCGTGCTCTTCGCCATTCTCCGCTACATGTAACAACTCGACCGAAAACTGGACAAAAAGGAGCAGAAGGATGTTTACATTTGTGTGTTTTTTTGTTTTTTGTTTTTCCAGTGCAGCAGCCCGCCTGCTCACCTTCAACCCGGCGAAGAAAGCCTCGCTCTCTCTGTGAGAAGATTGGCCGCGGGTGGCGTTGACTTGGAACGTGGACACGCTGCACGAGAACTGCGGGACAGACATCAACAATCCTTGACATCTCGCGTCTGGCAAGCAAGAGTCTTCCCAGGACTAGACAAGGTGTTTGTCATCCATCAAAACACGTCCAGGGAACACATCAACAACATTAAACCGACCTTTAAACCCGCTCCTCGATAAACTTGTCTGTAGGGACGGGGCCACTGAAGACTAAGCCGACCCCCAAGCCCAAATATGGGAGCGCGGCAGTCAACAGCTGCACGACAAGGGTATGACCTCACCTCACTATCTCGTCTTCATATTTCCCAGCGACGAGTAATTGCTCCAGTTAAATAATGATCTCCACGTTCTTAAGTTACCCGTAGTTGGCGTTTCCTGCGCCATGTGGGAGATCATGGTGACCCTTGAGGTGCGTGTAAAGCAGGTCGCTGCTTGTTCCTTCAACTGACGAGAAGATTAGAACCTTGCGCATGGAAGTGTCGTGTTATTAAACCCTTTAAAGTATAGGCCTCAAACTGTGCGGCAACTCGGGGGTTCCAGGTTTGATTCTTGCTTTCCGCTATCTTAGTCATCGCCATTGCTACACTGTCCTTCGTGGAGAGGGGGGGTGCACAGATTAGGTGACCATGGATGAGGCGCTATCTGTTCAAAGTCGGGACCTGGGATGGACCACTCATCTGTGCATCAGTTGAGGACATTTCTGCTGCTGACCTGTCTCCACTCAAGATGATCTCAGCTGGCCCACTATGGACTGGACTCTCACTATTATGTTAGATCCCAATGGACTGGACTCTCACTATTATGTTAGATCCACTATGGACTGGACTCTCCTATTATGTTAGAACACTATGGACTGGACTCTCACTATTATGTTAGATCCACTATGACTGGACTCTCACTATTATGTTAGATACTCTCACTTATGTAGATCCACTATGACTGGACTCTCACACTATGAAATAGATCCTCTCGACGTCCATTGATATATATAATATATATATAATATATAATATATATATATATATACACACACATATATATACATAATATAAACATATATATACACACAATCATATATATAACATATATATACACACATTATACATAATATACTATATACATATATGTACATATATACATATAGATTCACACACATCACACTCATATATACATATATGTGTATATATGTATATTATATATAAATATGTGTGTGTGTGTATTTACATATATACACATATATACACACATACATATATATATACACGTATACATATCTATATATACACACACCCATATACATATATATACACACACAAACACACACATGCATACATAAATATATACACACATACAAACATAAATATATACACATTCATACATATACATATATATATATGTATCTACACATACATACATATATATAAATACATATATAAATACATATATACATAATATATATATATATATATTTATATATATATATATATTCACACATATATACACACACATATACATACACTCACACACACACACACACACACACAGTTAATTTGCATATATCCGGCCCGCTAACACATTTTTTCAGCCCAATAGCGCCCCTTAGTCATACAGTTTGGACACCGCTGGTGTGGTCTATCAAAAATATTATCATTTAGAACTTACATTTATTTGTGTGAATTTGGGCCCCATCAATTTGGGTTTATCATTTTTGTTTAGCCCTAATTCAAATACAGTATCAACTTCTTTCCGGAAGTCGTTCGACTGTTGAACACCGACGGTTACTAGTGATGAGTTGGCGACTTGTCCAGGGTGTACCCCGCCTACTGCCCGCATGCAGCTGGGACAAGCGGCAGAAAAATGGATGGATGGATGGGTTATCTGTAGCAATAAATACCAACTTCAACCACACGTGGCCCACAATGAAAATGTAACACTGCTTTAAATCAAAAGCAGTGACCCACTTCTATGGATGAAGTATGGTCTTACGGAACCTGCGGTCCTGAAGGATCTGATTTACACCCCCACCCCTCACTGAAGGGATTGAACCCAAACAACGGCAGTTGTTACCGTCTCTCCAAGCCTGAAGTGAACGGCATCCATCTCCACCAGTGAGAAGGGCTTCACTACGGACTCTTGGCGGACCTCAACCTTCATGCTGTGGCTGATGTGCCGCGCCCACACCACATGAAAGCCTAGTGGTCCACTCCAGGGCGGCGGGACGAAGGAACACCTCAAATGGACGCTGTGGCCGATGAGCTCTGGTGAGATAACAGGCCGCGACTGCAGGGACGGAAGAGCATCTGCGGACAAGAGGCAGTCCAACAGTAAGAGTAGATAATGGCGGTAAAGATTATTATTCTGGTCGGGTTAACTCACCTTTGCATCGGCCGTTCATCCCTACCTCACCTGGCAGGCAGATCCTAGGTGCCACGGCTGGAGCGACTGAGCGGCAGAAAGAGATGACTTGTACTTGTACCAACCCCAAAAGCAGTGAAGTTGTGTAAATGGTAAATAACAACAGAATACAATGATTTGCAAATCCTTTTCAACTTATATTCAATTGAATAGACTGCAAAGACAAGATATTTAATGTTCGAACTAGAAAACTTTATTTTCTGCAAATATTAGCTCATTTGGAATTTGATGCCTGCAACATGTTTCAAAAACAGCTGGCACTTTATTGTGGACGCCCCTGCTTATTTCAGCAAGACGATGCCAAGCCACATGTTACAACAGCGTGGCTTTATAGTCAAATATGGACTGGACTCTTACACTATTATGTTAGATCCACTATGGACTGGACTCTCACACTATTATGTTAGATCGGCTACTGACTTGACTCTCATACTATTAACTAGATCCAATATGGACTGGACTCTCACACTATTATGTTAGATCCACTATGGACTTGACTCCCACACTATTATGTTAGAACCACTATGGACTGGACTCTCACTATTACGTTAGCTCCACTATGGACTTGACTCTCACAGTATTATACTAGATCCACTATGGACTGGACTCTCAGACTCTCATGTTAGATTCACTATCGACTGGACTCTCACACTATTAACTAGATCCACACTGGACTGGACTCTCACACTATTATGTTAGATCCACTATGGACATGACTCTCACACTATTATGTTAGATCCACTATGGACTGGACTCTCACTATTATGTTAGATCCACTATGGACTGGACTCTCACACTATTATGTTAGATCCACTATGGACTGGACTCTCACTATTATCTTAGATCCACTATGGACTGGACTCTCTCCCTATTATGTTAGATCCACTATGGACTAGACTCTCCCTGTTATGTTAGATCCACTATGGACTGGACTTTCACACTAATAACTAGATCCACTATGGACTGGACTCTCACACTATTTACTAGATCCACTATGGACTGGACTCTCACATTATTATGTTAGATCCACTATGGACTGGACTCCCACTATTATGTTAAATCCACTATGAACTGGACTCTTACTATTATGTTAGATCCACTATGGACTGGACTCTTACTATTATGTTAGATCCACTATGGACTGGACTCCCACTATTATGTTAGATCCACTATGGACTGGACTCTCACTATTATGTTAGATCCACTATGGACTGGACTCTCCCTATTATGTTAGATCCACTATGGACTAGACTCTCCCTATTATGTTAGATCCACTATGGACTGGACTTTCACACTAATATCTAGATCCACTATGGACTGGACTCTCACACTATTTACTAGATCCACTATGGACTGGACTCACACTATTTACTAGATCCACTATGGACTGGACTCACACTATTTACTAGATCCACTATGGACTGGACTCACACTATTTACTAGATCCACTATGGACTGGACTCTCACTAACATTCCCAACTGTACTATGTAAGAATTTACCACACTTACCTTTGGCACAGTACCCCATGCATCCCTGTGTGGGCTGCAGGTAGTAGAGCAAGAAGTCGCCACAGTTGCGGACGGTGATGGGGATGCGGAAGAGGCAACAGTCTTTGGCGCTGCCTCGGAAGAACTGCCAGGTGGCACAGGCGGACAACTGGCGGATCTCGCCGGGACGCGGTAGAGGTGTGTCCTTCAGCGAGAGCCACACGGGTGCCTGCGTCCCACAACGATTCATCTGGGGTGAGAGGCAGCATGAACAGTCGTTAGGGTGCTGGCACACATCACCCATCGTCTCTACGGGAGAAACTCGGACATACCTCCACGCAGGTGGTCGGCATCTCGGCCGGCTTGTTGTCGATCCTGAACCGGTACCAGCCCGGTGCCAGCGAGTGGTCACAGACCAGGTCTTGGATGGCCGTGCTTTGCAATTCGGTGGAGTCAAAGTCCACACTGCGGTAAGGGTTCCGCAGAGTGCGATGACCTCCAGGGAAGCACTCAGGTGCTGAAGGGACCGAGAGGAGGTTCTGTTAGTTTGTCATGGACCGGACAGCTAGAACTAAACCAAAGGTGACGTAACAACGGACACACTTAACTCCACACATTCAGAAAAGTTTTGGAATGCAATATTTCCCAACATTCTAATAAGCCAGTGATTCTCAAACTATGGTACGCTAAAGATTCACTTGATTAGACTGCAGTGTTTTATTTTCCCATTTTCATACACAGTGTTACCGTTCAAACTGTGTGTAATGTTACAGCGGCCAAATATATTATGTTAAAGTGCCAATGTGCATTACCCCTCCCTTCAGAAGCAGCCTCGGTGATGTAAACGAGGGAACTCCCGAATAAATAGAGGAGCACGTGGGACTGTACCTTAGAGCGTAGGGTGAAACTATAACTGAGTGTGCAGCCCCAAACGTGTCTCCTCATGAGCAAAATTGAACTCTTGTCTCAGCCTGATTCCTTCTTCTTGTCTTGTCTAACAGATAGTTCGGTGTTTGAACCTGATACCTCTGTGTTGTTTTTAATGAATACTTTGGCCTACTTTGGTACTGTATTTTAATGTTGGTCTCTATTTATTACTGTAACTGAGTGTACGGCCCCAAACGTTTCTCCTCATGAGCAAAATTGAACTCTTGTCTCTGCCTGTTTCCTTCTTCTTGTCTTGTCTAACAGATAGTTCGGTGTTTGAACCTGATACCTCTGTGTTGTTTTAATGAATACTTAGGCTTACTACGGTACTTCATTTTAATGTTGGTCACTATGTATTACTGTAACTGAGCGTACGGCTCCAAACGTTTCTCCTCATGAGCAAAATTTAACTCTTGTCTCTGCCTTATTCCTTCTTCTTGTCTTGTCTAACAGATAGTTTGGTGTTTGAATCTGATACCTCTGTGTTGTTTTTAATGAATACTTAGACCTACTTTGGTACTGTATTTTAATGTTGGTCATTATGTATTACTGTAACTGAGTGTACAGCCCCAAACGTTTCTCCTCATGAGCAAAATTTAACTCTTGTTTCTGCCTGATTCCTTCTTCTTGTCTTGTCTAACAGATAGTTTGGTGTTTGAATCTGATACCTCTGTGTTGTTTTTAATGAATACTTAGACCTACTTTGGTACTGTATTTTAATGTTGGTCATTATGTATTACTGTAACTGAGTGTACAGCCCCAAACGTTTCTCCTCATGAGCAAAATTTAACTCTTGTCTCTGCCTGATTCCTTCTTCTTGTCTTGTCTAAAAGATAGTTTGGTGTGACGCTTGGCGGGCATCGTGATGCGAGTGGTGCTCTTCCTGGATGCAGACCGGGCTCGGACACAGCGTACAGGTAAGAAATAATGAGTTATTAAAACTAAAAAAACAGACTAGGAACAAAAACACTGGTGCTAAGCCAGAAAAGGCAAACAAAGAGCTACTAGCATGTGAGCTACAGGCACAACAGGCAAAACAAAACGCTAGCATGGGAGCTAGGAAACACAAAAGGCTAAGCACGGAAGCTAGCGAGTCCAAAACAGATAGCCGAGTCGTCACTAGTGAAACACAAACCGTATGTACACTAAACAACGAGGAGAGAACGAGTGAACGGAAAAGGCAGGCTTAAATATAATCTCAATAATCAAGACACTGGTGCGCGTAAAACAAGAGCAGGTGGGACAAATCAGAAACCATGGTAACAGAACCAACAGGGAAGTGCACAAAAAAACTCAATAGTCCAAATAACAAACGATTTGGGCATCGGATAGTAACAGTTTGGTGTTTTGAACTTGATACCGCTGTTGTTTTTAATGAATACTTAGGCCTACTACTGTACTCTATTTTAACGCCGCTCATTAAGGTGATTTTATGTTTTTTTCCCGAAGTGGCACTTGGTGAAATGAGGTTTGAGAACCACTGTTTTAAGCCAGTGTTTTTCAACCTTTTTTGAACCAAGGCACATTTTTTGTGTTGAAAAATATCCAGAGGCACACCACCAGCAGAAATCCTTAAAAAACGAAACTCAGTTGACAGAAAAAAGTCGTTGTCGCAGTTGTTGGATATGACTTTAAAGCATAACCAAGCACGCATCACTATAGCTCTTGTCTCAAAGTAGGTGTACTGTCACCACCTGTCACATCACACCCTGACTTATTCGGACTTTTTTGCTCTTTTCCTGTGTGTAGTGTTTTACTTCTTGTCCTGCGCTCCTGTTTTGGTGGCTTTTTGTCTTTTTTTGGTATTTTCCTGTAGCAGTTTCATGTCTTCTTTTCAGCGATATTTCCCGCATCTACTTTGTTTTAGCAATCAATAATATTTCAGTTATTTTCATTCACGTCATGTTCGGATGTACATTGTGGACGCCATCTTTGCTCCACAGTAAGTCTTTGCTGTCGTCCAGCATTCTGTTTTGTTTACTTTGCAGCCAGTTCAGTTATAGTTCTGTTCTGCAAAGCCTTCCTTAAGCTTTGATTACTTTTCTTAGGGGCACTCACCTTTTGTTTATTTTTGGTGTAAGCATTAGACACCTTTTTACCTGCACCCTGCCTCCCGCTGTTTCCGACATCTATAAAGCAATTAGCTACCGGCTGCCACCTACTGATATGGAAGAGTATTACACGGTTACTCTGCCAAGCTCTAGACAGCACCGACACTCAACAACAACACATCATTTGCAGACTATAATTACTGGTTTGCAAACAATATTTTTATCCCAAATTGGTGAAATTAGATAATCTCCCACGGCACAGTGGTTGAAAAACACTGTTCTAAGCTATCTGAACAAATGTCTGTATATGAGACATAGCAAATTGGTGTAATTAGGGACCAAATGTCCTTGCCAGCGCCCCCCGCAACCCCAAAAGGGAATAAGCGGTAGGAAATGGATGGATGGATGGAGGTTTTATTATCATTATACCGCCGCTTCTTTGAGCTGTAATTTGACCCCCTTAACATGCTTCAAAACTCACCAAATTTGACACACACATCAGGACTGGCAAAAATTGCCATCTAATAAAAAAAAAAAAAAAAATCCCAAAACTCAAAATTGCGCTCTATCGCTCCCTAGGAAAAAACACAGACAAAACTTTTTTTGACTTCCGTTAAGAATGTCATAGAGACATGAAACAAAAACCTCTATGTAGGTCTGATCCAGACCTACATTTCATAAACTGACATCCTTCAGCAAAAATCAACAAGAAGTTGCCAAAAACTCCTTCAAAACAAAAGTTTCCGAAAAAATATGTCATTTTTGCCTCTTTGAGCTGTAATTGGACCCCTTGTTTCAAAACTCACCAAACTGGACACACACATCAGGACTGGCGGAAATTGAAATCTACTAAAAAAAACAAATCCCAAAACTCAAAATTGCGCTATAGCGCCCCCTGGGAATAAAACACTGACAAAACTGCTCTTGGGAAGAAAACACAGATAAAACTGCTTGTAACTTCCAGTAGGAATGTTGTAGGGAGATAAAACAAAAACTTCTATGTAGGTCTCACTTAGAGCTAAATTTCATTAATTGACATCCTTCAGCAAAAATCAACAGGAAGTTGGCAATTACCCCTTCAAAACAAAAGTTTTGTAAAAACCTGTCACCTTTTTTCAAACATCTCCTATGAGCGCGTTTGTTGTGTCGGCTTCAAACTCGCACAGGAAAGAGATTGAACCCTTCTGATTAAAGGTTGCGCAAAAAGTTTTTGATTTTACTAGCCTTCAAAGAACCGCTGCGCTGATACTGCTGCCGTCACACTATGGCCGCTTAAAAGCAGGAAGCACCAGCGTGACCACACAATAAAGAGAAGGTAGGTAATGTGCGGGTAAAGATATGTTGACTGGGTGAAAGAAGGAGGCACCAGTTTGACTCTAGGATACAGAGAAGGTAGGTAATGTGCAGGTAAAGATATGTTGACTGGGTGATAGAAGGGGGCACCAGTTTGACACCAGGATACAGAGAAGGTAGGTAAAGTGCAGGTAAAGATATGTTGACTGGGTGAATGAAGGAGGCACCAGTTTGACTCTAGGATACAGAGAAGGTAGGTAAAGTGCAGGTAAAGATATGTTGACCGGGTGAAAGAAGGAGGCACCAGTTTGACTCTAGGGTACAGAGAAGGTAGGTAATGTGTGGGTAAAGATATGTTGACTGGGTGAAAGAAGGAGGCACCAGTTTGACTCTAGGATACAGAGAAGGTAGGTAATGTGCAGGTAAAGATATGTTGACTGGGTGAAAGAAGGAGGTACCAGTTTGACTCTAGGATACAGAGAAGGTAGGTAATGTGCAGGTAAAGATATGTTGACTGGGTGATAGAAGGGGGCACCAGTTTGACACCAGGATACAGAGAAGGTAGGTAAAGTGCAGGTAAATATATGTTGACTGGGTGAATGAAGGAGGCACCAGTTTGACTCTAGGATACAGAGAAGGTAGGTAAAGTGCAGGTAAAGATATGTTGACCGGGTGAAAGAAGGAGGCACCAGTTTGACTCTAGGATACAGAGAAGGTAGGTAATGTGTGGGTAAAGATATGATGACTGGGTGAAAGAAGGAGGCACCAGTTTGACACCAGGATACAGAGAAGGTAGGTAAAGTGCAGGTAAAGATATGTTGACCGGGTGAAAGATGGAGGCACCAGTTTGACTCTAGGATACAGAGAAGGTAGGTAATGTGCAGGTAAAGATATGTTGACTGGGTGAAAGAAGGAGACACCGGTTTGACTCTAGGATACAGAGAAGGTAGGTAATGTGCAGGTAAAGATATGTTGACTGGGTGAAAGGAGGAGGCACCAGTTTGACACCAGGATACAGAGAAGGTAGGTAAAGTGCAGGTAAAGATATGTTGACTGGGTGATGGCAGGAAACACCAGCGTACATGGGTGAAAGAAAGAAGCACCAGTGTGGCCCCCGGAATGCAGGGAAGGTAGGTAATGTGCAGGTAAAGATATGTTGACTGGGTGATGGCAGGAAACACTAGCATGTATGGGTGAAAGAAAGAAGCACCTGTGTGCCCCCAGGATGCAGGGAAGGTAGGTAATGTGCAGGTAAAGATATGTTGAATGGGTAAAGGCAGGAAACACCAGCAAAAGTCGGTCCCGTCCATCGCTGCTTGCAGCTTTAATGATATATGTAACTAATAATGAAATTATTTAATTTTTAGAATATGCTGAGAGTTAGTTAAAAAAAAAAACAGCTGCAGGCAAAATTTGGCTAGGAGCAGCACTTTGGACACCCTGACCCGACCCCGCTCTGGACTTTACGACAACCTGCGTTGAAGTTTACGACCGCAAGCTTTGAAGTGCCTTGGGAGGGAAGGATGTCAAGAAGATGGCGGTGATGAGTCATGAAGTTGTTATGAGGTCAGGGACTTGTGAGCAGACAAACAACAAAAACAAAAAAAAAGGAGCCAAAAACAAAAAGAGGCAAGAATTGTGCAAATTCTTGTCTCTTCTAAAGTGTTTTTTTTTTCTTTTCTTTTGTTCCCTGTGATGACGGAGAAGAAATATGGATGCAATTAACACGTGGACACATTTTGTCCATAAAAGTGTCTGGCATGCAGATTATGTGTGGACGATACAGCACATATTTGTATCGATTCGATACATGGTTTGCCCATTTGAATTGGAATGTTATTAATATCATGCTTATAATCAAAAATAATTGTTATCATTGACTTCGAGGACGATACAAATTGCGATCCACTTACCGAGCTGCGCAGAGGACCTGGATTGCGCCACAAGCAGCAACAGCAGCGCCACGCGTGGAAAAGCATGTTCCAAACGGCGCACGCACGTCCTCATGGCTGCGTGGGAAACGCAAACACGCGGCGGTTCCTTCAGGTGCTGCAGAAAAAGCTGCAAAAAAGAAAGTTTCCTGGTGCTCTGCGGCTTTTTCCCCCCCCGCGGTCCAATGCGCTGCGATGATGGGGCAGAGGAGCGTGTCTGTGGGCTGTGGAGGAGGAACTTCTGCCATTATCTGCACCTCTCCTGCCACGCCACGGGGGGCGGAGGGAGGGGGCATGGAGGTTAAAATCACAGCAATAACATTTGTTCTGCCCCCCCCCCCCCCCCCCCCCCTCTCCCAATATATACATCCATCCGTTTTTCAACCGCCTGTCCCTTATGGGGTCGCTGGAGGCTAATTAATGTCAATGATGTTTGCTGTAAATGAACTATTCCTTACTTGAAAAAAAGTCAACTTGACACTTTTTTGCTTTTTTTTTTTTTAAATGAAAAAATAACAAACAGTATTAATCTGACTATCCACTATGGACTGGACTTTCACTATTATGTTACAAACCCTGCTTCCATATGAGTTGGGAAATTGTGTTAGATGTAAATATAAACGGAATACAATGATTTGCAACTCCTTTTCACTCCATATTTAGTTGAATGCACTACAAAGACAACATATTTGATGTTCAAACTCATAAACTTTATTTTTTTTTGCAAACAATAATTAACTTAGAATTTCATGGCTGCCACACGTGCCAAAGTAGTTGGGAAAGGGCAAGTTCACCAATGTGTTACATCACCTTTTCTTTTAACAACACTCAATAAACGTTTGGGAACTGAGGAAACTAATTGTTGAAGCTTTGAAAATGGAATTCTTTCCCATTCTTGTTTATGTAGAGCTTCAGTTGTCATATTTTACGCTTCATAATGCACCACACATTTTCGAAGGGAGACAGGCCTGGACTGCAAGCGGGCCAGGAAAGTACCCGCACTCTTTTTTTTACGAAGCCACGCTGTTGTAACACGTGCTGAATGTGGCTTGGCATTGTCTTGCTGAAATAAGCAGGGGCGTCCATGAAAAAGACTGCGCTTAGATGGCAGCATATGTTGTTCCAAAACCTGTATGTACCTTTCAGCATTAATGGTGCCTTCACAGATGTGTAAGTTACCCATGCCTTGGGCACTAATGCACCCCCATACCATCACAGATGCTGGCTTTTGAACTTTACGTCGATAACAGTCTGGATGGTTCGCTTCCCCTTTGTCCGGATTACACGATGTCGAATATTTCCCAAAACAATTTCAAATGTGGACTCGTCAGACCACAGAACACTTTTCCACTTTGCATCAGTCCATGATTTCGGGCCCAGAGAAGCCGGCGGCGTTTCTGGATGTTGTTGATAAATGGCTTTTGCTTTGCATAGTAGAGCTTTAACTTGCACTTACAGATGTAGCGACAAACTGTTTTTAGTGACAGTGGTTTTCTGAAGTGTTCATGAGCCCATGTGGTGATATCCTTTAGAGATTGTTGTCGGTTTTTGATACAGTGCTGTCTGAAGGATCGAATGTCACGGTCATTCAATGTTGGTTTCTGGCCATGCCGCTTACGTGGAGTGATTTCTCCAGATTCTCTGAACATTTTGATGATATTATGGAGCGTAGATGTTGAAATCCCTCAATGTCTTGCAACTGCACTTTGAGAAACGTTGTTCTTAAACTGTTTGACTATTTGCTCACGCAGTTGTGGACAAAGGGGTGTACCTCGCCCCATCCTTTCTTGTGAAAGACTGAGCATTTTTTGGGAAGCTGTTTTTATACCCAATCATGGCACCCACTTGTTCCCAATTAGCCTGCACACCTGTGGGATGTTCCAAATAAGTATTTGATGAGCATTCCTCAACTTTATCAGTATTTATTGCCCCCTTTCCCAAATTCTTTGTCACGTGTTGCTGGCTTCAAATTCCAAAGTTAATGATTATTTGCAAAAAAAAACATGTTTATATCATTTAAACATCAAATATGTTGTCTTTGTAGCATATTCAACTGAATATGTGTTGAAAATGATTGGCAAATCATTGTATTCCGTTTATATTTACATCTAACAAAATTTCCCAACTCATATGGAAACGGGGTTTGTAGTTCCACTATGGACTGGACTCTCTCACTATTATGTTAGACCCACTATGGACTGGACTCTCACTATTATGTTAGATCCACTATGGACTGGACTCTCACTATTATGTTAGATCCACTATGGACTGGACTCTCACTATTATGTTAGATCCACTATGGACTGGACTCTCACACTATTATGTTAGATCCACTATGGACTGGACTCTCACTATTATGTTAGATCCACTATGGACTGGACTCTTACTATTATGTTAGATCCACTATGGACTGGACTCTCACTATTATGTTAGATCCACTATGGACTAGACTCTCACTATTATGTTAGATCCACTATGGACTGGACTCTTACTATTAAGTTAGATCCACTATGGACTAAACTCTCACTATTATGTTAGATCCACTATGGACTGGACTCTCACTATTATGTTAGATCCGCTATGGACTGGACTCTCACTATTAAGTTAGATCCACTATGGACTAGACTCTCACTCTTATGTTAGATCCACTATGGACTGGACTCTTACTATTATGTTAGATCCACTATGGACTGGACTCTTACTATTATGTTAGATCCACTATGGACTGGACTCTCACACTATTATGTTAGATCCTCTATGGACTGGACTCTCACACTATTATGTTAGATCCACTATGGACTGGACTCTCACTATTATGTTAGATCCACAAGGGACTGGACTCTCACTATTATGTTAGATCCACTATGGACTGGACTCTCACTATTATGTTAGATCCACTATGGACGGGACTCTCACCATTATGTTAGATCCACTATGGACGGGACTCTCACTATTATGTTAGATCCACTATGGACTGGACTATATGAATAAACATAGATAGATAGATAATGTAACACACTTGATGACACATATATATACAACACACATATATTGAGGTTCACACATAGTGCATCTACTATTGTTGATGTGCTCTTGAGCAACACAGTCCACCCTCACATCAATAAGGACTATGAGGTATGTTGACTGAAAAGCTGTGATTTTGCACGAGGAAAACAAAGTCTTACTCGGCTGCAGATGCCGCCGGGAGTTAAACATCGGGTGTATTGTGCTCCAAATCAAAGAGCTGAGCAGAAAAGCAGGTGTAAGCACTCAGCTTCTCCTTCACACTGGAAACTGTGAGAAAGTCTCACGGCACCACTTTCCACACCTTTGTCACCTTTTTGCCACCACCTTGTCACAGAGACTTCATCTCTCGTGCTCGGCTGGACTCGGTTGGGGATGGACCGCTCGCCTGTGTATCGGTTGGAGACATCTCTACGCTGCTGATCCGCCTCCGCTTGAGATGGTTTCCTGTGGACGGGACTCTGGCTGCTGTCTTGGATCCGCTTGAACTGAACTCTCACTGCTGTCTTGGAGCCACTATGGATTGAACTTTCACAGTATCATGTTAGACCCGCTCGACATCCATTGCTTTCGGTCCCCTAGAGGGGGGGTTGCCCACATCTGAGGTCCTCTCCAAGGTTTCTCATAGTCAGCATTGTCACTGGTGTCCCACTGGATGTGAATTCTCCCTGCCCACTGGGTGTGAGTTTTCCTTGCCCTTTTGTGGGTTCTTCCGAGGATGTTGTAGTCGTAATGATTTGTGCAGTCCTTTGAGACATTTGTGATTTGGGTCTATATAAATAAACATTGATTGATTGATTGAAAGACCTGCTGAGATTTTAAGAAGTATGAGATGAGAGTGCGGAAATACATTTGAATACAAAGTCTCCCTACTAACCCACCAGTGCCTCCATGGAAAAGCCCCCCTCTACCTCAAAGAACTACTCACCCCCAAATCCTCCACACGACACCTCCGCTCCAAACAGGCTAACCTCCTCCAACCTCCAAGGACAAAGATAAGCACTATGGGAAACCGGGCTTTCTGTTCCGCCGTTCCCAGTCTGTGGAACCCTCTCCCTGACCACCCGAGGGTACCACATACGGTGGATGCTTTTAAAAATGTGACTGTTAGCTGGCATCGTGGTGTGGGTTCGTTCTCTTTATTATGCAGTCGGACTAGGTAAGAAATTATGATTGATTTATACTACAACACAGACTAAGAACAGAAAAACTGGTACTAGTAACAAAAGGCAAAACGAACAGAACTAGCATGGGAGCTAGAAAGAACTACAAATGCTAGCATGTGAGCTAGTGAACAAACAAAGGATAGCGCGGAAGCTAGCAAGTACAAAAACCGTTCTTTACCACAATCGGGAATCAGCGTCTTCACCTGTTGCATGGAACAGAAACTAGGATGCGAGGGTGAGTAAACGGAAAAGCCCGACTTAAATAAGGAGAGTATCTACAAAGCAGATGCGCGTAAAAAAAAACAAGAGACAGATGATACTAATGCGTAACTATGGCAACAGAACAAAACAGGAAGTGCCACCAGGAACTAAGGAAGTCAAATACCAACAGAATACGATACAGAAACAGAACAAAAACAAAATATGTCATGATCCAAGTAGCGGATCATGATAAAAAAGGCTTAAAAACCCTTCTTAAAAAAAAAAAGTTTTTATAGATTTATGCATACTAGTTCTAGCTATTAGGCTGTTCAGGTTTTTATTTTTATTATTATCTTTTTATTATTAGTATTTTTTTTTAACACTAAAGCACTTTGAGGTTGTTTGCTCAATGTAAAGTGCTTTTTACAAATAAAATCTACTATTATAGTAGTGAGAGGGGTGAACTTGGGTGAACAAGAACCACTTTACTGCAGTGCCAACTTTTGTGGGCCGAAAAAATAATTTATATGTGGGCCCATTTTGATCTTTATTTTAAGTTATTTTGCAACTTTATTAGTCAAGACTTGCAACCATGTTATTCAATGTTTTGGCAGTGTGATTATTGGTTTATATTAAATTTTAAAAATTTTTTTTATAACAAAGACAGGTTCTATTGGATTGTTTTTGGTTAATGTTTTTAGATTTTTTCCAAATTACCAGTACAAAAACTCAATGCTTGTTTTATTTAGTCAGCTATATTTCAGTTTTTATTTGTTATGTTACACTTATTCTCAACCAATCTCATAGTATACTTTAAGAAGCAGATTAGAATTTTTATGTATTTTTTATTTATTTATCCATCCATCCATCTTCTTCCGCTTATCCGAGGTCGGGTTGCGGGGGCAGCAGCCTAAGCAGGGAAGCCCAGACTTCCCTCTCCCCAGCCACTTCGTCCAGCTCTTCTCAGGGGATCCCGAGGCGTTCCCAGGCCAGTACGGAAACATAGTCTTCCCAATGTGTCCTGGGTCTTCCCCGTGTCCTCCTACCAGTTGGACGTGCCCTAAACACCTCCCTAGGGAGGCGTTCGGGTGGCATCCTGACCAGATGCCGAACCACCTCATCTGGCTCCTCTCCATGTGGAGGAGCAGCGGCTTTACTTTGAGTTCCTCCCGGATGGCAGAGCTTCTCACCCTATCTCTAAGGGAGAGACCCGCCACCCGGCGGAGGAAACTCATTTCGGCCGCTTGTACCCGTGATCTTATCCTTTCGGTCATGACCCAAAGCTCATGACCATAGGTGAGGATGGGAACGTAGATCGAACGGTAAATTGAGAGCTTTGCCTTACGGCTCAGCTCCTTTTTCACCACAACGGATCGATTTGGAACATCCCAGAGGTGAGCAGGCTAATTGGGAACAGGTGGGTGCCTTGATTGGGTATAAAAGCAGCTTCCATAAAATTGTTTAGTCATTCACAAACAAGGACGGGACGAGTGTGACCACTTTGTCAACAAATGCCTGAGCAAATTGTTTAAGAACAACATTTCTCAACCAGCTATTGCAAGGAATTTAGGGATTTCACCATCTACGGTCCATAATATCATCAAAAGGTTCAGAGAATCTGGAGAAATCACTGCACGTAAGCGAATATATTACAGACCTTAGATCCGTCCGGCGGTACTGCATCAAAAAGCGACATCAGTGTGTAAAGGATATCACCACATGGGCTCAGGAACACTTCAGAAAACCACTGTCAGCAACTACAGTTCGTCGCTACATCTGTAAGTGCAAGTTAAAACTCTACTATGCAAAGCGAAAGCTATTTATCAACACCCAGAAACGCTGCTGGCTTTGCTTGGCCCGAGCTCATCTAAGATGGAATGATGCAAAGTGGAAAAGTGTTCTGTAGTCTGACGAGTCCACATTTCAAATAGTTTTTGGAAACTGTGGACGCCGTGTCCTCTGGACCGGAGAGGAAAAGAACCATCTGGATTGTTATAGGTGCAAAGTCAAAAATCCAGCATGTGTGATGGTATGGGGGTGTATTAGTGCCCAAGGCATGGGTAACTTACACATCTGTGAAGGCACCATTAATGCTGAAATGTACACACAGGTTATGGAGCAACATACGTTGTCATCCAAGCAACGTTATCATGGACGCCCCTGCTTATTTCAGGAAGACAATGCCAAGCCACTTGTTACAACAGTGGGGCTTCGTAGTAAAAGAGTGCGGGTACTAGACTAGCCTGCCTGTAGTCTAGACCTGTCCCCCATTGAAAATGTGTGGAGCATTATGAAGCCTAAAATACCACAACGGAAACCTCGGACTGTTGAACAACTTAAGCTGTACATCAAGCAAGAATGGAAAATAATTCCACCTGAAAAGCTTCAAAACTTGGTCTCCTTAGTTCCCAAAGAGTGTTGTTAAAAGGAAAGGCCATGTAACACAGTGGTAAAAATGTCCCTGTGGCAACTTTTTTGCAATGTGTTGCTGCCATTAAATCCTTAGTTAATGATTATTTGCACACACAAAAAAAACAAGTTTCTCAGTGTGAACATGAAATATCTTGTCTTTGCAGTCTATTCAATTGAATATAAGTTGAAAAGGATTTGCAAATCATTGTATTCTCTTTTTATTTACCATTTAGACAACCTGCCAACTTCACTGGTGTTGGATTTTGTAGATTTGAGGCACAGCCAATTTTTATGACAGTAAAGAGAGGATGGAATATGAACATGTACACTTGTTGACTGGCATCTTTATTTAATACGCTGGCTTTTCTGCCATCTAGTGGACATTTTAGAGAATTGCACACAATTGAACGGAGGTTGCGTTAAATGCAGTGTGCGAAATTCCGCATCCCTAAAATATTTGATGTTTCCACGGCAGCACATCTGTGATATTAGTAATGTCCATCCATCCATCCATCCAATTTTCTACCGCTTGTCTCTACAATGATGGTTTTCTACACCAAAATGAATCTATTTATTATTCAACTTCTTCTTCTCCAGATTTTGGCGTGCTCTACCTTCCACATTTTTCACCCGATTCAAACTGTTCAGCCTATTCGGGAAAACGCGGGCTGTTCCTTGACAAATTCCCCAAAAAATCCCAGATTCCCCAGAATTCCAGTTTTTACGGAACATTTTTTCCCAATCAAAATGAATTGGCCATTTTTCAAACTTCCACCATTTCCAAATTTTTCAACCTATTCAAACTATTCCACCTCGCGGAAAATTCAAACTACCCTTTTCCCACGTTAAATTTTTTTTTCCAGGGCTTTCCAGAATTCCTGGTTTTCCAAAGCCTTATTTCCACCCTTTTTTCTGGTGACTACTCCTCCCACATTTTTCAAAACCACTTCAATTGTTCCACCGTCAAAACATTCCTTTTAATCAGGACAAAAAAACAAAGTTGTTTTTTTGAACAGGAAATATTCCTGATTTTCCCAAAATTCCATGAATTCCGTAATACCATTTCTCAATTAAAAATGTTATTACTTCAACATTTCTCAACCGATTTGAAAAATTCCAACACTAGCATTTTCAAACAACAATTTCCTGCTATTTCCAAAATTCCCAAATAACATTTTTTTCTACTTCCACATTTATTGACCGATTTAAACAATTCCAACACCAACCAATTCAGCTCGCTTAGGAAATCCATGCTCCTAATCATTTTTTAAAAAAAACTTAGTTTTCTCAAAAACTACCAAATTTCCAAGAAGTTCCCATTGAAATGAATGGTGACATGATCCGTGGTCTGATCATGTTTTGTTTTATGTTCTGTTAGTTTTGGACTCCCTTAGTTCCTGTTTTGTGCACTTCTGGGTTTGTTTTGGTTACCATGGGTACTAATTGGTTTCCCCTGCCTCTGATTAGTGTTCAGCACGTTCACCTGCTGCCAACCACTAATCAGAGAGCTATTTATTCACGTTGCTCGCCACTCTCGGTCTGGATTCACTGTTTGCTAATGAAACAGTTATGTTGGGTATTCCTTGTTTTCTACGCTTTGGTTCGTGTGCTGAGTCTCGCCTTAGCTTCCCGTGTGTTAGACACGCTTGCCTTTTTGTTGTTTTGCCTGTATTTTGGTGGGTTGGATGATTTCTGAGGAATAAATCAGAAACAACTTCACGTAGTAAGTGTAAGTGTGCAAATGCATACTCAGAAACTGTAATGACAGTGTTTGACCACGTGGTGGTAGTAATAGTCTACAAATGACTAGGAACCAATTATAGTATGTGTCGAGTAGGACTCTTTAGAGGTGAACACACCTTGTATGCACGGATGTTGAAGAAGCGCTTGTGATATGTTATCGTTATTAAAAGACAGTTCTACAAGACATCCAACCATGTGTTTTTTAAAACAATAACATGACAGAAACAACTTTACATAGAATGTGGAAGTGTGCTTATGCATACTCAGAAACAAATTCACAAAGTATGTGTAAGTGTGTAAATGCATACTCAAACGACTTTACAAAGTATGTGTAAGTGTGCTAATGCATACTCAGCAACAACTTCACAAAGTATGTGTAAGTGTAAGTATGCAAATGTGTACTCAAACGACTTCACAATGTAAGTGTAAGTGTGCTAATGCATACTCAGAAACGACTTTACATGGTATGTGTAAGTGTAAGTGTGCTAATGCATACTCAGAAACGACTTTACATGGTATGTGTAAGTGTAAGTGTGCTAATGCATACTCAGAAACGACTTCACAAAGTATGTGTAAGTGTAAGTGTGCTAACGCATACTCAGAAGCGACTTACATAATATGTGTAAGTGTGCTAATGCATACTCAGAAACGACTTCCAAGTATGTGTAATTTTAAGTGTGCTAATGCGTACTCAAAAGCGACTTTACATGGTAAGAGTAAGTGTGCTAATGCATACTCAGAAACGACTTAACAAAGTAAGTGTAAGTGTGCTAAAGCATACTCAGAGGTGACTTTACATGGTAAGTGTAAGTGTGCTAAAGCATACTCAGAAGTGACTTTACATGGTAAGTGTAAGCGTACCAAAGCATACTCAGAAGCGACTATACATGGTATGTGTAAGTGTGCTAATGCCTACTCAGGAACGACTTCACAAAGTATGTGTAAGTGTAAGTGTGCTAAAGCGTACTCAGAAACGACTTTACATGGTATGTGTAAGTGTGCTAATGCCTACTCAGGAACAACTTCACAAAGTATGTGTATGTGTATGTGTGCTAATGCATACTCAGAAGCGACTTTACATGGTAAGTGTAAGTGTGTTAATGCATACTCAGGAACGACTTTACAAAGTATGTGTAAGTGTGCTAAAGCATACTCAGAAGCGACTTTACATGGTAAGTGTAAGTGTGTTAATGCATACTCAGGAACGACTTTACAAAGTATGTGTAAGTGTGCTAATGCATACTCAGAAGTGACTACACGGTAAGTGTAAGTGTGCTAATGCATACTCAGAAGCGACTTTACATGGTAAGTGTAAGTGTGCTAATGCATACTCAGAAGCGACTTTACATGGTGTGTAAGTGTAAGTGTGCTAATGCGTACTCAGGAACGACTTCACAAAGTCTGTGTAAGTGTAAGTGTGCTAAAGCATACTCAGAAACGACTTCACAAAATATGTGTAAGTGTAAGTGTGCTAATGCATACTCAGAAACGACTTCAAAGTATGTGTAATTTTAAGTGTGTTAATGCGTACTCAAAAACAACTTCACAAAGTAAGTATAAGTGTGCTAATGCATACACAGAAAGGACTTCACAAAGTAAGTGTAAGTGTACTAATGCATACTCAGAAATGACTTCACAAAGTAAGTGTAAGTGTGCTAATGCATACTCAGAAGCGACTTTACATGGTAAGTGTAAGTGTGTTAATGCATACTCAGGAACGACTTTACAAAGTATGTGTAAGTGTGCTAATGCATACTCAGAAGTGACTTTACACGGTAAGTGTAAGTGTGCTAAAGCATACTCAGAAGTGACTTTACATGGGATGTGTAAGTGTGCTAATGCATACTCAGAAGCGACTTTACATGGTAAGTGTAAGTGTGCTAATGCATACTCAGAAGCGACTTTACATGGTGTGTGTAAGTGTAAGTGTGCTAATGCGTACTCAGGAACGACTTCACAAAGTCTGTGTAAGTGTAAGTGTGCTAAAGCATACTCAGAAACGACTTCACAACGTATGTGTAAGTGTGCTAATGCATTTTCAGAAACGACTTCAAAGTATGTGTAATATTAAGTGTGCTAATGCGTACTCAGAAGCGACTTTACTTGGTAAGTGTAAGTGTGCTAATGCATACTCAGAAGCGACTTTACATGGTAAGTGTAAGTGTGTTAATGCATACTCAGGAACGACTTTACAAAGTATGTGTAAGTGTGCTAATGCATACTCAGAAGTGACTACACGGTAAGTGTAAGTGTGCTAATGCATACTCAGAAGCGACTTTACATGGTAAGTGTAAGTGTGCTAATGCATACTCAGAAGCGACTTTACATGGTGTGTAAGTGTAAGTGTGCTAATGCGTACTCAGGAACGACTTCACAAAGTCTGTGTAAGTGTAAGTGTGCTAAAGCATACTCAGAAACGACTTCACAAAATATGTGTAAGTGTAAGTGTGCTAATGCATACTCAGAAACGACTTCAAAGTATGTGTAATTTTAAGTGTGTTAATGCGTACTCAAAAACAACTTCACAAAGTAAGTATAAGTGTGCTAATGCATACACAGAAAGGACTTCACAAAGTAAGTGTAAGTGTACTAATGCATACTCAGAAATGACTTCACAAAGTAAGTGTAAGTGTGCTAATGCATACTCAGAAGCGACTTTACATGGTAAGTGTAAGTGTGTTAATGCATACTCAGGAACGACTTTACAAAGTATGTGTAAGTGTGCTAATGCATACTCAGAAGTGACTTTACACGGTAAGTGTAAGTGTGCTAAAGCATACTCAGAAGTGACTTTACATGGGATGTGTAAGTGTGCTAATGCATACTCAGAAGCGACTTTACATGGTAAGTGTAAGTGTGCTAATGCATACTCAGAAGCGACTTTACATGGTGTGTGTAAGTGTAAGTGTGCTAATGCGTACTCAGGAACGACTTCACAAAGTCTGTGTAAGTGTAAGTGTGCTAAAGCATACTCAGAAACGACTTCACAACGTATGTGTAAGTGTGCTAATGCATTTTCAGAAACGACTTCAAAGTATGTGTAATATTAAGTGTGCTAATGCGTACTCAGAAGCGACTTTACTTGGTAAGTGTAAGTGTGCTAATGCATACTCAGAAGTGACTTTACACGTGTAAAGTCACTTCTGAGTATGCATTAGCACACTTGCACTTACTGTACGTACAGTAAGTGTAAGTGTGCTAATGCATACGCAGAAGCGACTTTACATGGTATGTGTAAGTGTGCTAATGCATACTCAGAAGCGACTTTATACAGTATGGCATGTGTAAGTGTGCTAAAGTATACTCAGAAGTGACATTACATGGTAAGTGTAAGTGTGCTAAAGTATACTCAGAAGTGACATTACATGGTAAGTGTAAGTGTGATAAAGCATACTCAGAAGCGACTTTACATGGTAAGTGTAAGTGTGCTAATGCATACTCAGAAGCGACTTTACATGGTGTGTGTAAGTGTAAGTGTGCTAATGCGTACTCAGGAACGACTTCACAAAGTCTGTGTAAGTGTAAGTGTGCTAAAGCATACTCAGAAACGACTTCACAACGTATGTGTAATATTAAGTGTGCTAATGCGTACTCAAGCGACTTTACTTGGTAAGTGTAAGTGTGCTAATGCATACTCAGAAGCGACTTTACATGGTAAGTGTAAGTATGCTAATGCATACTCAGAAGTGACTTTACACGTGTAAAGTCACTTCTGAGTATGCATTAGCACACTTACACTTACTGTACGTACAGTAAGTGTAAGTGTGCTAATGCATACTCAGAAGCGACTTTACATGGTATGTGTAAGTGTGCTAATGCATACTCAGAAGCGACTTTATACAGTATGGCATGTGTAAGTGTGCTAAAGTATACTCAGAAGTGACTTTACATGGTAAGTGTAAGTGTGCTAAAGCATACTCAGAAGCGACTTTACATGGTAAGTGTAAGTGTGCTAAAGCATACTCAGAAGCGACTTTACATGGTATGTGTAAGTGTAAGTGTGCTAAAGTATACTCAGAAGTGACTTTACACGGTAAGTGTAAGTGTGCTAATGCATACTCAGAAGCGACTTTACATGGTAAGTGTAAGTGTGCTAATGCATACTCAGAAGCGACTTTACATGGTGTGTGTAAGTGTAAGTGTGCTAATGCGTACTCAGGAACGACTTCACAAAGTCTGTGTAAGTGTAAGTGTGCTAATGCATACTCAGAAACGACTTCACAACGTTATATGTAATATTAAGTGTGCTAATGCGTACTCAGAAGCGACTTTACTTGGTAAGTGTAAGTGTGCTAATGCATACTCAGAAGCGACTTTACATGGTAAGTGTAAGTGTGCTAATGCATACTCAGAAGTGACTTTACACGTGTAAAGTCACTTCTGAGTATGCATTAGCACACTTACACTTTCTGTACGTACAGTAAGTGTAAGTGTGCTAATGCATACTCAGAAGCGACTTTACATGGTATGTGTAAGTGTGCTAAAGTATACTCAGAAGCGACTTTACACAGTAAGTGTAAGTGTGCTAAAGTATACTCAGAAGCGACTTTACATGGTATGTGTAAGTGAAAGTGTGCTAAAGTATACTCAGAAGCGACTTTACATAGTAAGTGTAAGTGAAAGTGTGCTAATGCCGATTCGGAACTGTGCCGGAACGTATATATCCCCGAAGTGAGTGTCCTAGAAGAAGCTGCTAAGCAGATTGAGTAATTTATGTCGCCCTATTCATGAGAAATGAGCCACTAATGAGATCAACCCCGTCAGCAGTGTTCTCTCTCAAGGGTTAAACATGTTTGGGACCATAACAAACAATCATTAACTGGAAGGAAAGCCCGAGAGGTGAAAGAGCACCCCTCAGCACACTCTTGCAACCCAACTGTAAGTACTAACTCTACTTTCTATGGCGCTTCTTTTTCTAGCTGAGTGAATGAATGAATCTGATTAAACACGTTCAAACGACTACTTATCCTCAATTTAGGAGCGAGTTAACTTGACCAATAATTCACTCTTCCATGTTCCCACTGTAGATCTTTAATAAATGTGATGGCCACTGTCAATAGATAATTATAAGCAGCCTCTGAAATGTTAGCATCCTGTCAAGTCCTGGAATAAGTAAAGACGCCGCAGAAGGAGATGTTTGCATGCTTGTCCACCATGTTTTTTTTTACTCGAGGATTTCATGCAGAGTTTGTTGTAAAAATGAACACAAACTCTAAAAATAAACCTTATTTAAGTGACAGGTTGTGAGTTAATACTACAACAAAATATGACTGTAAGTTCATAAAGTGTGAAAAGAAATACAACAATGCAATATTCAGTGTTGACAGCTAGATTTTTTGTGGACATGTTCCATAAATATTGATGTTAAAGTTGTGAAGAAATGTTTAGAATGAAGTTCTTGAATCCAGATGGATCTCTATTACAATCCCCAAAGAGGGAACTTTAAGTTGATGAGTACTTCTATGTGTAGAAATATTTATTTATAATTGAATCACTTGTTTATTTTTCAACAAGTTTTTAGTTATTTTTATATCTTTTTTTCCAAATAGTTCAAGAAAGACCACTACAAATGAGCGATATTTTGCACTGTTATACAATTTAATAAATCATAAACTCATGACATAGTGCTGTATTTTACTTCTTTATCTCTTTTTTGCAACAAAAAGTCCTTTAATCTGATTAGGGGGTACTTGAATTAAAAAAAATGTTCACATCACTGAAAAAAGGTTGAGAACCTCTGCTCTAGCAGGTGACTTTTCAAATGTTGTTACAAATTAGCAGTAATGCTACTTTTTGTAGCAACGCTTTTGCCCCACACTTGACATATTACTGTTATCAATGTGGAATGCACTCCCAACAGGTGTCAAAGTTAGTGCATCTCTATCCTCCTTCAAAACCGCTCTAAAACAACACCTCCAGGCAACTTCAAGCCTTTACTAATACCCTCCTCCATTCACATCCCATCTCCCCGGACTGTAAATAACCTAATGTAAATAATCAAATGTACTTCTAATGTATATACTTGTTCTTATGCTATCTGAACTCACTATGTTCTCTGCTGGCTGTACATATCCTACTAAATAAGACCTACACTGTTTCAAAGTCCATTTCTCCGTTGATGCAATTGTTGATGACTGAAGTACTGATATCAACCAAAGCTCCTCATCCCACCCCTCGGGTTGTAAATAATGTAAATAACTCAATGTACATACTATGATGATTAACTTGTGTGATGACTGTATTATGCTGATAGTATATATTTGTACCATGAATTGATTATAAACAAAGTGAAAAACTTATTGGGGTGTTACCATTTAGTGGTCAATTGTACGGAATATGTACTGAACTGTCCAATCTACTAATACAAGTTTCAAACAATCAATCAATCAAAATCTGTTCGACGTCTTCCCGCTTGAAGCCACACCACCGCCAGACGATGGACCTCGTGCTGTATTTCTTGGGAATTTCCTTCATTTGTTACCAGATTCGCACCTTCTTTCTCTCGTATTACCACTCACACCCCAGCTAGCGTTACCCATGCCGCTACCTCTCTGCTCCGCGAGGGCGTATACGTTTGTGACGTATGTAAAAAGATGCGCTTGTTTTATGTCTCTGTGAGAAGGAGAGACAGAAAAGAGTGATAAAAGCCTGTAGTGGAATGCCGGCAGCTAACAGCTACTGCGTGAGAATGTATACTCCGATATCACGATAGAGTCATTTTCTATATCGCACAGAGTATATCGATATATCACCCAGCCCTAGATCACTACTGAGGAGGCCACGTTGAAATTGTTGTGAGAATTGTATTTCTTACCTTCTTGAGACCTCCGAAAAAATGCCTACCTCTTGAGGACCACCCTTTCTAGATATATAAAGATTTGAAAAATTTGTTGGAATTTCACAAGAAAAAGGTCACAATTTCACAAAAATAATTAAGATTTCGGCAGTATTATAATAAGTCCTAATTTTACTCAACGCAAGTTAAAATTTCACCAAAAAAAGAAAACTTAACATTTATTTTATGACAAATGTCACCATTTTGCATTAAAAAGTAATAGTTTTATGAGAAAATATTGCAATATTATAGAAACAAAAATAAATTGAGGAAATTGTTCCCAATTTCACAAGAAACAAAGTCGACACATTGTGAGAAAAATACTGCTTTTAGCTTACTTATTTATGGAATTTTTAGTTTTTTAATTGTTTTTTAATCTTCATTATTTACTTCAAGTTATTACAGTATGTCCCTGGATACATATTTTTTTTTTTTTTTTATTTTGGCCAAAGGGGGAGCATTTCAATTTCTTACACACACTTGTTATTTCGTATGTTGACCAAAGGGGGAGCACTTTTAAAACCGACACACAGTCAATTTGAAAAATTCCTCCTTTTTGGGACCACCCTTATTTTGATGGATATCACCACCATTGCATACTCTATTAAATGCAATCGTTTTCCGTGTTGGGACCATGATTTATGTCATCACTTGTTCACCGGTCCTCATATGGAAGATACTTTTCCTTGTTGATTTCTCAAGAAGAGTAGAAATACAAGAACACACACACACACAAAATTGTATTTCTTACCTTCTTGAGACCTCCGAAAAATGCTTAACTCTTGAGGACCACCCTTTCTGGATATATAAAGATTTGAAACATTTGTTGGAATTTCACAAGAAAAAGGTCACAATTTTACAAAAATAACTAACATTTTGCCAGTATTATAATAAGTCTTAATTTTACTCAACGCAAGTTAAAATTTTACAAAAAAAAAAAACTGAACATTTATTTTATGACATATTTCACCGTTTTGCATTAAAAAGTAATCATTTTACATCAAAAAGTAATAGTTTTACGAGAAAATATTGCAATATTATAGAAACAAAAAGAAATTGAGGAAATTGTTCCCAATTTCACAAGAAACAAAGTCGACACATTGTGAGAAAAAGACTGCTTTTAGCTTACTTATTTATGGAATTTTTAGTTTTTTAATTGTTTTTTAATCTTCATTACTTACTTCAAGTTATTACAGTATGTCCCTATATACATATATATATATATATTTTTAATTTTGTTCAAAGGGGGCGCATTTCAATTTCTTACACACACTTGCTGTTTCATATGTTGACCAAAGGGGGAGCACTTTTAAAACCGACACACAGTCAATTTGAAAAATCCCTCCTTTTTGGGACCACCCTCATTTTGATAGATTTCACCACCATTGCATTCTCTATTAAATGCAATCGTTTTCCGTGTTGGGACCATGATTTATGTCATCACTTGTTCACCGGTCCTCATGTGGAAGATACTTTTCCTTGTTGATTTCTCAAGAAGTGTAGAAATACAAGAACACACACACACACACACAGAATTGTATTTCTTACCTTCTTGAGACCTCGGAAAAATGCCTACCTCTTGAGGACCACCCTTTCTAGATACATAAAGAATGTATTCTCCAATATCACGATAGAGTCATTTTCTATATCGCACAGAGTATATCGATATATCGCCCAGCCCTAGATCACTACTGAGGAGGCCACGTTGAAATTGTTGTGAGAGTGTTCCAGCTCAAAGAACAGACCATGTAACTTGCAAAGTCCTTCCAGAAGCAGCAATGGATCACTTCGCTGGCTTGACCGCGAGCGAAACTGTGGAGCGGATCGCTACTTTGCTGGGCTGTGCTCCGACATCTGAGAAGGTGGCCGCTTTCCTGGACGAGCACGACGAGCTGCGACACCTTAGGGAGAAGTTTCTGCTGCCTAAAATATCCGATTTACCTCCCTGTGAGTGGATCATCTCTGAGCACTAAGTCATCATTAACGTGTCTTTTCATGATGTTGTTGCGTCACCTCACAGCTGATTTGGCACTGGTGGATGGCGGCCAAGACTGCATCTACCTGGTGGGCAACTCTCTAGGACTGCAGCCCAAAACCACTAAGAAATACCTGGAGGAGGAGCTGGACAAGTGGGCCAAAATGTACCACAACTCATTGTTCTTGTTCTCATATGAAGGAAAACATTCGGTGTGGTAGACGTCTAATGGAAGTGTGTGTTTGTCAGAGGGGCGCACGGCCATACGGAGGGGTCACGGCCTTGGGCCTGGGCGGAGAACAACTTGGAGGCGCTCATGGCAAAAGTTGTCGGTAACAAAAAATGTTTTTTTTTTAAAACAACAATCAGGAATCCAGCACGGTGGTACAGGGGTTAGTGCGTCTGCCTCACAATACGAAGGTCCTGAGTAGTCCTGGGTTCAATCCCGGGCTCGGGATCTTTCTGTGTGGAGTTTGCATGTTCTCCCCGTGACTGCGTGGGTTCCCTCCGGGTACTCCACCTCCAAAGACATGCACCTGGGGATAGGCTCCTCCCACCTCCAAAGACATGCACCTGGGGATAGGCCCCTCCCACCTCCAAAGACATGAACCTGGGGATAGGCCACTCCCACCTCCAAAGACATGCACCTGGGGATAGGCCCCTCCCACCTCCAAAGACATGCACCTAGGGATAGGCCACTCCCACCTCCAAAGACATGCACCTTGGGTTAGGCCCCTCCCACCTCCAAATACATGCACCTGGGGATAGGCCCCTCCCACCTTCAAAGACACACACCTGGGGATAGGCTCCTTCCCACTCCAAAGACATGCACCTGGGGATAGGCCCCTCCCACCTCGAAAGACATGCACCTGGGGATAGGCTCCTTCCACCTCCAAAGATATGCACCTGGGGATAGGCCCCTCCCACCTTCAAAGACACACACCTGGGGATAGGCTCCTTCCCACTCCAAAGACATGCACCTGGGGTTAGGCTCCTCCCACCTCCAAAGACATGCACCTGGGGATAGGCCCCTCCCACCTCCAAAGACATGCACTTGGGGATAGGCTCCTCCCACTTCCAAAGTCATGCACCTGGGGATAGGCCCCTCCCACCTCCAAAGACATGCACCTGGGGATAGACCCCCTCCCACCTCCAAAGACAGGCACCTGAGGATAGGCCCCTCCCACCTCCAAAAACATGCACCTGAGGATAGGCCCCTCCCACCTCCAAAGACATGCACCTAGGGATAGGCCCCTCCCACCTCCAAAGACATGCACCTGGGGATAGGCCCCTCCCACCTCCAAAGACATGCACCTGGGGATAGGCCCCTCCCACCTCCAAAGACATGCACCTAGGGATAGGCCCCTCCCACCTCCAAATACATGCACCTGGGTATAGTTTCCTCCCACCTCCAAAGACATGCACCTGGGGATAGGCCCCTCCCACCTCCAAAGACATGCACCTGGGGATAGGCCCCTCCCACCTCCAAAGACATGCACCTGGGGATAGGCCCCTCCCACCTCCAAAGACATGCACCTGGGGATAGGCCCTTCTCACCTTCAAAGACACACACCTGGGGATAGGCTCCTTCCCACCTTCAAAGACACACACCTGGGGATAGGCTCCTTCCCACTCCAAAGACATGCACCTGGGGATAGGCCCCTCCCACCTCCAAAGACATGCACCTGGGGATAGGCTCCTCCCACCTCCAAAGCCATGCACCTGGGGATAGGCTCCTCCCACCTCCAAAGACATGCACCTGGGGATAGGCCCCTCCCACCTCCAAAGACATGCACCTGGGGATAGGCTCCTCCCACCTCCAAAGCCATGCACCTGGGGTTAGGCCCCTCCCACTTCCAAATACATGCACCTGGGGATAGGCTCCTCCCACTTCCAAAGACATGCACCTGGGGATAGGCCCCTCCCACCTCCAAAGACATGCACCTGGGCATAGGTCGATTGGCAACACTAAATTGGCCCTAGTGTGTGAATGTTGGTAAAAAAATATGGTACAAAGTTCAAATGACAACCGGATGTGACGTATACTTCCTGGTTTCGGTTTAGGCTGCGCCCTTTGAGTGTGACGTCATCCCCCTCAATAGCACCCCCGAATAGGTGATGGGTAAAAGCCACGCCCACTTCCAGGGCCATAAATCATTCTCAACCCTCCGCAGAACCCCGTTGGTTCCCCTCTTTTGGGTCATACAGTATCTTCTTCCATCCGTCATGTTCAACCCCCGACAGAAAATGAATATTTAAATCAAACCTAATCTAAATCTTCAATCTCAACGATTAGCAATTTAACAGTTGAGTATGAGAAAAAAATAGTGATACATTTTTCTGCATAACCGTTTTCATCTGACTCATTGGAACACGTTACTATCAAAAACCGCAGTTTGACTGTACATGAAGTATATCCAGAAAGTTCCGTGGCATTGTCTTGTGATGCACCTTGTTGGTATCATTTGTTTCAGGAGCGCTCCCAGAAGAGACCGCATTGATGAATGGGCTAACGGTGAACTTACACCTGCTTCTGGTGAGATCATCCAGCATTCGGGAAAAGCAGAAAAATGTTGTCAAAAATAGAAAAAGAAACTCCGTAACCTTTCTTTGCCAGCTTTCCTTCTACCAGCCCACAGCGGCACGGCACAAGATACTTCTGGAAGACAAAGCCTTCCCTTCGGATCACGTGAGTGACTTGGATCAAACGTTCAATTATGAATGCATCTGTTGGTGACGTGCGCAAGCGTCACGCTGTGAACTGAAATTTGCATATTATGTTGTCTCATCAGTTTGCAGCCGAGTCTCAAATCCGACTCAGAGGATTTGACCCCGACCAGAGCATGTTGCTGCTGGCACCCAGACCGGTATGTCCTGTAGAGGAGAATATATTCTTAGACAATTACTTTATTTCCAACACTTTTCTGAAAATTGTATTGTATAGACACAATGTCAGGTTCAAATCCCCGATGACATCTATTAAACAGACAAGAAGCAAGGAATCAAACAGGGACAGAATTCAATTTAGCTCAATGAGGAGAAATTTCTGGGCTGTACTCTTTGTACATTCTTCCACCACGCTCTGACAAGAGAATTCTATGCCTCTTCGTTTATTCGGACTTTCCATGATTACCCAGCATCAGCTGTTTCTAAAGGGAGGAGGGTCGTAAACTGCTGTTGCACTCAATCATAGACAGTACAAAAAAAAGGTGCCTGGAGGGGGGTCAGGTCCTGCTTTGTAGATCTCGGGTCAAGACAAGTCGCATCCCAATGTACACAGTGGAGTTTTACAAGCCTTTTCCTCGGTTCTGTCTGCTCGCCGGGAACTCATGGAAACACAAAGTTTTGTAATAACTTAGATACAATTATTCTTACACAATGTTTTGAGCTGGTTATTGGCAATAGAAAAGGGCAGAAACATGGTAAACATTGTAGAAAATATGGTCAAAATAAAGGGGAACTGCACGTTTTTTTTAATTTAATTTTGCCTGTCATTTACAATCCTACGGAGCTCCCAAAGGGACATGGATGTTTTGCCAGATCTCGCAATACCTTTTAGCCAGATCTGGTAATACCCTTTAGCCAGATCTCGCAATACTTTTTGCTAAATCTCACAATAGTTTTTGTGAGATCTCGCAAAAACAGCGATGGAGGAGCGGGAGCCTACCCATCATCTGTGCTGTGTTGTGGGACCATAATACAATTTTATGTCTTTATATGTTAGGCCAATACTAAAATAAAAATCAATAAACTTCTCCCACGGATGATGGGTAGGCTCCTCCATCGCTGTGTCTGTTTTACTTCCGGTTCACTGACATAGGAAAAAAAACTTTTGTGAAACCTCTCAAAAAAAGTATCGCGAGACCTCGCAAAAAAAAGTAAAGCGAGACCTTGCAAAAAAAGAGTATCGCGAGATCTCGCAAGAGTATCGTGAGATCCGCAAAAAAGCATTGCGAGATCTCGCAAAAAATTCTTGCGAGATCTGCAAAAAAGCATTGCGAAATCTCGCAAAAAAGTATCGCGAGATCTCACGAAAAAGCATCGCGAGCTCCGCAAAAAAGTATCGCAAAATCTCACAAGAGTATTGTGAGAGCCGCAAAAAAGCATCGCGAGATCTCGCAAAAAATTATTGCGAGATCCGCAAAAAAGCATTGCAAAATCTCGCAAAAAAGTATTGCGAGATCTCGCAAAAGAGTATCACGAGATCCGCAAAAAAGCATCGCAAGATCTCGCAAAAAATTATCGCTAGATCCGCAAACAGTATTGCGAGATCTCGCGATACTTTTTTGCGAGATCTCGCAAAGCAGTATTGCGAGATCTCGCAAAAAAAGAGTATTCAGAGATCTCGGAAGAGTATCGTGAGATCCGCAAAAAAGTATCGCGAGATGTCGCAAAAGAGTATCGCGAGATCCGCAAAAAAGCATCGTGAGATCCGCAAAAAAGTATCGCAAGATCTGGCAAAAAAGTATCGCAGGATCTCGCTAAAGAGTATCGCGACATCTCGCAAAAAAAGAGTATCCAGAGATCCCGCAAGAGTATCGCGATATCCGCAAAAAAGCATTGTGATATCTCGTAAAAAAATTATCGCGAGATCCGCAAAAAAGTATCGCAAGATCTCGCAAAAAAGTATCGCAGGATCTCGCTAAAGAGTATCGCGAGATCTCGCAAAAAAAGAGTATCCAGAGATCTCGCAAGAGTATCGCGATATCCGCAAAAAAGCATTGTGATATCTCGTAAAAAAATTATCGCGAGATCCGCAAAAAAGTATCGCAAGATCTCGCAAAAAAGTATCGCAGGATCTCGCTAAAAAGTATCGTGGGATCTCGCAAAAAGTATTGCGAGATCTCGCAAAAAAAGAGTATCCAGAGATCTCGGAAGAGTATCGTGAGATCCGCAAAAAAGTATCGCGAGATGTCGCAAAAGAGTATCGCGAGATCCGCAAAAAAGCATCGTGAGATCCGCAAAAAAGTATCGCAAGATCTGGCAAAAAAGTATCACAGGATCTCGCTAAAGAGTATCGCGACATCTCGCAAAAAAAGAGTATCCAGAGATCTCGCAAGAGTATCGCGATATCCGCAAAAAAGCATTGTGATATCTCGTAAAAAAATTATCGCGAGATCCGCAAAAAAGTATCGCAAGATCTCGCAAAAAAGTATCGCAGGATCTCGCTAAAGAGTATCGCGAGATCTCGCAAAAAAAGAGTATCCAGAGATCTCGCAAGAGTATCGCGATATCCGCAAAAAAGCATTGTGATATCTCGTAAAAAAATTATCGCGAGATCCGCAAAAAAGTATCGCAAGATCTCGCAAAAAAGTATCGCAGGATCTCGCTAAAAAGTATCGTGGGATCTCGCAAAAAGTATTGCGAGATCTCGCAAAAAAAGAGTATCCAGAGATCTCGCAAGAGTATCGCGAGATCCGCAAAAAAGTATTGCGAGATCTCGCAAAAGAGTATCGCGCGATCCGCAAAAAAGCATCGCAAGACTTCGCAAAAAATTATCAGGAGATCCGCAAAAAAGTATCACGAGATCTCGCAAAAAAAGAGTATCCAGAGATCTCGCAAGAGTATCGCGAGATCCGCAAAAAAGCATCGCAAGACTCAGCAAAAAATTATTGCTAATCGCGAGATCTCGCAAAAGAGTATAGCAAGATCCGCAAAAAAGCATCGCAAGACTTCGCAAAAAATTATCGCGAGTTCAGCAAAAAATTATCGCGAGATCTCGCAAAAAAGTATCGCGAGATCTCGCAAAAGAGTATCACAAGATCTCGCAAAAAAAGAGTATCCAGAGATCTCGCAAGAGTATCGCGAGATCCGCAAAAAAGCATTGTGAGATCTCGTAAAAAATTATCGCGAGATCCGCAAAAAAGTATCGCGAAATCTCACAAGAGTATCGTGAGATTCGCAAAAAAGCATCGCGAGATCTCGCAAAAGAGTATCGCGAGATCTCGCAAAAATAGAGTATCCAGAGATCTCGCAAGAGTATCGCGATATCCGCAAAAAAGCATCGTGAGATCTCGTAAAAAATTATCACGAGATCCGCAAAAAAGTATCGCGAGATCACGCAAAAGAGTATCGCGAGATCCGCAAAAAAGCATCGCAAGACTTCGCAAAAAATTATCGCGAGATCTCGCAAAAAAGTATCGTGAGATCTCGCAAAAGAGTATTGCGAGATCTCGCAAAAAAAGAGTATCCAGAGATCTCGCAAGAGTATCGCGAGATCCGCAAAAAAGCATTGTGAGATCTCGTAAAAAATTATCGCGAGATCCGCAAAAAAGTATCGCGAAATCTCACAAGAGTATCGTGAGATTCGCAAAAAAGCATCGCGAGATCTCGCAAAAGAGTATCGCGAGATCTCGCAAAAAAAGAGTATCCAGAGATCTCGCAAGAGTATCGCGAGATCCGCAAAAAAGCATTGTGAGATCTCGTAAAAAAATTATCGCGAGATCCGCAAAAAAGTATCGCAACATCTCGCAAAAAAGTATCGCAGGATCTCGCTAAAAAGTATCGCGGAATCTCGCAAAAAAGTATCTAGAGATCTCGCAAGAGTATTGCAAGATCCGCAAAAAAGCATTGTGAGATCTCGTAAAAATTTTTCGCGAGATCCGCAAAAAAGTATCGCAAGATCTCCCCAAAAAGTATCGCAGGATCTCGCTAAAAAGTATCACTAGACCTTGCAAAAAAAGTATCGTGGGATCCCGCAAAAGTGCAGTTCCCTTTTTAACCACAAGTTGATTTTTCATGTCAAATAGCAATGCAAAGTTTTAATTTGACAAAGTTTTTGCTTTTTCTCAGACACACACAATGGAGGTCTGGATGAATTTTTGCCTCATTCTTGTGAGAATACTGCGTGTGACTAAAGCATTAAAAGGTGAATTTATCCAGAACTAGCTGCAGTATGTTCCTACCATACCAACTTTATTTATGAAGCCCTTTAAAAACAAGCACAAAGTACAGTACACCACATAGAAATAGAGGCAGAGGACAGACTAAAATATAACATTTAAAACAGAAGTAAAATACACATTGAGGAAGTAAATCCAAATTACCCAAAGAACAATTTGTTTGAAAAAAAGCAGTTAAAAACAGTTAAAAAAGTTAAGTCTCATGCTGGGTTAAAAGCCAGTGAATAAAATTGGGTTTTAAGAAGGGTCTTAAAAGGGTCTGTCTCACATGGAGAGAGAGATGGTTCCAGAGATTGTTCAAACACCAACCAGGTAGCATCTGTTAGCAGATGATACTGTATCATCTCTTTCTCTTTCAGATTCATCAGGTCTTCAGCATTCTTCACTCACACGGCATACTTGCCAACCTTGAGACCTCCGATTTCGGGAGGTGGGGGTGTGTTAGGGGGCGTGGTTAAGAGGGGAGGAGTACATTTACAGCTAGAAAAGGGCAGATTGGATTTTAACCTATTTAAAACATGACATCAAAAATAAATATTAATTATGAGAAATCATAAAGATGATCAGTGTTTCCGCAAAGATAAATATCATTAATTATTAATATTAACATAGAGTTAAAGGTAAATTGAGCAAATTGGCAATTTCTGGCGATTTATTTAAGTGTGTATCAAACTGGTAGCCCTTCGCATTAATCAGTACCCAAGAAGTAGCTCTTGGTTTCAAAAAGGTTGGTGAGCCCTACCGTAAATGTTTTTGTCACATATGCATGTACAGTAGATGGCAGTATTGTGTTGTGCTTGTAGCGTGAAAGCAAGACAACTTCGTGTATCGTTGACACACAAAAACGTGTGCGTCCTTTATTCTTTTAGAACAAACCAGAATGAAACTTAAACACTCAAAATGGCGGGAACAACAAACCTCCACCTTTGGGAGAATCTCCTGACGGCCACTTAAAGGGGCCGCGCCGAATTACCTGCAACGGAACAACATTGTCATGTGCACAATCGAACAGTACAGTGAATAATAACAATAAGGTCAAGCACTAGGTGTGGCGAATTATCTCCGTAAATCAACCGCTACAATTGTCCTGTTTAAGAGTGTCACAACATTGCTGTTTACGGCAGACGAACTGCTTTACGGTAGACGAAAACGTGACTGCTGTTGTTGTGTGTTGTTACCGCGCTGGGAGGACGTTATTGAAACTGCCTAGAAATAAACCCACATAAGAAACTAAGAACTCGCCCTCGATCATTCTACAGTTGTAACTGTTTATATCGTAGGAAAACAGGCTGTCCTCACTCAGGTCCGCGTGGAGCTGGAGGGGGCGTGGCCTCCAGCTCCGCCTGAATTTCGGGAGATTTTCGGGAGAAAATTTGTCCCGGGAGGTTTTCGGGAGAGGCGCTGAATTTTGGGAGTCTCCCGGACAATCAAGTATGAAGTGAGGGATGAGGCAAAAACTTATCCAGACCCACTTAACCTTATTAATTTTTTTTAATTGTAATATTACTATTGTACTATATGACAATGTTGTATTAGAGATGCTAATCCTGTAGGTGAGGTCTGTTGTGTTCAGAATCAATGAAACGAGACTAAATTGGTGTGATCCCCGGTTTTATACTGTCTTGTGTCATGTGACACAAGCTTCAAAATGTTAACTGGACATATTTGTGTTTCTTGTCAAAGACGCAACTCAACCTGTTCTTAACCTTCTTGTGCTACGAGGGGGAGGAGACTCTGCGTACAGAAGACATCCTCGACGTGATCGAGACGGAGGGCGCCGCCATCGCCGTGGTGATGCTCAGCGGTGTTCAGTACTACACGGGTCAGCTGTTCGACATGGCTGCCATCACCAAGGCTGCTCACAAGCAGGTGTGCTTACTTGTTTCGACATGTTTCGATCTGGACAGACGGCCACGAAGTCAGTTTTGTTTGTGGATCAGGGCTGTTTGGCGGGCTTCGATCTCGCCCATGCGGCAGGGAACGTCGAGCTGAAACTACACGACTGGGGAGTGGACTTTGCCTGCTGGTGCACGTATAAGGTAAGGAACACACACACACACGCACGCAATTGTATTTGTTACCTTCTTGAGACCTCTTGAGGACCACCCTTTCTAGATATATAAAGATTGGAAAAATGAGTTAGAATTTCACAAGAAAAAGGGCACAATTTCAAAAAAATAACTTATATTTTGGCAGTATTATAAATAAATGTCATAATTTTAATAATTAATAAGTAAGTATACTAACTATTTAATAATTAATTTAACTGTAAATGTTTTTTAATCATCATTATTTGCTTCAAGTTATTACAGTATGTCTCCATCCATCCATCCATTTTCTACTGCTTATTCCTTTTGGGGTCACCGGTGCCTATCTCAGCTGCATTGTGGCGGAAGGTGGTGTACACCCTGGACAAGTCGCCACCTCATCGCAGGGTCAACACAGATAGACACTTTTCACACTTTATTTAGTTTTTTTTAATTTATTTTGGCCAAAAGGGGCGCATTTCAATTTCTTACACACACTTGTTATTTCATATGTTGACCAAAGAGTGAGTACTTTTAAAACCAACACAGTCAATTTCAAAAATCCCTCCTTTTTGGGACCACCCTCATTTTGATAGGTTTCACCACCATTGCATTCTCTATTAGATGCAATGGTTTTCTGCATTGGGACCATGATTTATGTCATCACTTGTTCACCGGTCCTCATATGGAAGATACTTTTCCTTGTTGATGTCTCAAGAAGTGTAGAAATACAAAAACACACGCACACACACAAAAATGTATTGCTTACTTTCTTTAGACCTCTGAAAAATGCCTAACTCTTGAGGACCATCCTTTGCAGATATATAAAGATTTGAAAAATTAGTTGGAATTTCACAAGAAAAAGTTCACAATTTCACAAAAATAACTAAGATTTTGCCAGTATTATAATAAGTCCTAATTTTACTCAACGCAAGTTAAAATTTTACAAAAAAAACTTAACATTTATTTTATGACAAATTTCACCGTTTTGCGTTAAAAAGTAATAATTTTACATCAAAAAGTAATAGTTTCACGAGAAAATATTGCAATATTATAGAAACAAAGAAATTGAGGAAATTGTTTCCAATTTCATAAGAAAAAAAGTCGACACATTGTGAGAAAAAGACTGCTTTTAGCTTACTTATTTATGGAATTTTTTGTTTTTTAATTGTTTTTTAATCTTCATTATTTACTTCAAGTTATTATAGTATGTCCCCATATACATATATTTTTTTTATTTTTTATTTTGGCCAAAGGGGGCGCACTTCAATTTCTTACACACACTTGTTTTTTCATATGTTGACCAGAGGGGGAGCAGTTTTAAAACCAACACAGTCAATTTGAAAAATCCCTCCTTTTTGGGACCACCCTCATTTTGATAGATTTCACCACCATTGCATACTCTATTAAATGCAATCGTTTTCCGTGTTGGGACCATGATTTATGTCATCACTTGTTCACCGGTCCTCATATGGTAGATACTTTTCCTTGTTGATGTCTCAAGAAGTGTAGAAATACAAAAACAGACGCACACACACAAAATTGTATTGCTTACTTTCTTTAGACCTCTGAAAAATGCCTAACTCTTGAGGACCATCCTTTGCAGATATATAAAGATTTGAAACATTTGTTGGAATTTCACAAGAAAAAGGTCACAATTTCATAAAAATAACTAACATTTTGCCAGTATTATAATAAGTCCTAATTTTACTCAACGCAAGTTAAAATTTTACAAAAAAAAACTTAACATTTATTTTATGACAAATTTCACCGTTTTGCGTTAAAAAGTAATAATTTTACATCAAAAAGTAATAGTTTCACGAGAAAATATTGCAATATTATAGAAACAGAAAGAAATTGAGGAAATTGTTTCCAATTTCATAAGAAAAAAAGTCGACACATTGTGAGAAAAAGACTGCTTTTAGTTTACTTATTTATGGAATTTGTTGTTTTTAATTGTTTTTTAATCTTCATTATTTACTTCGTTATTACAGTATGTCTCTATATACATATTTATTTTATTATTTTTAACTTATTTTGGCCAAAGGGGGCGCGTTTCAATTACTTACACACACTTGTTATTTCATACGTTGACCAGAGGGGGAGCACTTTTAAAACCGACACAGTCAATTTGAAAAATCCCTCCTATTTGGGACCACCCTTATTTTGATAGATATCACCACCATTGCATTCTCTATTGGATGCAATGATTTTCTGTATTGGGACCATGATTTATGTCATCACTTGTTCACCGGTCCTCATGTGGAAGGTACTTTTCCTTGTTGATGTCTCAAGAAGTGTAGAAATACAAGAACACACAATCTGTATGGTAAGTTTATATGTGTGTGTTTGGTTGCTCAGTATTTGAACTCCGGTGCTGGTGGGCTTGCTGGAGCTTTCATTCACCAAAAACATCAACATACCATCAAACCTACGTGAGTACACACACACAAACACACACGCAAACACACACTTATTTTTTTTCTGCCACTTGGCCCCAATGGACTGTAACTTTATAAAGCAAAAATTATAACGCAAACATTTTATTTTGTCAGATCGGACCCAAACGTTTTGTAGTTGTTGTTAGTTTTGTCCATTTTCTATCTAAGTTGAACGTTTTAATGACTACTTTGTTAATGTCGGAAAAAATCTGGAACAAAGAATTCCAAAAGCAGATGATGGGTCAGTTGAGGACTTGAGTGAGCTCATAGACAGAAATCCCAATTCCATGTTTTTAAAGAAGGTGACGAAAGAAGAAGTAATCAAAATTGTAAATAATTGTAAATCTAAGACCTCAACTGACTGTCATAGAATAGATATGGTAACAATAAAAAACGTTATACAAGACATTTCAGAACCTCTTGCATATATTAGTAACGTATCATTTTTAACCGGCAAATTCCCTGACAAAATGAAAATTGCTAAAGTTGTACCAATTCATAAGAAGGGAGACACACACCAGTTCACTAACTACAGACCAGTTTCATTACTTCCACAATCCTCCAAAATTATAGAAAAATTATTCAATAGTAGATTAGATACATTTATCAATAAAAGTGGGACGCTCGTGGAGAACCAATTTGGACTTAGAGCAAATATCTTAACTTCAATAGCATTAATCAAAATAACAGAGGAAATTACTAATGCAATAGACGGTAAGGAATGTGCAGCCGCAGTATTCATGGATTGAACAAAAGCATTTGACACAATTAATCATGATATTTTAATTACGTTATGGCATCAGAGGTTTGGTCTTGAGCTGGATAAGAAGTTATTTAACCAACAGGAAGCAATATGTGAAGATGGGTGAAAATAGTTCAACACGACTGGATATATCTTGTGGTGTACCCCAGGGATCAATACTGGGACCAAGATTGTTCAATCTTTATATAGACGATATTTGCAAAGTTACAAAATACTTGAAGTTAGTTTTAGTCCTTTTTTTTTTCTTTCTTTTTCATGAAAAAGGGACGTTTTTGTCATGAAAAAGGGAGGTTTTTGTGGTTAGTGCACTAATTGTAAGTGTATATTATGTTTTTTATGTTGATAAAAATTAATAAAAAATTCTTCTGCGGCCCGGTACCAATGGAGACCACTGGTTTACAGCACTTCCATATGGAGTCTACAGACATATCAATCAGAACTGTACGCTTTACACTTTTGTATTAGAAATGGCAACAGCGGAGGATGCATGTGCATGTACGAGCCAGTCTGCCCCACAATAAGAGAAGAGCCAAAAAAAAGGAACTTATTGACTACAGTGCGGACCACAATGGCGGACTTGCACAAAGCACTTTGGGTAAATGCATACCAAATATGGATAATCTGCTATTGTCACCGGTGTGAAAAACATCCCAGGCTGTGCAAATTCAAAATGGATCTTTTAGAGCAGAGTTTTATGCATTTTATTAGTATATTCTTTTTTTAAACTAAAATGTAAAAACTTGGTAAATTGCAATACATTTACCTCAAAATGTAGTGTATATTTCTGTGAATGGAAAAACAGTACTACTGTTTTTATGGTAAAAAAAAAAAAAAGGTAGCTCAGTTGCCAAAATTTTACTGTAAAATTTAAATTTGTTTTTTTATTGTAATTAAAAAACCTGCAATCATACAGTACAATTTTTGCACCTGAGATGCCAGTTTGTTTTTTGACCACAAATCAACAACTGTAGATTTTTTTGGTGTGTTATTTTAAATGCAAAAACAGCATTTACAGAAATTTAGATAAAAATGCTGTAAAAAAACACTTTAATGTCACAATTTGAATGTCTAATATATTTTTGCATAAGTAAACAATATTTAAGTCAACATAATTTGCGATTTCATATTTTTTTTTGTCCCAAAATAGAAAGAAATAATACATTTAGTAAGAAAAGTTACAGTAATTTATTGATAAATATTATTTCCAGGGCCAAATAAAATGAAGTGGTGGGCCACGTCTGGCCCCCGAGCCTTGAGTTTGACATCTGTGTTTTAGAGGAAGTATAAAAAGGCAGATTTTGGTGACTTATACGGATCCCAAATACACAAAAACAGGTACCAAAACAGACCCCTTTAAATTCTTTACAATCCTGTCTGAATTTTATTTTATAAAAGTAAATACATTGGACTAATAAAATTGATTACAGCATTATTTTAAAGGTGAATTATTATTATTCTTATGCCTTTAATGAGTAGCTTGTATCAACACTGATTGGAGAATATGAATTTAAAGTAAAAAAAACAAAACAAAAGGTCCTGGTGTGAACTTCAGCGCCCGTCAGTGTTAACGCGGTGGGCCCCTAAAACGCAGAAGGGGCCATTTTGGTCCTCTCAGTACATTTAAGTGTAGTTGTGTGAGTTTCTCAACAAGGAGGACGATAGACAACATACTTAAGCTTCTTGTATTATTCTTACTCACAAAATTATTTTATGCTTTAAATATTTAAACATTAATCAATCAATGTTTATTTATATAGCCCTAAATCACAAATGTCTCAAAGGACTGCACAAATCATTACGACTACAACATCCTCGGAAGAACCCACAAAAGGGCAAGGAAAACTCACACCCAGTGGGCAGGGAGAATTCACATCCAGTGGGATGCCAGTGACAATGATGACTATGAGAAACCTTGGAGAGGACCTCAGATGTGGGCAACCCCCCCCCCCCCCCTCTAGGGGACCGAAAGCAATGGATGTCGAGCGGGTCTAACATGATACTGTGAAAGTTCAATCCATAGTGGCTCCAACACAGCCGCGAGAGTTCAGTTCAAAGCGGATCCAAGACAGCAGCGAGAGTCCCGTCCACAGGAAACCATCCCAAGCGGAGGCGGATCAGCAGCGTAGAGATGTCCCCAACCGATACACAGGCGAGCGGTCCATCCTGGGTCCCGACGAGCGGTCCATCCTGGGTCTCGACTCTGGACAGCCAGTACTTCATCCATGGTCATCGGACCGGACCCCCTCCACAAGGGAGGGGGGGGACATAGGAGAAAAAAGAAAAGAAGCGGCAAATCAACTGGTCTAAAAAGGAGGTCTATTTAAAGGCTAGAGTATACGGATGAGTGTTAAGGTGAGACTTAAATGCTTCTACTGAGGTAGCATCTCGAACTGGGCATTCCAGAGTACTGGAGCCCGAACGGAAAACGCTCTATAGCCCGCAGACTTTTTTTGGGCTTTAGGAATCACTAATAAGCCGGAGTCTTTTGAAGGCAGATTTCTTGCCGGGACATATGGTACAATACAATCGGCAAGATAGGCTGGAGCTAGACGTGTAGTATTTTATACGTAAGTAGTAAAACCTTAAAGTCACATCTTAAGTGCACAGGAAGCCAGTGCAGGTGAGCCAGTATAGGTATATATGTATGTATATATGTATATAAAGGTATATACAGTATAGGTATATATGTATGTATATATGTATATAAAGGTATATACAGTATAGGTATATATGTATGTATATATGTATATAAAGGTATATACAGTATAGGTATATATGTATGTATATATGTATATAAAGGTATATACAGTACAGGCGTAATATGATCAAACTTTCTTGTTCTTGTCAAAAGACTAGCAGCCGCATTTTGTACCAACTGTAATCTTTTAATGCTAGACATGGGGAGACCCGGAAATAATACGTTACAGTAATCGAGACGAGACGTAACAAACGCATGGATAATGATCTCGGCGTCTTTAGTGGACAAAATGGAGCGAATTTTAGCGATATTACGGAGATTAAAGAGGGCCGTTTTAGTAACGCTTTTAATGTGTGCCTCAAAGGAGAGAGTTGGGTGGAAGATAATACCCAGATTCTTTACCGAGTCACCTTGTTTTATTATTTGGTTGTCAAATGTTAAAGTTGTATTATTAAATAGAGTTCGATGTCTAGCAGGACCGATAATCAGTATTTCCATTTTTTTGGCGTTAAGTTGCAAAAAATTAGCGGACATCCATTGTTTAATTTCATTAAGACACGCTTCCAACTGACTACAATCCGGCGTGTTGGTCAGCTTTAGGGGCATGTAGAGTTGGGTGTCATCAGCATAGCAGTGAAAGCTAACACCGTATTTGCGTATGACGTCACCCTTAACTTAAAACAGCTAATTTAATTTAGGGAAGTGAAAAGCATACAATATGTTTTATACCTTTAATTGTTCTGTAATCATCCCTAAAAAAAATTAATTCATGCGTGTTTTAGTCTTTTTAAATTCAGTTTTGAATACAAAAAATAAAATGTGGCTGTTCAAGCACTACCAGGCATGGAATGTTCCACAACTCAAAAAGGGAGGGTTTTATTCTCTCAACACTTATTTATTCCGCTTTAGCATGAACTTGTTTCATTGTTGCTTCTTTATCTTTTTCTCTTGAGAAATGAACACGAAGGAACTGGTGTAGTCGTAGAATTATCACTCTGATGATTGGTAAAAAGTACACATACAAGCGGGATTTGGCTTCCAAACAAATTATCCCATCAATCAGACCTCTAAAAATACAACACAACATGACTAACATGTCTTACATGCATTAAAGAAAAATGGTTCATGCAATGTTTTATTTTTGTGCAAGTTTGATGCGTTTTTCTCACAAAACTTGGAATGGTTTGTTTTCCTTCTACCGTATTTCCTTGAATTGCCGCCAGGGCGCTAATTAATTTAAAACCTCTTCTCACTCCTGCCTTTACCAAAGGCATGTGGTAAAGGCAAGCATGCGCTTATAAATTTGAGTGTGATGTAAGGATACCATCATGAAAAGCACATTTAATTAAAAAAACGTTATTTTGGTCTTACCTTTATTTATAAATGAAGTCCATGCACAGCTCCTTCTGATCAAAAGCATCGATAACTTATTTATTAAAGTCTTCCTTATCTTTCTTCAGTTTTAAAAGTCTCTCCGTCTCGATGGAGATCTTCATTTATTACTTCCTGCTTCAATTGAAAGTCCAGTTTAGAAAACTGTTTTATTTTAGATATGTAATCCTCCATGTTAAAAGTGCAAGCGAGAGGAAAAAATAAACACACACTGCTCACTCTTGCTGCTTGTTGTCACTTCTTCTGCAGCCAAGTAGTCGCAAGAAGGATCACTAGCGCCCTCTACCACCAGGAGGCATTTGATGATTCATATTTGACACACGCAGCTACGGTATATTAATAAAACATAGCTACTTACTGTTCTTTTTAGCATATTCAATAGCTTGGACCTTAAATCCTACTGAATAGCTCTTAATCTTCTTCCCTTTAAGCAATTTCAAATGATTGAAATCAGCCTCCTCCATTTTGAAAATGATGACAGGTGAAGTGTCACTTGTGACGTGACGAGTTTGACCCGGTGGAAATTCTAGACATGCGCTAATTAGGGTTGGGTATCGTTTGAATTCGAACGATTCCGATTTTTTGTTTAGATTCCGATTCCTGACTATTCTCGATTCCGATTCTTTCTTTTAAAAAAAAAAAAAAAAGGCAGGGTCAAAAAAAAGTTTAGGATCTTTTAAATGGGCTAGCTAACCTACAGTCTTTCTGAATGAAATAGTCTGACATTCTCCATCAATTTTAATTCTATTAACTTTTTATGAACTTTACTATAAATTCCTCACAGGGCTGTTTTCAACTAGAATATAAATATCAAATCAATGAACTTGAATATAAATATTATAAATTATGAATACATTTTCACAGGGGTACACTTTCATCAAGAGAGCTTTATTTTTGAAAACCTCATGAAAACACATTTACACGCACAAGTGTATGATGCTGCAGGAAACCTCATGAAAACACATTTACACACACAAGTGTATGATGCTGCAGGAAACCTCATGAAAACACATTTCCACACACAAGTGTATGATGCTGCAGGTACTTAAACATGTTACCGTGCTCCCACTGATGGGCTAACGTGGTGCAGAAAAGCAAATAAACAATAAGAAACAACTTAACTTGCAAAACCCGGTCATGATTAGCAGCAGGTACAGTATAAAATCAGAGACAGTTCTTGTTTAGGAAAATTACCATATCCGCCTTCTCAGGCTGAAAGTTCGAGCGTTCTGGACAGATAGTGTCTCCTGTCGAACTCGGAGGTGCTTCATCATGTTCGACGTGCACCCTCCTATACGAAACTGTCCTGTCGCACGTGTTACATTTCGCCGATATTTAATTTTTATTAGTAAAATAAAGCCCGCAGACTTTTTTTGGGCTTTGGGAATCACTAATAAGCCGGAGTCTTTTGAACGCAGATTTCTTGCCGGGACATATGGTACAATACAATCGGCAAGATAGGATGGAGCTAGACCGTGTAGTATTTTATACGTAAGTAGTAAAACCTTAAAGTCACATCTTAAGTGCAAAGGAAGCCAGTGCAGGTGAGCCAGTATAGGTATATATGTATGTATATATGTATATAAAGGTATATACAGTATAGGTATATATGTATATAAAGGTATATACAGTATAGGTATATATGTATGTATATATGTATATAAAGGTATATACAGTATAGGTATATATGTATGTATATATGTATATAAAGGTATATACAGTATAGGTATATATGTATGTATATATGTATGTATATATGTATATAAAGGTATATACAGTATAGGTATATATGTACGTATATATGTATATAAAGGTATATACTGTACCGGCGTAATATGATCAAACTTTCTTGTTCTTGTCAAAAGTCTAGCAGCCGCATTTTGTACCAACTGTAATCTTTTAATGCTAGACATGGGGAGACCCGAAAATAATACGTTACAGTAATCGAGACGAGACGTAACAAACGCATGGATAATGATCTCGGCGTCTTTAGTGGACAAAATGGAGCGAATTTTAGCGATATTACGGAGATGAAAGAAGGCCGTTTTAGTAACGCTTTTAATGTGTGACTCAAAGGAGAGAGTTGGGTCTAAGATAATACCCAGATTTTTTACCGAGTCACCTTGTTTTATTATTTGGTTGTCAAATGTTAAAGTTGTATTATTAAATAGAGGTCGGTGTCTAGCAGGACCGATAATCAGCATTTCCGTTTTTTTGGCGTTAAGTTGCAAAATGTAAACTTTTGAACGATTCCGGGAGAATCGGAAAGTTAGTCCCGGTTCCAATCAATACTTGATAGTCGATACCCAACCCTAGCGCTATAAAAAATAATATTTTGCGAAACGAGTTTGACCCGCCGTTAATCCTGAGCCGGCGGTAATGCTAATCATGCGCTAATTATTTTTGCGAAACGGGTTCGACCCGGCAGTAATTCTAGGCTGGCGCATACTATATACCCGGCGGAAATTCAAGCAAATACGGTACTTCTCGTTGCAGAGGCCAATCAAAGTCATGGAATGTTTTTTTTTTTCCCCCACTTTAGTTGGTATGATGCGTTATGTCACTTGAATTCTTGTATATTGGCAGGCTCACAGGCTGGTGGGGTCATGAACTGAGAACTCGCTTCCAGATGAATAACGGTAACATGTCATCATGCATCGGAGGAAACACTGCCATCTTGTGGTGATAATTGACACTCCAAAACATGTAGAACAGGGGTCGGGAACCTTTTTGGCTGAGAAAGCCATGAAAGCCAAATTTTTTAAAAACGTATTTCCGTGAGAGCCATATTATATTTTGATAATACTTTGATATGGGGAACCCATCCATCATCCATCCATCTTCTTCCGCTTATCCGAGGTCGGGTCGCGGGGGCAACAGCCTAAGCAGGGAAACCCAGACTTCCCTCTCCCCAGCCACTTCGTCTAGCTCTTCCCGGGGGATCCCGAGGCGTTCCCAGGCCAGCCGGGAGACATAGTCTTCCCAACGTGTCCTGGGTCTTCCCCGTGGCCTCCTACCGGTTGGACGTGCCCTAAACACCTCCCTAGGGAGGCGTTCGGGTGGCATCCTGACCAGATGCCCGAACCACCTCATCTGGCTCTTCTCGATGTGAAGGAGCAGTGGCTTTACTTTGAGTTCCTCCCGGATGGCAGAGCTTCTCACCCTATCTCTAAGGGAGAGACCCGCCACACGGCGGAGGAAACTCATTTCGGCCGCTTGTACCCGTGATCTTATCCTTTCGGTCATGACCCAAAGCTCATGACCATAGGTGAGGATGGGAACGTAGATCGACCGGTAAATTGAGAGCTTTGCCTTCCGGCTCAGCTCCTTCTTCACCACAACGGATCGGTACAACGTCCGCATTACTGAAGACGCCGCACCGATCCGCCTGTCGATCTCACCATCCACTCTTCCCACACTCGTGAACAAGACTCCTAGGTACTTGAACTCCTCCACTTGGGGCAGGGTCTCCTCCCCAACCCGGAGATGGCACTCCACCCTTTTCCGGGCGAGAACCATGGATTCGGACTTGGATATGGGGAACATATTCACCATTAATTAATTGCTTATTAACATGTACATTCGTAACATATTGGCTCTTAATCAGTCATTTTTAAGTACTTATTAATGCCTTTTTCTGCATGGCCTTATTTTACAAGCAGTAAGCCATTAACTAAGAGTCTTCCCTCAATAACCTCAGAATTATTGCTTATTAGTAACCCTAACCCTTATATGGTCCCCTAGTGTCCAAATAACTCTTAATTAAGTCTTTGTTATGAACAGAATGGGTGACAAAGAACAGCCTTGGCGGAGTCCAACCCTCACTGGAAATGTGTTCGACTTACTGCTGGCAACGCGGACCAAGTTCTGGCACTGATCGTACAGGGAGCGGACCACCACAATAAGACAGTCCGATACCCCATACTCTCTGAGCACTCCCCACAGGACTTCCCGAGGGACACGGTCGAATGCCTTCTCGAAGTCCACAAAGCACATGTAGACTGGTTGGGCAAACTCCCATGCACCCTCAAGAACCCTGCCGAGAGTATAGAGCTGGTCCACAGTTCCACGACCACATTTCGAGTGAGGGTTGGACTCCGCCAAGGCTGCCCTTTGTCACCAATTCTGTTCATAACTTTTATGGACAGAATTTCTAGGCGCAGTCAAGGCGTTGAGGGGTTCCGGTTTGGTGACCGCAGGATTAGGTCTCTGCTTTTTGCAGATGATGTGGTCCTGATGGCTTCATCTGACCGGGATCTTCAGCTCTCGCTGGATCGGTTCGCAGCTGAGTGTGAAGCGACCGGACTGAGAATCAGCACCTCCAAGTCAGAGTCCATGTTCTCGCCCGGAAAAGGGTGGAATGCCATCTCCGGGTTGGGGAGGAGACCCTGCCCCAAGTGGAGGAGTTCAAGTACCTAGGAGTCTTGTTCACGATTGAGGGAAGAGTGGATCGTGAGATCGACAGGCGGATCGGTGCGGCGTCTTCAGTAATGCGGACGTTGTACCGATCCGTTGTGGTGAAGAAGGAGCTGAGCCGGAAGGCAAAGCTCTCAATTTACCGGTCGATCTACGTTCCCATCCTCACCTATGGTCATGAGCTTTGGGTTATGACCGAAAGGATAAGATCACGGGTACAAGCGGCCCAAATGAGTTTCCTCCGCCGTGTGGCGGGGCTCTCCCTTAGAGATAGGGTGAGAAGCTCTGCCATCCGGGAGGAACTCAAAGTAAAGCCGCTGCTCCTCCACATCGAGAGGAGCCAGATGAGGTGGTTCGGGCATCTGGTCAGGATGCCACCCGAACGCCTCCCTAGGGAGGTGTTTAGGGCACGTCCAACCGGTAGGAGGCCACGGGGAAGACCCAGGACACGTTGGGAAGACTATGTCTCCCGGCTGGCCTGGGAACGCCTCGGGATCCCCCGGGAAGAGCTAGACGAAGTGGCTGGGGAGAGGGAAGTCTGGGTTTCCCTGCTTAGGCTGTTGCCCCCGCGACCCGACCTCGGATAAGCGGAAGATGATGGATGGATGGATGGATGGATGGATGGAGTCTTTGTTACTAAGAATATGTTCCCCATACTAAAGTGTTACCAATATTTTTTAACAATGAATACAAATAAATGTGTGCATTTTAAAGTTAGACCAACATTTTTAGAGTGTAATAAGTCTCTTGTTCTTTTTAATAACATTGTTATTCTGAAGCTAACAAATAATAAATAAAATACTTCTTACGATTAATGCAACTTCTTGGATTGATGGAATAAAACGCATGAGAATGTTTTTAATTTTGAACGTTATTTTTAACCTTGTGATTACCAGCCGAATCATTCATTACTTATCGCAGGGGTCGGGAACCTTTTTGGCTGAGAGAGCCAAGAATCCAAATATTTTAAAATGTATTTTCGCAAAAGCCGTATAATATTTTTTTCAACGCTGAACACAACTGAACGCGTGCATTTTTAAGTAAGACCAACATTTCTAGATTATAATAGGTCTCTTATTCTTTGTAATAACATTGTTATTCTGAAGCTAACTGTGGAGGGGGCGTGGCCTGCAGAGAAGCGGGGTGTTGCCAGGACCAGCCTCGAAATCAGCGACAGGTGCATAGGAGGCCCACCTGGGCCTTTTTTAAAATCTAATTTATAAGCAGCAGCCAGGAGGAGAGACGGGGTTGGGGCTGGAGCCAGAGTGCGAGCGAGAACAAAATAGTAAAAAGACAATTGCTGGAAAACAACTGAGAGACTTATTGAAAAATAAAAAAAATATTGTAACACTGAAACAGGCTCTCATGTCGGTGTTTGGTGGTCTGAAGAACCCCCAGGAGGGCAAACCCTACACTAACCGATAATAAATAAATCACTTCTTACTAGGGATGCACCGATTAATCGGTTACCGAATATATTCGGCCGAATATGGCAAAAAAAGCCACATTCGGCCTTCGGTGGAATGAGTTAAAAACAAGGCCGAATAGTGGGGTGTGACGCAAGTTTTTGACGCGGTGACGCAATCAACCAACGTGCAGTGACGTTGGGATATGTTGTGTACCTGTATAAGTGTATGAGGTTACAAGCACACACTTATTGAGATTTAGTGGGGCCTCTGTTTACATTATTAGCCTGTTGTGTAGGCTACCTGTATAAGTGTATGAGGTTACAAGCACACACTTAATTGAGATTTACTTGAGCCTTCTGTTTACATTATTAGCATATCTACTGTGGCTAAGGAGACTTTTGGCAAAAGGACAATAATTCATTTGTTGTGGGTTTATCCACTTTAATGCACTTTATTTTTTTTTTGGAATGCATGTTTTGTTTGAAGGCCTAATATAAATGAAAAACGTTGTGCTTTTTTTGAAAAGCAAAGGCTACTGGAATATTAAAAAAAATGTCAATATTCAATAAAAAATTACTTTATTTGAAAAACATGTCTAAATATTTATTCTAGGCTATTTATGCACTATTAAAAAAATTGTGAAAAACTGCTTTCATTATTCAGTATTCGGCCTTCGGCCAAGCGTTTAAATTTTATTCGGCTTCGGCCACAAATTTTCATTTCGGTGCATCCCTACTTCTTACCCTTATTGCAACTTCTTGAACAAGTGCGGTAGAAAAAAGGATGGATGGATAAAAATGCATGCGCATGTTTTATATTTTGAACATTATAACAGGGACGGCGTGGCGCAGTGGGAGAGTGGCCGTGCGCAACCCGAGGGTCCCTGGTTCAAATCCCACCTAGAACCAACCTCGTCACCATGAATTGATTAACGTGGACCCCGACTTAAACAAGTTGAAAAACTTATTCGGGTGTTACCATTTAGTGGTCAATTGTACGGAATATGTACTGAACTGTGCAATCTACTAATAAAAGTATCAATCAATCAATCAAACCGTTGTGTCCTGAGCAAGACACTTCACCCTTGCTCCTGATGGGTGCTGGTTGGCGCCTTGCATGGCAGCTCCCTCCATCAGTGTGTGAATGTGTGTGAATGGGTAAATGTGGAAGTAGTGTCAAAGCGCTTTGAGTACCTTGAAGGTAGAAAAGCGCTATGCAAGTACAACCCATTTATTATTTTCAACAGTCTCAGCTCAGATTTATCCGAGAGCCAGATGCAGTCATCAAAAGAGCCACATCTGGCTCGCGAGCCATAGGTTCCCTACCCCTGACTTATCGTGTTAAGCAATGTCAGTTAAGATTTATCTGAGAGCAAAATGCAGTCGACAAAAGAGCCACATCTGGCTCTAGAGCCGCAGGTTCCCTACTTCTGATGTAGAACAACACATTTGTTTTGCCCTGAATTTCTACAAATTAAAACCCGCCTTCCGCCCGATTGTATCTGAGATAGGCACCAGGGCCCCCCGCGACCCCAAAGGGAATAAGCGGTAGAAAATGGATAGATGGATGGATAAAGACGTATAAGTAGAAAGAGAAATTGCATAACGGAAATTTGCTTCATGAAGTCATGACCAGCAAACACTTTGTTGAAATGATGAATCTACCAGGCGAGTTAGACATAAAGACACAGTTTGAAGAGCATTTCTTTTTAAGTAACATGACTTCAAGACATTTTTTATGAACAAGTTTGTTTGATCTACATGAGAGCACGGCATTGTACGCATGTTCCAAATAAACTCCAACAATAACCATCATGCACATTATGTACATAGGCTTTCTTAATAAAATGCTGCCACATTATAACTTGCAAATTTTAGGTAACATTGAATCCAACAATAGGTATGTTAGAACACTTATGAGGTAAAATTCACACTCTTTCTGGAAGCAAACTAACACCTCGACTCGCCACATCCTGCTGCCGGCTTGTAAGCACAGCTTATTCGACCGCGGCGGTCATGTGACTAGGGAGTGCACGCCGAGCTCAAAGAGCAATATAGAAAAAAAAAATTTAATGAATTTGACATTTGCAACCTCATTATACTATTGGCTAAGTTTTATATTCATTAATGTAAGTTTGTCAATGCCCGACCTGTTTTCTGTGCATTTAAAAAAAGAAATACAACTCTATGTTAAAACAATCTCTACCTCTAACAATCAAAAAGCTGTAAAAAAGATGACGCTGCGTTCCAAATCTAAATTATTTACTGTACTTGTGTGAGCCTATGGTTTTGCACTTTGTTATATATAAATATATATATATATATATACATATATATATATATATATATATATTAGGGCTGGGCAACGATTAAAAATTTCAATCGAAGTTAATCGCACAATTTCTCCGATTAATCGCGATTAACTGCATTGTATACGCAAAGCCCAATAATGAATTCAAAAGTAGTGTGTAGTGCACCTTTATTGGAATATTCTCCCACATGAACAAAAGCAGCAAAACATTTGTTGTGCAAACACAATTTAAATCAGTCCTTGTTAAACAGTAGCAGTTAAATAGCATATTTTATAAAAATCAACTCAAAAAATGTAAATACAAACATTTAAGCTTATTGCCACTGCCAGAGTATTTAAGTTATCCTGTTTGTTATGGAAAATAAATATAATCTACATACAAATCTCTGAGCCACAATCATAACATCTGAACAGGCAATTTCTGAGGTAACAGCAGAAACATTTTTTTTATCAGGGATCTTATGTTTAAAAAAACGTTATTATAGGTAGTGGGCTGTTTTAGGGAATTTTTGATCAAATTATCCGTAGTAGCAATATTAATAATGTTGTGTTTATTCTGCGTAGTGCACTTAAAATAATTATGACCATATCTAGGAATTGATATGATGGGAATTTTCCGATTGTTTGCTTGGTGCTTTGATAAACTGAACGCATCATATACATGGTACTATATTGTGATGTTATGAGCCAGGGAAAAAAAGAACTACCCTACCCAGCATGCAACAGGAGTGACGAGCATGCGCAGTAGCCCGGTATAGGTTGTGTCGCCATGACAGCATCTTGTATGTTGTTATATGCACGCTCTGAAAGCAAACGTTAAGAACTCAGCCAACACTCCTGGTCTGCATTATTCATAAATAGACAGACAACACATATACTCCGCTGCTTCACAGGCCGCTGGATGTAGCCGGCAAAGTATTCCCATGCTAGCTAGCCGGTCTAGCAAGCACGCGTCATTCAGTCCAAAACGGCCCGATCTATCCACATCCAGAATTGTCTGGCGGTCGTAAGTGATCCCGGAGTGACCACGCTGTAAGCCAGCCATGAAATTTGCAGAATTGTCCGGTATTTTTGCCAAATGTTCCATCTTTACCAAGAGCCCCTCGATGCCGGGCGACGCCATCTTGTTAAGAAAAGGCGTTGACAAAATAAAAGCATGTAAACAACATACGCAAATGTGAGATAAAATAATTGTCGGCGTTAATAGATTGATGAGTTAACTCGCAATTAACGCATTAATTTGCCCACCCCTAATATATATATATATATATATATATATATATATATATATATATATGTCTTGATTGGATTATCCAGACAATAGTGCTCGATACCGTGGTAGAGCGCAATATGTAGGTGTGGGAAAAAAATCACAAGAGTACTTCATCTCTACAGAACTGTTTCATGAGGGGTTCCCTCAATCATCAGGAGATTTTAATGGAAGCATTCACATTCACATTAAAATCTCCTGATGATTGAGGGAACCCCTCATGAAACAGTTCTGTAGAGATGAAGTAGTCTTGTGATTTTTTCCCACACCTACATATATATATATATATATATATATATATACACATATAGCATTCTATTTTTAGTTACTTTTTTGAGTTCACAACCTCCTAGCGCTGTTTTGTACTTTTTATACTGTTTTTGTACCTTTTTTGTATAGCTGGGTTGGTTCGGTGGCCGTGCCAGCAACTTGACGGCTGCAGGTTCAATCCCCGCTTCCGCCATTCGAGTTACTGCCGTTGTGTCCTTGGGCAAAACACCTTACCCACCTGCTCCCAGTGCCACCCACACTGGTTTAGATATAAATATTCGATATTGGGTTTCACTATGTAAAGCGCTTAGAGTCACTAGAGAAAAAAGCGCTATATAAATATAATTCACTTCACTTCAATTCACTTATTATCATTTTTAGATTGTTTGTAAATGTTGCCATTTATAAATAAAGGTTTATAAAATATAAATAAATAAATAAATGAAAAAATAACAAGAGCACACCAGTCACTTCCTGCTGTTGGCATATAACCAAAGCTGATTGGACCGCTGTGGTCACGTGACTAGAAAGAGAGTCAAATGTTAAAGTACCCATGATTGTCACACACACACTAGGTGTGGTGAAATTTGCCCTCTGCATTTGACCCATCACCTTGGTCACCCCCTGGGAGGTGAGGGGAGCAGTGAGCAGCAACGGTGGCCACGCCCGGGAAAATTTTGGGTGATTTAACCCCCAATTCCAACAATAACTCCCATTTTTATAGTCTTTGGTATGACTCGACTGGGGTTTGAACTCAGAACCTACTGATTTCAGATCGAACACTCGCACCACTAGACCACTGAGTAGGTAGAGCAGGGGTAGGGAACATATGGCTCTAGAGCCAGATGTGGCTCTTTTGATGACTGCATCTGGCTCTCTGATAAATCTGAGCTGATGTTGCTTAACACGATAAGTAATGAATAATTCAGCTGGTAATCACAGTGTTAAAAATAATGTTCAAAAAATAAAATATTCTCATGCATTTTTAATCCATCCATCCGTTTTCTACCGCACCTGTTCAAGAAGTTGCGTTAATGGTAAGAAGTTATTTATGTATTAATTGGCCCTAGTGTTTGAATGTGAGTGTGAATGTTGTCTGTCTATCTGTGTTGGCCCTGCGATGAGGTGGCGACTTGTCCAGGGTGTACCCGCCTTCCGCCCGATTGTAGCTGAGATAGGCGCCAGCGCCCCCCGCGACCCCGAAAGGGAATAAGTGGTAGAAAATGGATGGATGGATGGGTAAGTGTGGGGCTTGCCCTCCTGGGGGTTCTTCAGACCCCCAAGCACCGACATGAGAGCCTGTTTCAGGGTTACAATATTGTTTTATTTTTCAATACGTTTCCAGAAATAGTATTTCCAGCCCCAACCCCGTCTCTCCTCCTGGCTGCTGCTTATAACAGAGCGACAGGTGATTAGATAACAAGCCCCAGGTGGGCCATCTACGCACCTGTCGCTGCAGACCCGCAGACCACGCCCCCTCCACAGTTAGCTTCAGAATAACAATGTTATTACAAAGAATAAGAGACCTATTATACCTTGGAAATGTTTAGTTATGTTCAGTGTTAAAAAAAAATATTATATGGCTCTTAGGGAAATATACTTTAAAATATTTGGCTTTTTGGCTCCACGGTGGCAGAGGGGTTAGTGCGTCTGCCTCACAATACGAAGGTCCTGCAGTCCTGGGTTCAAATCCAGGCTCGGGATCTTTCTGTGTGGAGTTTGCATGTTCTCCCCGTGAATGCGTGGGTTCCCTCCGGGTACTCCGGCTTCCTCCCACTTCCAAAGACATGCACCTGGGGATAGGCCCCTCCCACTTCCAAAGACATGCACCTGGGGATAGGCCCCTCCCACTTCCAAACACATGCACCTGGGGATAGGCCCCTCCCACTTCCAAAGACATGCACCTGGGGATAGGCCCCTCCCACCTCCAAAGACATGCACCTGGGGATAGGCCCCTCCCACCTCCAAAGACATGCACCTGGGGATAGGCCCCTCCCACCTCCAAAGACATGCACCTGGGGATAGGCCCCTCCCACTTCCAAAGACATGCACCTGGGGATAGGCCCCTCCCACTTCCAAAGACATGCACCTGGGGATAGGTTGATTGGCAACACTAAATTGGTCCCTAGTGTGTGAATGTGAGTGTGAATGTTGTCTGTCTATCTGTGTTGGCCCTGCGATGAGGTGGCGACTTGTCCAGGGTGTACTCCGCCTTCCGCCCGATTGTAGCTGAGATAGGCGCCAGCGACCCCGAAAGGGAATAAGCGGTAGGAAATGGATGGGCTTTTTGGCTCTCTCAGCCAAAAAGGTTCCCGACCCCTGAGGTAGAGAGTAAAGAGGAATGGCATAATAGTCTCCGCAAAAGTAGAAAAGTATGGATTACTTCAACATGCAACAATGTGTGTGTGTGTGTGTGTGTGTGTGTGTGTGTGTGTGTGTGTGTGTGTGTGTGTGTGTGTGTGTATACGCAGTGCTAGATCTGCAGCCTGGTGTGAGTGGTTTCAGACTGTCCAACCAGCCCATTTTGCTGGTGTGCCCCCTTCAGGCCAGTTTGGAGGTACTGCACCCATTTGCCAGGTATAGAAGTCCAGTCTAGTGTCTTTGATGTCATGTCGTGTTCCGTGCAGGTTTTCAACATGACCAGCATGCAGGCCCTGCGCAGGAAGGCTGTGCTGCTGACAGGATATTTAGAGTACCTGGTTGCCCACGACTACTCGGGGGACCACACCCAGCCCTCTAAACCTCAAGTGCGCATTATTACGCCCCCCGACCCCGAGCAGAGAGGCTGCCAGCTGTCGCTGTCTTTCTCCGCTTCTATTGGGCGAGTCCACCAGGAGCTGGAGAAGAGGGGCGTGGTTGTGAGTTCATGGCTATCACGTTACACCCGTGTCGGGCGGGACTCTGTTGCAAGTAGGGGAGCAGGCCTTCCACTCACAAATACTGTGTTTTGTGTTTCCTTGTCTCAGTGTGACATGCGCGACCCGGACGTCCTCCGTGTCGCCCCGGTGCCGCTCTACAACTCATATGGTGACGTCCATCGTTTCATCAAAAGTCTGGAGGCGGCCCTGGCTGCCAGCTGCTGCTAATTAATTAGCAGCCAATATCCTTCAATAAAATATCCAATAAATTCTTGAATTCCTCAAAATAGAATTTCTGGCAGTGAATGTTTGTGACTTGTTGAGCCAGCTTTTATAGACCAGGTCTCCACTCGGCACCCAACATCCTTTCCAATCCCAACAAAACCTACCGTATTTTTCGGACTTAAAATCCTTTCATTTTCTTAAAAATCCACAGTGCGCCTTATAAGCCGGTGTACGAAATAATTCTGGTTCAATCAATCAATCAATCAATCAATGTTTATTTGTATAGCCCTGAATCACAAGTGTCTCAAAGGGCCGCACAAGCCACAACGACATCCTCGGTTCAGATCCCACATAAGGGCAAGGAAAAACTCACAACCCAGTGGGATGTCAATATCAATGACTATGAGGAACCTTGCAGAGGTCTCCCCTAGGTCTCCCCACCTAGGGGAGACAGAATGCAATGGACGTCGAGTGGGTCTAGCATAATAGTGTGAAAGTCCAGTCCATAGTGGATCTCACATAATAGTGGGAGTCCAGTCCATAGTGGATCTAACATAATAGTGTGAGAGTCCAGTCCATAGTGGATCTAACATAATAGTGAGAGTCCAGTCCATAGCGGATCTAACATAATAGTGTGAGAGTCCAGTTCATAGTGGATCTCACATAATAGTTAGAGTCCAGTCCATAGTGGATCTAACATAATAGTGAGAGTCCAGTCCATAGTGGATCTAACATAATAGTGAGAGTCCAGTCCAGAGTGGATCTAACATAATAGTGTGAGAGTCCAGTCCATAGTGGATCTAACATAATAGTGTGAGAGTCCAGTCCATAGTGGATCTAACATAATAGTGAGAGTCCAGTCCATAGTGGATCTAACATAATAGTGAGAGTCCAGTCCATAGTGGATCTAACATAATAGTGAGAGTCCAGTCCATAGTGGATCTAACATAATAGTGAGAGTCCAGTCCATAGTGGATCTAACATAATCGTGTACGAGTCCAGTCCATAGTGGATCTTACATAATAGTGTGAGAGTCCAGTTCATAGTGGATCCAACATAATAGTGAGAGTCCAGTCCATAGTGGATTTAACATAATAGTGAGAGTCTAGTCCATAGTGGATCTAACATAATAGTGAGAGAGTCCAGTCCATAGTGGATCTCACATAATAGTGGGAGTCCAGTCCATAGTGGATCTAACATAAAAGTGAGAGTCCAGTCCATAGTGGATCTAACATAATAGTTAAGAGTCCAGTCCATAGTGGATCTAACATAATAGTGAGAGTCCAGTCCATAGTGGATCTCACATAATAGTGAGAGTCCAGTCCATAGTGGATCTAACATAATAGTGAGAGTCCAGTCCATAGTGGATCTAACATAATAGTGAGAGTCCAGTCCATAGTGGATCCAACACACCCCTTACATATTTCACAATCAAGTGAAACGCAACAAATAGTGAAATTTGAACTTGAAGGGTACAAAATAAACCCACCTACGATCTTATATATCTGATATTTGCTGAA